>NC_043977.1:31548626-32148626 GCF_902148855.1 Sphaeramia orbicularis | reverse complement strand
TTAACATTTCCATGTAAACAGAAGAGAAAATACTTTGGTTCCGAATTAATTTCTTCTGGAAAAATAAATCGGATTTAAAAAATGTCATGTAACCGTACCCATTGTGGAACCTGAGCTAAAAGGATTGTTAATATCTTAGTGTAATTTTTGCATTTCACAAAGTCATCCCAAGGGCCGGATTTGGCCCCCGGGCCGCATGTTTGACACCCGTGGGTTAAATGAATGTAGATATTGGAATAAGTATTCATTAATGTGACTTGCTGTCCCTTTTCTTCTTGGAGGCCTATTGAAAACACCACAGCTTACAGCAGATAACAACAGATAGCCTGTGGCGTGCCTATAATAAACGGATAAAAGCACAGGATATGCAAAGCCACGCAGAGAAAGCCTATTCATGTCATAGTGAAGTGTCCTAACAACTGGTTGGACTGGCTTGTCCCTCTTGTGTGATGTCATCCAATGGATGAGTGGCTGGCGGCTGTGATGCGCATGTATGCAGTCCACTGCCTCAACGCATCACAGTGAAGCGCACTTGACAGCTTGCCAGGTTAGAGGGGGAAAAACACACCATTCAAGGGAGGAAACCAGACCTGCTGAATTTCCACCAGCCCGGCCGTCATCCGCATCCAGAGGAGGTGGAGGTTTTTCCCCGCAGCCTCTTTTTTTTTCTCATGCATCATTTTGGATGTACCATGTTTGTGTCGTAACGCACAGATGCCAGTGTAACCGGGGCAGGATCTGTTCTAGACCCAAACACAGCCGCTTTGTTGAATAGGATCTGTTGTGACTGGACATGAATTCGGCGGAACAGACGGTTACATGGTTGATTACGCTGGGGGTGTTGGAATCACCAAAGAAGACCATCTCGGATCCTGAAGCGTTTCTGCAGAGCTCCCTGAAGGATGGGGTGGTCTTGTGTAAACTGCTGGAGCGGCTCAGCCCGGGGTCCACGGAGAAAGTAAGGGCTATATCCACCCCCGCTCCCCTCCGCATATACCCGCCCGCCCCGTCGGCGTGTCTGTGCTGCCCAGATCCGTAAACCGACGCGGTTTGTTGTCTGGCTTCTTTTTCTGCCCACTGGTCCATGAGGCGATTTCTTTTGTAGGTCACGGCAGCCCGGGTTATTGTCTGCGAAAACAGCCCTATATGCAGAAGCATACGTATGACAGCCAGAAAAAAAAAAAAAAGACAAAAAAAAAAAAAAAAAAGAAAGGAGGCCTCTGCTTCCTCTGTTTATGGATCTGCTGTAAAATAGGCAACATCACAGCAAAAGCAACCCAGATAGATGTAAATAATAATAATAATTATCCTGAAAATGCACTGTGGTGAAGGCGGTCTGGGCTTTGGAATGAGGATGTCGTGTCATGTTTTAATACTGGTTTGAACACTAAACAAATCTGCTTTATCGTTTGATGCTTCTGATGTAAATTCCTCTTTAATCCACGGCGATGTGGTTGTATGTCAGTGCATTAGGATCCACAGTATGATCAGTCATCTGTACACAGACCATAAGAGTGGGCCGCCATTGACTGCAAAGGCGCACAGACATAGATGGACCCTCTCCCCATTTAAAGAAACAGCGCAGTGTTTGTGTCTGTCAACCTATAGCGTCAGCTACTTTAGACATCTGCCTAAAGGAGGCAATGTTTCTGAAAAGGAGGATCCTCTGTTCATGGCTGCCTGTGTGCCTGCAAACAGGAGAAATTTGCCTGTCAAATGGCAGCTCATGTTGCTCCATTTCCCCCTAGAATTGTTTACTGCTGCATAATTTGTGTGACATAACCAAATTCCTTTTCATGGGAGCTTTTAATGTTGATGAAAGGACGGCTTCACAAAATTACAGAGAAAAGAACCACGACCTGGCCTCCCACACTTTAAAATATAGACCTGTGGGGCATAAAGAGCTAATATATTGCTAAACATCACCCAGATAGTAAATGTTTTGGCAGTTTTATGGTATGCATTTGGCATTTTTGGCTTTCTTATGGCATTATGAAAACCTTTAGGCTTAACTGTGTATGATTAAGGTTATCCATAATAGATATGGAGGCACCAGCAGTATATGGCTGAGTTCTGGCATATGTCTGGTTAACCAAAAGACTGGGCAAAGAGTGGGATCAAGTATAGGGATGGTATGGCATGTTTATGGCAAGACAGAAGATTGACTAAAGAGCGGCAACATCTTATTCCATATATGGATGTGTTTTGGTTGTGTTCTGGCATATTTCTGTAAAGCCAAAACACTGCGCAAAGAGCGGGAATTTCTACCCAGAAGAAAACCCCACTTCATTTTAAAAGCATGATCAACACAAATTTGGGGTGAATTTTGGCCTCCTTTTGGCCTGTCTTAGGGTCAGTTTTGGCTACTTTTTGGCTGGATTATGAGGGTTTGGGGCTTTTCTGGGACAATTATGGCTATATTTTGGAAGTCCGCAATTAGTTTTGGGTGAATTTGGGCTTCCTTCTGGTTTGATTTTGGCTTGCCATGGCAAATGGCATGCCAGTTTTGGGCCAGAGTTAAGCCATAATGATTTTGCTATCTGGACACTGTTTATAAAGATGCAGCACCTTATTTCAATGGAATATAATGCTTTTACCCCAACTAACCTGTAATTAACATTTACAAAACCTGGTAAACTCTCCCCAGTTGTTGGTGTGTATCTCCTGTGCTTCTTCAACATTTCCACATGTCATGGTTATATAATACTGAAAAAGGTGACTGTGCCCTGCCACAGAACATCTCATCATATCTGTCCCAAATGTGGCCCTCATCTGATTTGAGTTCAGACTGTTTCTCCCACGCTGCGATGATTCCCACTAGACGAATACCAGTGTTGTAGTGTATTGTTTTTTGATAGCTACATCTCTCTTTGCCTCAGGGATTTCATTCCTTGTTTCTCCTGTTGAAGCCCGTCATGTAACATCAACTCAATTTCAACCAGTCTAAATGTTCTTTTCTCCCTTTATTTGTTAATTTCTAATCCTTATGTTCATTATTAATCCTTATGTTACTCTCTCATATGTGCAACATATGCTCAAAATAATTTAACAAGATTGACAAGTGTGCAGACATGCAAGCAGGTGAGAAAAACTGACAAAAGGGAATAGGTATGTCTATATAAGAAAGGGGTTAGGTGGGAAAGGAAGAAGCTATACTGTGAAATTCTACCATTATATTAGATAAGATAGAATTCATTACCAATTTACACAGTCTGGCAGATTGGTCATAGTCCATTTTCTATAATGTGGATTGATATGTTTATTCAGTGAAAAGGTCTGATGTGCTGCTGATGAGACAATGCTTGATTACATTTTGGACCAGATTAGAGCGGTCAATATTATGATAATTAATTGGTTTGAGTAATTCTTTGTCAGTTATTTAATTTTCTAAAATTTCTGATTGGAATCTCTTAAATGAGAAATACTCTCTGGTTCATTTCCCTCTTTGGGGCAGTTAAATCAATATTTTTACATTGTGGACTTAATATGACTTTTAAGGACATCAGATCAGGGTATGAGGAAACACTTCTTTATCATTGTCTGGTGTTTTTTTTTTTTTTTTTTTATCAAATTATCAATCAGCTAATCAAAAAAAAAAAAAAATCAAGAGATTTATTGACAATGAAAATAACTTAGATTATTCACCAGTAAACATTGGTCAGTTAATTCTTTACTGGTCAAGATTCTTTATTAACCCAAATATGTCATCTGTTCATTACACCAATACTGAGTCCAGTTTTTAATGTGGTAATTTTACCAAAGTAGGTTGATATATCGCTATTATTTCAGTTATATCAGTAACCATGACCTTCATATCAGCATGTCCCTCAGTAACAGTACTAATACCACCGTGTGGAAATACTAGCTATGCGTAAAAGTTTTGTGTTCATAGTCTTAATAAGCAAAAGTATGGAAGTAGTATTACCAAAATGTACAATGTATGAAAAGTCAAAGAAGTCATTGTGCAGTAAAATGGTCCCTCTCTGTGTGATACTTATAGAAACACATTCTAGCCAAAAAAAAAAAAAAAAAGTTCCTTACTTTAATGTTTTGTTGGACTGCCTTTAGCTTTTATTATGGCAGTCATTCACCATGGTACCATTTCAATGATCTTATGCAGGCTCACAACATTTATTTCCAACATTTTGTGGACGCATAACATTTCTAAAACCAGACCAGACCAACTGAATCACTGTAGGCGCTAGGCATCATGGGTAATCAATTCACCCACCTCTCCTCTTACCCTGATGAGCCCATCACTCTGAAACAGGATCAATCTGGACTCATCAGACCATATGACCTTTTTCCAATCCAATATTTATGCTCTCTATCAAACTGATGATTGTTTAAGAAATGAGACGATACTCACTGCATCAGTTAAAGGGTTAAAGAACGTGTTAGAGCTGAAACACATTAATCACCCCAGTGATTATCCAGTGGAAGGATCTAAACTATTTACTTAGTTAAATCCTAGTGATGCTTTTTTTTGGCTGGACTTTGTGTGACACTTTTACTGCATTTAAGTGTTTTGGAAATTGCTGCTGTAAGACCACCATGTGTTGAGCGTTGCTGTCCTGTGGGAACCATGCTTCTTTTAAAGGTCAACTTTTCATGTGCTCAGAAAAATAGTCCATTTTCAATTCTAGGGGGACACAGTGAAAGAAAAGACAGGTCATTTAGCTTAAGATTGAGCATTGAATTTTATCTTGAAGCCTCAAAAGACCATTTAATTTTTCTGATAAGATGTGTTGTGTTTCAAATACAACAAAATTACAGGTGTCTGTCCCAGTGCAGTTTAAAACACACACTACTGTACAAAAGTCCAAGACCACCTTTGGCTTTGTCGGTTTAGTTAAGTACAAATGACCACACATATGCATTTCTCAGTCTTTATATCTGTATCATAAAAGGGAAGTGGACTCTGTTTGTGTGTGTGTCTCAGGCATCACACAAAATCCAGAAAGAGCTGACTGCTGCAGTTTGGTGTACTTATGTATTTTTGGTCAAGGAAGAGACTAGCAAAAACGGCAAGTTGAAAGGACCAATATTTTTGGGAGATGTAGTGATTTTGGAATACAATAGCCTTACAATCATGTTGCTATGCCCGAAATCGTGTGAATGCTTTGGCGATGACTGCTGGACAAATGTGGTACAGCATGCATGAATACACAACAAATACCCATGCTGGGGGACCGGGATGTTGCCCCTCAGGATTGGGATGTGGATTTTAAAAGCACCCCCCCTTTTTGCATCCCACCCTCATTATTGTTAATGATGAAGTCCAGGATCTAGAACCCATGATTCCCCACAGGTCAACATACTTATTAAGATATAATCTGGATATATATGAAGTATGTACAGCAGTAAAAACAAACATTTCAGGGACAAAACAGCTACTAGAAACCAAGGTGGTAGTGTTTAGTGTGACCTCCCTTTGCACTTAACATGTCTTAAAGGAGTGATATTTTGCTTTTTTTTAAATGGAATCATGCATTTTAAAACATTTCCCTGTGGTCTGCATAAACTGTAAATGCTATGCTTGGGTCTGAATTCTTCAGTCAATCTTCAACCCTATTTCTGAGTAATGACACCAGAAAGGTTGTTTTTAGTGCTGGCCCATTAAATGCACATGAGCCACTTCACACCCCACCTCCTCCAGGTTGCTGGCTGTGCTGCTCTGTCCCATTCAACCAACAACTGAGCATTTTAGGTAATCGGCTCGAAGTTTGGACATATTCTCAGTTTGGACTACAACCACTGCTGCTGACAAACAATTATGGCATAGTTGGAGAAATGTTCGTCGGAAGTCCTAACTTTATATGTGCAAATTTTGGGACATAACTAGTTATAAAGGTAACAAATTAAGCAGGAATTAAAGCAGGTTGTAGAAATCCACTTGATTTTTGCCAAAATGAATATACAAATAGCTTTGCAGCACCTGGAGGGTTCAAATTCAAACTTTTTGAACTATTAAGGTTCCCAAATACATAAATAATGCCGCGTTTCCACTACATGGTACTGACTCGACTCAACTCAGCCTTTTTGTGTTGCCATTACGAAAAAGGACCTGGAATCTGGTACCCGGTACTAGTTTTTTGGTATCACCAAAGGAGGTTCCAAGACAGGATAACAGATACTAAAATGTGACGTGTAAACACTGCAGACCACTGATGGGTCACAGAGTTCTCTCTGTGACCCAATGTTTTACAAAAAACAGATGCAGAAGTTGACAGTAAATATAGCGGTAGGTTAATCCACATGATGAGAGCCCACAAAACTACACTACAGTTGGTCAAGATTCAGTCTTTGGTGGCCAACGTAAAAATTCAGCATGAGCTTGACGGGACAACCTGCTACAAGCGAGTTTATCAGCAACTCTCTGAGCAGACGACACGGAAGTAACGCACTGCATCGCTTTGACGTCCAGGTTCTGTAAAGTCGGTAGTGTCCTGTGATGGAAACAGTCTCCAGGAATAGTATCTGGTACCTGAGTCGAGTCGAGCCGAGCCAAGCTGGTTCCACATAGTGGAAACGCGGCATAAATCAAAGACTAATAAAAGTGGGTTTAACAAAATATGACCCCTTTAACATTTTACCCTTATGTTCAGAACATATAAGGTATATAAAACCACGTTTCCTTCATTATGTTTCTAACTGTTGTGCTGCTTCTTATGGGATCGGAGGTCACACTAAACAGTCACGTTAATCTTTAGAACCCATTTAGTTCTATTTTTTTTTTGTGTGTGTGTGTTTGTGTCTTTTAAGGCTGTGCACATCTTCCATGAGAAGAAAAGAGAATGAGAAATTATTAATTTCAAACCTGCGGAAACAACAAAACTAAAGGTGGCCTAAGATTTATATCTTAGGCCACATATTGCATATATATTTATGCATGGTCCTTCCATCTATCCATCCATTTACTGAGCCACTTAGTCCTTGTGATGGTCATGGGGGTTTTGTACAGTATTGTATATGCAAAATAAATATGTGTAACATAAAAACCCACACAATCAACCATATCCTCAATACACATTAAACAAGCAGGGGAAAGTGCATCTGTATGAAAATATGATATAAAACTCATTAATAATAGATAAAACTAGATAGGATAACATACAAATCCATGTATTGCACAGTGTGCAGCAACATAATGCCCTATATGTTGCAGCATCAAATAGCTGTGATCTGAAAGGTGAATGGAGTAAAAATAGTGTGGAAGTGGTAGCAAAAAATGTAAACCACCACTGTTAGGGCTTGAATAATAATAATAATAATAATAATAATAATAATAATAATAATAATAATAATTATAATAGCAAGTCCACAAAAAAATCACAAGTAATTCAAGAGTTGATATAATTAAATATGACCATAATGCATTGTATGTTTGTAAACAAAGCAAGCAGTCCTGCTGAATTCCTGTAGGAAATGACAGTTCGGAGAAGGATATCACATATGTATCCAATCCAATCCACTTTCTTTGAATAGCACATTTAAACGAGAACGTTTCCAAAGTGCTGCACATCATAAAAACATAAGTACATAAAACTACAATAATGCTATAAACAAAACAATAAAATCAAATAGTTAAAAATTAGGGATGCACCGATCCAATACCAGTATTGGGCATCGGCTCCGATATTCAGTGTGTGTACTTGTATTCGTACTCGTAAAAGATATCCGATCCAAATGAAAATGAAACTTATGGCTCATTTCTCTTTTCTCTACCTGCTGAAGCTTTGCTTTTAAACCTTACCAGCGAAAACGCTGCAATATTAGTATGACAGTAGTGTTACCTCTGTCATCTCCATGTTTGTTATTACTGAATTTCTTCTTATCAAAAAACCTTACTCTTCTTCATGGTATTTGTCCAGTATGGTTAATTTAGAGCGGCGCCCCCTGGTGGATTAATTGAGAAACGCTCATTCCAACACATTAAATGCCAGTAGCAGTACTTTTTTCCAGTCAGACTAATGAAAACGACAATATAGCACATTAACAAAAGGAACTAAGAACTGGAATGGGATTATTAAGTACTCGTATCGGTACTCGGTATCAGCAAGTACTCAAATGTAAATACTCGGTCTGGAAAAAAGTGGTATTGGTGCATCCCTATTAAAAATAGTTCAAAACAATAAAATAAATAAATAAATGTATATATAGCATATGTATGTATATATAGCCCCCCCCCCTCCATTTTTTCTGGATCCGCCACTGGATCTGCAAGTTTTCTGTTGTGTTTTTAAACTTTTTGTTTGTTTGTTTTTTGTTCCAATAATTTTAAAATGCAATTTTTTTTTATTTCTTATTGTAGAAATTTCCATGATACAATAAAAATAAGTCAGTTTAGATTTGCATTGAATGACTGGAAACTGTGCACAATCTGAAGCAGTATCAACATTTATCTGACCATCTGTCATTATCTCTCACTAACCACCGTTTATTCAACATGAACAATGGTTAGTGAGTACCAAATTTGTGCAACTGATATGTTTTATGTGCGTTTCTTCTTATCCACTGTGCGTAAAGAAGTCATTCAAAAAGCAGTGCATCTATAGGCTGCAGCAGCACCGATGGGGAACCCTATTTGTCAACGTCATTTCCCTCTACCCAATACCACAGCCTCTTCCACTTCCCCGCTGCGGGATTTGTGTTGTGCGTCCCGGAGCTCCAGGCCCAGTGCGAACAGGGACTGAGGAGAATGCGCGTCGGGAAAGAAGATACTTTAATCAGGCTGATGAACTGACAGAGACCTGCGGTGTGAAAGCTTAAGGGTGACCTGGAGGTGTGTTTCTCTAACCAGCGTTTTCGTCTTGCAGATTTATCCAGAACCGAAGAACGACGGTGAGTGTCTGAGCAACATAAAGGAGTTTCTCAAAGGCTGCACATCGTTCCGCGTCGAGGTGAGTGCCTTTTTACATCTGGGGTTCTCTCTTGTTTTTGTTTTTTTTTTGTTTGTTTGTTTGTTTTTTTGTTTTTGCACTTTTACGCGCACCGGAGACGGATGGTGCGTAAAACGTTGCGCTTTCGTGTTTTAAGTGGATACAATAAACAATGGAGTGGACGGAGCCGTGACAGTGGAGGGAGGAGGAGTGAACTGAGAGCCCACAACAATCACCCATCTCCCGGTTGAGTGTTAATCCATCGCGTGGTGGTTTATTTTGGAACATTATAGTAACACCCAGTCACACTCATTCATAAATTATAACACTGAGGCGCATCCGTTTGACACAGACTCACTTTAAGGGTTTACACGCATCAAACTGTGTGTTTTTGTGTCCAAATAATGCAAAGCTTTGTCCTCTTTGTCCCTTTAGTGTCTCCCCAGATAGCAAATATTTTGGCAGTATTATGGCATAAATTTGGCATTTTTGGCTTTCTTTTGGCATTATGAAAACCTTTAGGCTTAACTATGGTATGATTAAGGTTATCCATAATAGATATGGAGGCACCAGCAACATATGACTGAGTTATGGCGTATGTCTGGTTAACCAAAAGACTGGGCAAAGAGCAGGATCAAGTATAGGGATGGTATGGCATGTTTATGGCAAGACAGAAGATTGACTAGAGCGGCAACATCTTATTCCATATATGGATGTTTTTTGGTTGTGTTTTTGGCATGTTTCTGTAAAGCCAAAACACTGCGCAAAGAGCGGGAATTTCTACCCAGAAGAAAACCACACTTCATTTTAAAAGCATGATCAACACAAATTTTGGGTGAATTTTGGCATCTCTTTGGGTCCATTTTGGCTACTTTTTGGCTGGATTATGGGGATTTGGGGCTTTTCTGGGACAATTATGGCTATATTTTGAAAGTCTGCAATTAGTTTTGGGTGAATTTTGGCTATTTTGGGCCATTTAGGGCCCATACATCCACCCAGAACTTTGCCAAAATGGCATGCCAGTTTTGGGCCAGATTTAAGCCATAATGATTTTGCTATCTGGGTCATCTGCTCTCCATTCAATATAAGCATTGAGATAATAATACTCATACAAACTACTAAAAACAATCCAAATCAGTGGTTATGTAACAGTAGCTTTGGTTCTGACATGTAGTTACAGTGTTATTTATAATAAGTCTGAGCTTGTACCAGGTGGGGTTAGATACATGGGTTGTGGTGCTAGAATGCCTCCATTGACTTAAAGCAAATCGAGGACAGTGTGCTGTTTAAGGTTTTGTGCTGGTCGATGCATAGAGGGGTCATTGAACCAGCCCTAGTGTAACAATACAGCTCAGTGTTTGCAGCATTGTCTGTCCCAGCTAAGTCTGCAGTCACTAAACAAGAGCTGGACATGGGCCGAGACACAGCGCTGTCACCCACAGTGAGTGGAACATGGCCTTTGGTGGATAAATACTAAGGGGAGCAGAAGACGTTTGTCATGACTTTATTGGGAAAGGGCCTTGATTGTTTGTCTTGGCTCACAGTGTGGATGTGATTTGGCAAAGGAGTTGAGCAATAGTTGTCAGTTTTATGCGGAACGAGTTTAGTGTGTGTTGTGAGTGAAGGACAAAAAAGTAAAGGTACAGATACATATTTCAATGTAATGTGTTTTTTTTATATACAGTACTGCAGTGTTTTTCAACCGTGGGGTCACCTGAAGTTTCTAGTAAGTGATAAAAAAACAAAACAAGTTACTAATAAAAAATATATGGTGAGAGAGACAATTACAATACTTAAAAGACATGACAAACTCTGAAGCTGAAACTGAAGCACTGTGGTACTGTTTATCTTTCAAATGTTCATTGTGGTCTGTTTCAGATGCTTCAGCTCTTTCATAATTCATAGTTTGAGTTATTGTTTGTTCAGTATTAATTGTCAGCTTTGTAAATCCAAGCTGGACTGACTGTACATATCCTGACCAAGGAAAATAAAATTCTCATTTTGTGCAGTAATCTACACCTGGCTTTTCTGCCTCCGTCCATAATAATATACATTATATAGGCTAAATGTCATCTAATATTAATGTTTATTTGCAACATAGTATAGCAAACTATTACATGATGAAAAACATATTAATTTTAGCAAAAAAAAAAGTCTCGGTTTTGAATGTCTGGGGTCGCCAGAATTTTGTGATGTTAAAATGGGGTCACAAGGCAAAAAAGGTTGGGAACCACTGCAGTACTATGTAAAAGGGAAGTAGGTCTTTTCAGACCCTGGACGTTTTGCATTAGACGGTTCGCACCCGGCCTGGATGTTTTGAACCCTGGGATAAAGGCATTTTGAGTTATCTTATACATATTTACAATATCTTCTTCTAAACTAATTAATGAAACATCATCTTATTAATAATTATAGAAGTGCATGTTAGGCTTCTAACCAATTCCTTATTCAACCTTAATAAGACTATTAACATTTTATTTTCACATGACAGATTTGACACTGTGTCATGATTGAAATCCAACCTCAATTTGTTGATAAGATGAATAGTTTCATTAGTTTGTCTCCCATTAACTTTGAAAGTAGCATTTCACATGTCATTTGTGATGTAGATCTCATGATCTTGAAATTAATATAATTTATCTTATACATATTTAGAATATCTTCTAAACTAATTAATGTACTGGGGGAGCAGTTTAAAATGTGCTATGGCATGAATGAAGCATCAAAATCACTGTAAAATGTTATAGCTGCGTGACAGTTTTGGGGGGAGGTCTTACAGAGATTACCCCTTGCCACCCTCACCAGATGATAAGAAACCGTGCTAATTATGCCCAGTAGGCTCGCGAGGCGAAACATCCAGACTTCAGGTGCGAACCGCCTAAGTGTGAAACGTCTGTCAGCTGTGTAAAAGTCCTAGGCCAATATTAGGTTTGTTGTTTTAGTGAAGTTCTAATGACCACACATACGCATTTCTCAGTCTCTGTATTAAGATCCAATCTGGATATTTGTGAAATGCAGTATGTACAGCAGTAAAAACAACAGGTTCAGGGAAAAACAACTTCTATAAACCAAAGAGGAAGTAGTTCGTGTGACCCCCCCACACACACACCTAATATGTTTTTAACCATTTTGTTCGGGTAAAGTGAGATTTATTGCATTCATTTTCTGATGCTTTATACCAGGTTTCATTCAACACATATCAGATGTTTCTAATTGTTTGTGCTGCTTCTTGTCATGGGCTCAGAGGTCACACTAAGTAGTAACTTTAACATTTAGAACCCATTTACTTCAGTTTTTGTGTCTTTTAAGGCTGTGCACATATTTTCTGTGTTTTCTTGCTGTATCTGAAGAAAAGAGAGTGAGAATAAATATGTGCTCATTTCAATCCTGCAAAAACAACAGCACTGAAGTTGGCCTAAGACTTTTGCACAGTACTGTATGTTCATAGCTTAAAGAAACAGCAAATGCAACAGTTCAGTTAAGTACAAAATCTAAAAAGAAATAGATGAACATACACAGAGAAATTCATTCTCTTATACAGATCATCTTAGCCCTTCTACCAGAAAAAAATCCCTATAGGGTCTCAAACCACACCACCCCTGTCTTCATTATACAACCCGTCTCCTCAGATGATGCATGTTTGCCATTACACTTCATCACAAATCATGTATAAGTACCGAGTCCATCTTCCACAGTCATGATATTACACCGTTCCAAGTAAAACTGCAATGCATGAATTTAATTTTATTCCAAGGATAGCTGTAAGTGGGTCAGATTTCCAACACATCACTGAAGCCTCTGGAAAAACCTTAAGAAGACGACCTGATAGTCATTCATTATAGTGCATGACCAGAAAGCATGAATTACACCGTTGTTTTATTATATAAGATCATGTCTGACATGGACCGAACAGTCATGTATACGCTTTAAATGTTCGTTCTGGATCTCTGTTCAGTCGTCTTTCCATGCATGTTGGAGTCATGCGATTAAGTTGTGCATCTGTCACATTCCCTCTGCATCATAATTGTTGCGAAGAAAGCAAAGTGGCATTCAAATGCTGCAAAATACTGCATAATGTCTTAGAGTGTTCTCTGTGTGACTGTGAAATAAACAATGGAGGTTAATAGGCAACAAAGAGCAGATGTTTTCTATCATCACATGAAATATAATGAGTGTTTGCATCAAATCTGTTCCTTCTTTTAGCGCTGACTAGTACAAAGCTATTGACTGTATTTTAATTCATGTCATCACCACATGATTGTGTATGATAAACACATCACAAAAACAGAAATTAGGAGAACAGTTTTATTTACACTATGCTGTCATACGCGAACCTTTGACTCGTCAAATGAAATAGTGATCAGTGTGAGTTTATTTATCAAAATCCAATCCAACTTCATTTGTAAAAGACTTTAAAACAACCACAGTGGGCCAAAGTGCTGTACAGAAAATAAATAAAAAACCAAAATAACAGAGTAAAATACAAGAATAGATTAAAAGACATAGAATAACTTAAAAAAAAAAAATTATAAAAAAGAAGTCATATATATGATCACTGCAGTATTTAACAGCGTCTCTCATCACTCAGCGCATTGTGAGTTTGTTCGTATTGATTCCACTGCGGTGCTCTGAAAGAGAGAGATTGTAGTTTATACCAAATTCATTTCCTGTCGTAGACTATTTGGTTCTCGTGAGGAAAAACTGAGTTCAAATGCATGTGACTTTTTTTTTTTTTTTAGTGAACAGGATTACAGCAGTTTGGGACATGACGGTCTTCCCTCTCATCAACTGTAGAGGAATGATGGATATTCTCCAGGGGCCAGAGCACTGCTGGCTCTCACCCCAGGTAGCCACGGCTGCAGATTACAGCAGCGGCCGCTTATTTGAGTGGAGCAGACACATAGGCACCGTGCTTTCACAGTCCTGACCTGCCTCTTTTTTAACAGAGATAAGCCATGGGTTTGGCTGAGTATGAACATATTACCCATGCTCTTTTGTAGACCTCCTTGGGACATTTACAAATAAAATAAAGATGTCGTTCAGATACTTTACTGCTTAGGTGCTCTGACGTTTGAAGACAGCTGCTGGTCATGACCAGTGACCTCTGATATGTGTGACCACAGGAAGTAATCCTCAGAGTTCCCATGACCTCTCTGGTCCCTGAGTCTGGAATAGTAACTCTCTGTAACCTCTGTTTTTTTTTTTTTTATGAAGGTCAGGTAACTGAAGTTAATACAGAAAATATCCTCAGTTGTGATGGGTTTAAATCAGTGTTTTTCAACCTTGGGGTCGGGACTCCACGTGGGGTCACCTGGAATTCAAATGGGGTTGCCTGAAATTTCCAGTAATTAATAAAAATAAAAAAAACCAACAACTTACTAATAAAAAATATATGGTGAGTTTACAGAAACGATCCCAACCCATAAAAGACATGACAAACTGTGCAGCTGAAACTGAAGCACTGTGGTACTGTTTATCTTTCAAATGTTCGTTGTGGTCAGTTTCAGATGCTGCAGCTCGTTCATAATTCATAGTTTGAGTTCTTGTTTTTTCAGTATTAATTGTCAGCCTTGTAAATCCAAGCTGGACTGACTGTACATATCCTGACCAAGGAAAATAACATTCTCATTTTGTGCAGTAATCTACACCTGGCTTTTCTGCCTCCGTCCATAATAATATACATTATATAGACTTAATGTTGTCTAAAATGAATGTTTATTTGCAACACAGAAACTATTACATGATCAAAAACAAATTAATTTTAGCTAAAAAAAAAAAAAAAAATCTCTGTTTTGAATGTCTGAGGTCGCCAGAAATTTGTGATGTTAAAATGGGGTCACGAGACAAAAAAGGTTGGGAACCACTGGTTTAAATTGTGCCCTAACATCACAGTTGTGTTGACTTAGGCCCTGCCCATACGAAGACGGTTTCGGTCATATCTGCAAAAATTTTGTATCGGATACACCTTTCGACCACACAAAACTGACGTTTTCAGTCACTGAAATTGCAACTTTTTGAAACCGGGTCACAGAGTGGATACATTTGAAGTTTTGCGTCTTTGTCTGTACGACCAAACCGCAATTTTTCTAAAAGGATGACATCATCGCCTGACCTCTCTAACCTTTCACCCCAGAAACAAGACGCCACTTCACAACAACAACAATAATAGGTGACTACAGAGTAGTGCTCATACTACAGCAGCTATTGAGCTTATTGGAAATATTGTTTGTTTGTTTATTTATTTCAAATATAACATTAAAATCAAACCACAAAAGATTTATAAAAAAACAAAGGAAAACATTCAAAAAGGATCGGGATGAAGTTTAATTTATAATCTCCCACCCTCTCACCCCATCCTTCTACCTGCCCTAAATTCTTATGTCAGATCTTATAAGTAACTCAAATATCCGACACAGACTAAATTTTGACTAAGCACGAAACACAAAAATGATATACATATCAAGGATAGACCCTGTCCATTTTGCAACAGCATTTCACATCAAAATAAACTCTGTCCTTTTTGTAGCAGTAAAAATACCCATGTCAAAAACAAAAATGAACTCTGTTCATTTCCTAACAATAATACACATATCAACACATGAATCAAAATCTTCAGCTACTCTTTCATTACAATGAGCAACAACCAACCATAGCTAACATTATTCACTATATACTTTTGGATCTACCGTGGAGCGGGTCAACCGGGAGGTAATATTGGAAGAGACCCGGTAGAACCAAGCAAGCTTTATGCACATGCTCCACGTATTCTTCTCCGATTTTTCCGAGAGCATTACAGCGCCACATACAGACCTGGCATTTATACTACGTCGTTTTCAGTGTTTTTTGGTGGTTTCATGTGGACGCAGATATTTCCTGATTCGATTTCGTGTTTACAGAGCACTTTTTTGAAAACGACAAAGAAAAAGATCAGATAGGAAAAGATGCAGTTTCGTGTGGACATGGCCTTAGATGCTAACCAGGCCTTAACACTTGATTGAAATTTTATTATAATCACAATATTGCAGCATTCAGTTGTACAGTATACTGGTAGATTGTGGTGCATACATTTCCAGCCCTACAAATCATATTCAGATATAATGGAATATGCTTCTTTGTTGCAGAATCCAGCCAATGCCATTATTTTTATACATGTTTTTCATTGAAACTGAAATGCAAAAAATACCATTCCCACTCATGGAAAATGATAAAATACTAATTATGAGAGTGTTCTAAGAAAACATTGATATTATTAAAAAGATGTCATGACAACATAGATATGTCAGATTATTAAAGGAGAATGTTTTCTACAGTCGTGGAAAAAATAATTAGACCATAAAAAGTCATCAAAAACAATGGTTATGCAATTGAGTACTAACTCCTGTGTGTATCATGTGACTAAAACAGACAGAAAAGAAAACATGGAATGCCTAAAAACACTGTTTTTGGCAGTACAATGCCATTGCTATTGATTTAAGAACTGAAGTGATTTTGGTTATGATCAAGAAAACATGGAAAATGGTTAGATATCAGCTCTGAAATTAAACTCTTATGAGCTATTTTTGTTGTTATCATTATATTTTTCCAAACAAATGTACCTTTAGTTGTACCAGGCATTAAAATGAGTAAGAAATTGAAGAAAACAAGGGTGGTGTAATAATTTTTTCCACGACTGTAGATGTTGTAAGTTTACATGGATCTGGACAAGAGCACCTTTTAAATACTCAGTCTTCTCCTAATATTTTTCTATTATTACCTCCGCCAAGGAGGTTATGTTTTTGCCAGGGTTTGTTCGTTTGTTTGTCTGTTTGTTTGTTTGTTTGTCTGTCCGGTAGTGTGCAACATAACTCAAAAAGTTATGGACAGATTTGGATGAAATTTTCAGGGTTTGTTGGAAATGGGATAAGGAAGAAATGATTAAATTTTGGTGGTGATCGGGGGTGGGGGGGCCCACGGGGGGGGGCCACTGATCAGCCTTGGCGGAGGTCTGCGCTCTCCGAGTGCTTCTAGTTTAGTCTTGAGTTTACTTGTGTACTCTCTCTGCAAATGCTAATATATAACTGCTCCAATTACTGTTGTCTACTTTAAGTATCCCTTGGTGCAGGTGAACATTCATTTCCTCAGTCATGACAAGTGTAGGGCTAATTCCCCATGTTGTTGGAGCTCACTGAGTCACAGTGGGTGTTGGAATCACTCTGTTCTGACAAACCATTACATGACTGCGATTCTGAGGCACAGGGTACGTGTCTAAGCTTGTCCTCTTATGTGGTGTTTGTTATTAAGCACAACATTCATCATATTTCACTGTGAAAGAGGCCTGCACGATATGACGAGAGTCTGCAGTTTGTCATGACATTGCTCAATGTTGTAATGACGACATAAGATATTATTTTTAAAAATGCTCTGTTCGCCACTAAATTAACACCAGTTAATCTAAGCATAGCTGACAGCAAAATAGGCCTTCATCTGAAATGCATCTAATTGCAGTTTCACAGTTTTTATACTGATTTTCCACATTCACTATATTTTAATACTACGGATACAAGAAAACACTGATACGCCTGCAGTTTTCTGACACTGTTGATTCTCAAAATCAATGTATTGATGTTTTGATTAGTAATTTACAGGCAAGTATTTGTGGCCAAAATTAGATGTTTTTAACCGCCTGACTGTTGCGTATAGGCTAAACCTTTTTTATCTCATGCATTTTTAGAATTTTGTGCATATAGGAGTGTTTAGTTTTCCAAAAGTTGCATATCTCACTGGGTTTATAGTAGTGATGTCCCCATCTGGATTTTTTTTTGCTTCTGATCAAAATTTTTTTTATGATTACTTCCGCCGATACCAATCCGACACGATACTTTTTACTACGAAATTTTGATTTAAATTTGGAGTCATTATTTGTAGGTTATTATGCTGTTATTTTACTTGAGATCACATTTGGGCTGAATGTGAAACCTAAACTAAAACAAGTATGACACCTTTGACTCTTAATGACTTTAGTGTAATTTTTGTACTTTCCAAATTCATACTGTGGGCCAAATTAGAACCTTTGGGAGGCCGTATGTTTGCCACCCCTGCTGTAGTGCCCCCCCAAACCAGGTCCGGATCGGCCCGATGTCATAACTAAATCTGATCCGATTTTCAAAAAATGCCAGATCGGCAGCGGATACCAATCTTTAGATTCGATCGGGATATCCCTAGTTTACAGTATTGAAGCAGATTGCATTATGTTGAGATTGAATCCCTATATTATGGTCAACACAGCATCAACATACTTACTGATTCACAGTTGTATTTCACAGAGTCTTTTGTGCAGTGGTGGCTGGTCCATAGGGGGCCACAAGCACCACCCACACAAAAAAATGACATGTAAAAGAAGGGATAAAAATGACATAAAATATATGCATTAATTACAGCAAACAGCACTTTTTTTATCTGTATTTAGTTCATTTCCATGTGAATTCAACTTCTTGGTTGTGGGGCGCCAGCCAAATGAGTTGGCTCTTCTCAGGTTTTTCAATTTATTTTTCACCCCCTCAACTCCTCGACTCCTTGATCCTCAGTCGTGACCTCGAAATCAATCATGCACTTCCATGTTGAAGGATGTTTCAGTTCCCCAAAAGGCCCTCTGAGGACGGAGGAGGATATCACTCAGCTTTACAGAAGTCTTTTTGCTGATCGGATTTGTAATGTGTAACTTCGTTGACCCCGCTGTGGGGAAATTGCAGTGTTTGTATCAGCAAATTACAAAAAACGAAGTTGACAAAGACGAGTAGAAACATTTGAGAGTGAAGTATGTTTAGATTCTACAGACCACTGCAGTAGCAGGACTTGTAAAAGGAAACTTTTCCTTGGTCTTAAGTTGCATTAGTCATTTAAAATGATCAATGCGCAATCAAACTTGCATGTGTTAAATAAATAATTTGACCTCCCTATGCCACCTCCCTATGTCAAATGAATAGTTGGATGAACAGCCATAAGTCAGAGATCCTAAAATACATTGGTACGTTGTGACACTAACAGATGATGCAGCTGTTACTCAGGTCTGAGACGACACTGTTTTTAATGGATGGCCGCGAGGCAAGGACGTCTCATTTGTTAAAATGAGTTTGCTTCTCTCTCGCCTGAACTCCTCTGCTTTCATGTAGATTGGGAGTCATAAAGACGTGAAGTGAGGAGTTGAAGTGAGGACTGGAGGAGCTACAACGTTAGAATTAAGAAGAGGGGTGTTTGACTTCTAGCATTTTTGACTTTTGTTGTATTTTATGTCCTGAGGCTGTGTCCTCAGTGGGGGTGTAAAGAATCACCTCAGCCAATGTGAGTTAGTTTTGTTTTCTTGTTCTTATGTGATTGGATAGTTTTCAGTGTTTCCAAGTGGATTTGAGGGAAATACAGACACTTTCCAGATTCAGGAAGAGACATAAATGCCGCGTTTCCACTACGTGGAACTCAGCTCGACTCGGGTACCAGGTCCTATTCCTGGAGACTATTTCCATTACAGGATACAACCGACTTTAAAGTGCCTGGATGTCAGCGATGTGGAACATTACTTCCATGTTGTCTGCTCAGAGACTTGCTAATAAACTCGCTTGTTGCGCGTTTTCTCGTCAAGCTCACGCTGAATTTTTATGTCTGAACCTCCTCGACAAACCATGGTGTAGTTTTGCAGGCTGTCGTCATGTGGATTAACCTGCCGCTACATTTACTGTAAACTTCTGCATCTGTTTTTGTAAAACGGTGGGTCACAGAGACGACTCTCTGACCAATCAGTGGTCTGCAGTGTATACACGTCATGTTTTAGTATCTGGTCCCCAGTCCTGGCACCACGGTGGAGGTGATACCAAAAAACTAGTACCGGGTACCAGATTCCAGGTCCTTTTTCATAGCGGAAATGCGAAAAGGCCAAGTCGAGTCGAGCCGATACCACGTAGTGGAAACGTGGCAAAAGTGGACTATTAACCTGCTCCTTTGGTCCCATGTATTTAACAGAGTTCAGCGTGTTTAGTCACTTGCACCGCCATAGTTTACACATTTTACAGAGTATGATGCAAAACACCATGTGGTCATTCAGGTGCATAGGTACAGTATATACCCCACTGGGTCAGGTGGTCTCCATCTGAGTGGATAGGTCCCCGTAGTGTCATCTGGATGACCATAACAGTCTGGGAGTAGTTGACCAGTTAGTCACTTACTGCTAATCACTCACTGTACGTAAGAGATTATTATTCTAGTTTTTGTCATTGAGTTCAGGATAAGTAGATGCATACTCTATGTTTATGTTTATTTTTATATTTTGCATATTTTTTACTCTACTTATCTTAAATATTTTTGATCCTGGAACTCTTTTCCACTGCTGCTCTTGTACTTTGCTGTTGTAACACTGCAATTTCCCCTTATCTTATCTTATCTTATCTTATCTTATCTTATCTTATCTTATCTTATCTTATCTTATCTTATCTTATCTTATCTTATCTTATCTTATCTTATCTTATCTTATCTTGTCTTATCTTACCTTACCTTACCTTACCTTACCTTACCTTACCTTACCTTATCTTATGAGTCACTTTTACCATCCCAGTCTTGACCACCACCACGCCTGTATTTGATTTGATATATTGTTTTTTACACAAAACTTTAGCTAAAAGAACAGAAAAACTCTGCTAATATTTCTCTACCATTCAGGAAAGTCGAGATGAAAACATACCATATTGACTTGACCTGAGACTTTTTTGTTGGAAATAAACTTCTCAAAAGTGGAGGTCATCTATTACTTGTGAAACTGAGAATGCATGTTGACAATGAATTGGATAATCGGATTTCTTTCATGCTTCTGTGAATTGTTTTCTACTTTAAGAACAGGACTAATACTGCTCCAAAATTCTGCAAAAATACATTTGTTTTAGTCACGTGACAACAACCACTGAGCCATCAAAGCACCTAAATGCTGCACAAAAATAAATATAACTCCCCCCATTGTGACAACAATTAAAATGGGGTTCATCAAACAGTATTAATTTGGATTTTAACTTTTCTTTTGACTTTTAAGACAGCTGAAGAGTATACACTTTGAAGTTGCCATCAAAAGAAGTTACACTTAATGGTCACAGTCCCAGTGAAAGTTGAGGCTGTTTCCACATGAATGCTCACCAAGGACATCGCTGCTTCCTTTAGTTTGTACACACACAGGCATAGTGTCCTTTGGAAACACACACATCCCCTCAGGGTATATCTGTAATCAGAGCGGAAGATGAAAGAGACTCATATCTTGCAGTCGCTCACCCTCAACATTACAGAACCGCGAGGGTCTAATCACTTGAAGCCGTTGCACAGGAAGAGCGAGGACAACTATAGTCATCAACAGAGATACAATCAATGCCATTCATACTGACGAAGAGGCCAGTGGTGGTCACGCTCTCATACAGACAGTGCTTCCACTTTTACTGCAGTTAAAGGATAAGGCAAGCATTATTCTGCTTTTTACTAGTGGTCAACAAATCCTGTGAAAAACAAAGTCATAAATACATTTTCTTAAGTTTCTTCAATGTGAACGTTTACTGTTTTTCTTCCTTATGTAGTAATTAATGAAAAAGTTTGGGAAATTACAAATGATTTCTTGAGTAAACTTTGTCATAGGCTAAAGGATTAACCCATAAAGACCCAGTGCTACTTTTGTGGCAGTTCCCAAAATAATTTTTCTCTCTAGTTAACTTTTCATAAGTGATTTATCACCATTTATTATAATATTATCCTCTATATTTTGCATTTTCACTCTAAATTGTGTATTTTTGTTTATTTAGAGTCTGGTTTTGACCAACTCTCTATATAAAGTGTCATGAGATAACTTTTGTTGTGATCTGGCGCTATATAAATAAAATTTGATTGATTGAGTGATTTGATTGGTTTTCCCTTGTAAGTTGCTTTGGAAAAAAGCATCTGCCAAATGCATAAATGTAAATGTAAATTTAATTTCCTATATTTGATTTAGACGTTCATGAAAACTCAGTTCATTCGAAGGTTATCATATCAAACCAGAGAAGAGTGAAGAAAAGGGGACTTTTTCAACAAAGATATCATTAACTGAACATAAAACCAAGTGTTTCCATCCACTGTCATTTATCAAACTCAATGGGTTTTACTGGTGAATCAATGTTGTAGAAGATGACAGTATTCCACGGTAACTACGAAGCCTCTGAACGTCCAAATGGGTCATATCTGATGACCATGAAAAGATGACAAACTGTATTTTACACCAGTTATTTACATGAATTGATAGGAATAGTGGATCAACAGGTATTAAACAGTTTAGTTCAGTAGATGCTTTTGGTTCCCGTTAGAGTTTTGAGTCTTTTTTTGGTTAAACAAAAAAAGTAATTGAAAATGAATCTATAATGCAAGTAGCTGGAAAAACCACAGGAAAAAAAGGATTGTTGCAAAATAATTAGTGGTCAGTGTTCAGAAAGAACAAAGTGAAAAAATGTAACAGCCAAAGATGGGTCAAAGTCATTTATTATCTATAACCATTACCAATGCATATCGATTACATAATCTTCATCTGGGAATTTTTGTCTTTAATGAAAATAGTTGTTAGTCATAGTGGTCAGTCACCAAAACAGTAATGAATTCTCCAAAGTCACTTAGTCACTTACTAATGAAAGAATCGATTTCCTTTTTTCCAGATTTAGATGAACTTAACTAAACTTTAGGGAACATTCATTTGTCTTTCAGCCCAAAAAAGAACTAAAAGAAAATGAAAAAAACTGCACTTAATTTATGCAGATCCCCAAAAAGTCTAAAATCCACTCACATTAATGACTGAATTTATATTTGAAGCTTGCTGTACATTGCGTAAAAAAATACTCAAATTAGGACATGGGAAATCAGAAAAACATAGTCATTGTTAAAAAGAAATCTGCAAGTTCAAGCCTCCATCTAGAGCATGGGTCGGCAACCTTTGTAATTTAAAGAGCCATTTTAGGACAGAAATAGAAAAACTAAACTGTCTGGAGCCAAAAGATACCCTTATATCTTTCCTCAAAGTGGTGACAGTTTAAGAAGCTCTTCATGATTAGTTTGTACAGAATATGAGGAGAATAAATCACAGTTTCAGTGCATTTACAGAACTAAAGAAAACAGATATTTGTTATTTTTGTTTTGCAGCAAAAATCAACTGGTATGTGAAGGCTTTTTTTACAATGACGAATACAGATTAAAAAGTAGTCTTTTACTATTACCACTACTATTTTTTAATTATAGTCTACATTTTTACAACTGCATTACATCAGAAACACTTTATGGTTGTGGCAATAATAGCAGAATATGTCAAAAAAAAAAAAGTGTTATTCATTTCCGTATGGTTTTTGACAAAGCCACATTGAGCCACTGGAAAAGGGCCCAAGAGAGATCTAGACCTTTTCTGTATTCACAAAACACCAGATGTCATGCCAGTGCAACGAGATGTGAAATAGGTGTTAAATTGCATTTTAATGGTGTTAAAAACTCTTGAATTTAACCATTTGTAACTTGTAGAATCCCTGACTGGAACATCTAGTAGCACAGGAATGGCTGATTCAGGTTTGAAAATAGAATATTTCCAGAATATTATCTCATTTTCTTTTTTATGCTTGTGCTTTTTTGTGAATACACCAGGGTTCTCAGCCTCTGCCTCTGGCTCTACCTCTTGTAACACACATAATTCAGCTGCTGTGGAGGAACACTGTTAATAGAGTCTATTTGTAGCTACCGTGTGCCTGCTGAGCTGGTGTGTTTCAGCCTCTTCTACTGTCAAAGATAATGAGAGTTATCGATTGGCAACCTGGCAACGTGGCCGGGTGATGACACAGCCCTGTTGTTCTGGATTTTGTGATTAGGTTTTAATGCAAAAAATTCACCCGCTAATTATTTTATTGCTCTAATGTCTCCTCCTCTTTCTGTTGTCTCTCCCCGACAGCCGTTCGAGGCCAGTGACCTGCTGCTGGGACTAAACTTCTCAAAGGTGCTGAGCAGTCTGGTGTCCCTGAATAAAGTGACTGCAGGTTAGTCCAAATGCATACAATTTGCACCAAATTCATGGTGTGTGTGTGTATGTGGGAGTGTTTTTATGAAAGACCAGCACATAGTTGAAAGTGTGTGGGCGCTGACTGCACGTATTAGGTCTGGTGTATTTATATTTGTGCCCTTTCTTTCCAGATATTGGCGTAGGCAGTGATTCAGTGTGCGCCCGTCACTCCTCGGCACACCGCATTAAATCATTTGAGTCGTTGTCCTCCCAGGCCTCACTGGGCCGGTCCTCCAAGCTGCTGCAAAACCAGTTTCGCAGTCTGGTAAGACCAACACTCATCCCTAGACCAGATCATACACATCTGAAACACATGGACACAGTTATATTAAATGTCTTTGAAAACCCTCTAGTGTGGAGTCTAGTGTTGAGCTGAAGGGTTGATATCATATGATGTGAAGCTGTTCTTAGATGTACTTTAATTACTTAAAGGGATCATATTTTGCTAAACCCACTTTTATTAGTCTTTGGTACATTTATTTGTGTATTTGGACCCTAACAGTTCAAAAAGTTTGAATTTGAACCCTCCAAGTGCTGTTAAAGTTATCTTTACATTTTGGCAAAAATAGAGTGGATTTCTACAACCCGTTTCAATTCCTTCTTAATTTTTTATGTTTTATAACTAGTTACGTCACGACATTTGCACATATAAGGTCAAGGCTTCTGACAAACATTTCTCTGAGTATGCCATATGAATGAATGAATGAATGAATATTTTTGTTATTGTGTCTTGCATAAAGAACATGCCCAGCCCTTACATGGGCTTATAAGACACCAAAAATACACATCAAAAATCAAACACCAGACAATAGGCACAATAGATATGAACAAAACAAAATACTGACCTATTTAAACAAACACATCTGCCGCTTTTTCCAGGCTTTACAAACAAATAATGCTAATTTATATACATTAGAACTAAACAACCATTTCATTTTGTCATCATCAGTGCTCCAGAGCATATCAGGATTTCGGATACACATATCATCAAACAAAGGGGCTCTCAGTTCATCATATAGAGGACAATACAAAAGAAAATGTGATTCATTTTCCACTTCCCCCAAATCACACAGTCCACAAAGTCTGTTTTCTTCTGGGGTTTGGGTAAATCTCCCAGTTTCTAAGGCCAAGGGAAGGATTCCTGTTCGCAACTGAGCAATTAGGGACCTTTGGTTCCTGGTCAAATTTGCGCTGACATAAAATTCAGTTTTATATGTGTTTTTTAGTTGAATGTATGTCCACAGCTTCGGTTTAGTCAGGATCCCATTCATCCATTTTTCTTCAAAAGCAGACATTAAGTTAGCTCTGATCTTATTAATACTACATGAAAGGTTGTTGTGAAATATACATATACTGAAGTTGTGCTTCTGCAAAGACAGCTCTCACCTCTGCCGCCCAAGGGCCATAATTGTTTGTCAGCAGCAGCAGTTGTAGTCCATACTGAAAATATGTCCAAACTTCGAGCCGATTACCTGAAATGTTCAGTTGTTGGTTGTATTAACAAACACAAGTGGCTGAACAGGACAGAGCAGCACAGTCAACAACCTGGAGGGGGTGGGGGATGAAGTGGCTCATTTGCATTTAAAGGGCCAGCGCTCAAAACGACCTTTCTGGTGTCATTACTCAGAAATAGGGTTGAAGATGGACCTGTGGAGCTGAACTAATGAAGAATTCAGACCCAAGCCGAGCATTTACAGTTTATATAGACCACAGGGAAATGTTTTAAAATGCAGAATTCCATTTAAAAGAGCAAAATATCACTCCTTTAAGTTTAAATTTCATGCAGTAACTTAGTTGAGATTAGGTTTATTTCCTTGTTAAGTCTGACATTATGGAGCTGTAAACCTGGGTCCAGAGAGTCAGTATTAACAGAACCTGTATGCTGTTTTTAACATAACTGTTTTCTTTAGTAAGGCATCAGTTTGGGTTCAAAGGCCTAATTTCATTTATTTGACTCAAATACAGTGACTAGTGTCATTTTGCTTATGCTTTGTTTGCTTATTTTACCTCAGTAGATCTCCATAGATGTCTTATATACTGTTTAAGCTCCTGGTCTATTCATATCAGTGCATCTCTATCATCTTTGTGCAATGCTGCGTTCATCCCCTAAATAGGACTGTGTTGACATAAATCATTTATTTACCTTCAACTGAATTGGATAGTGTAGAGAAATTGCTGGCAAGCAAAACACGAAGCATGAGGATTTGAAACGCCTCATAGAAGCTTTAGTCTATATGAGGGGAATCCATAAAGATGTACTTTGACAGATGCAATGGGAACTAACATTAACTAGTTAACTGAAGAATACCAGCTAATACTCTAATGTTAGCTGCCTACAGTGCCTGGTACAACTAAAGGTACATTTGTTTGGACAAATATAATGATAACAGCAAAAATAGCTCATAAGAGTATAATTTCCGAGCTGATATCTGCGGTAGCCTTTTTCCATGATTTTCTTGATAATAACCAAAATTACTTAAGTTCTTACATCAGTAGCTATGGCACTGTACTGACAAAAACAGTGCTTCTAGGCATTTCATGTTTTATTTTGTCAGTTTTAGTCACATGATACACACAGGAGTTAGTACTTGATTGCATAACCATTGTTTTTATGACTTTTTATGGTCTAATAATTTTTTTCCGTAAGTGTAGACTTCATTTTTTCTTCATTCATTTAAAAATTGTAACTTTATTTATCAACTTCATCCACTGCGTCTGCTTGTTCATCACAATTAAAGCTGTGAATGACAACTAAACTGTAACATAGTGAATATAGAGGAATGAACGCTTGAACCCAGAAACAGTAAATGACGCCAAAGCTTAACAAACAGATTATTCAGTTTATTTACGCAAAGATACTGTTGCATTAGCATCTGTCTACAGCTGCATTCCCACCTGCAGGAACTACAACCTTTGCAGGAATTTGCATGGTCTAAATTGACTTTCAGAGGCTTTATTTACAGTTCCTGGTGGTTAAAGTTTCCAAACTAGGCAACACCAACACTATTACAGTTCCATTTTTACACATTTTAGCACATTAGCCCTACATCCTATACAGTAAATGCAGAAGAAGAACAAAAACATCTGTATTTCCATATTCATGTAATATCAGTGAAGCAAATCAGAGAAGAATGTGTAATTACTGATACAACCAAATCCAACAATAAATTTACGTGTCTGCATCAATGTGTCCATTTTTGTCTGTCCATATTACCATGCACAGCCTCAAGGAGAAACACACACTTTGGCCAATAACCATACGTATTAAGTATTATTGACTATGAGGGGAAAAAAGTGGTTCAAAAAATTTAAATCACAACCACTATTGGCTGATGGTTAGTTTAATGTTCAGTTCCAACCAACCATATTTTTATATTATTCAGATTTATTTGAGAAAAACGTTGAGGTCTGCTCCCTGAAACAGGTCATTTGGACATTAATAAAAAGGCTTTAACTGGCAATTCAGCAATCTACCAAAGCCTTAAGGTTTTTTTCTTTCTTTATATAACACAGCATCACACAGTAAGCAGTTTTTTTTCTGTCTTAAGTGCTGAACTGCTACTACTGTCACTTCAGTTCACAGCATTATAAATGTTTCTGAGGAAAGACTCAGTGTGGACTGTTATCCCACAATTGAGATGATAAATGTGTGTTATACTTCTCTAGTGAGACCATCTTTTCACCCTGTTTTCGTAAAATAAATACTTCTTTCACCTGATGTGGTGCAACAACACATTACACAAACTGTGAGCTGTTGAATGCGGCCTATAGTTCCACCTGCTGACTAACACAATTGATTCGAGACTGTAATCTGTCATGTTTTGTCAGTAAACAATTGGCATAGAACTATAAAAAAAAAAAAAAAATCAGCATCTGCAATCACGATGAAATTGTACCTTATGCTTTTTCTTGCAACATCCCAGCTTGGAGAGTGATGATGTACGATGAATAATGAATGTTACCAAATGGATGAAGCCTAATGTGTTTGAACATGCTGCTCTTGTTGACACTTGTCTTCGTTCTTCTCTGCACTCACAGGTTTTCTGTTGGTTTTGACCTCACAGTGTTTGTATCTCACTACCCACGTCCCTTTGTGCATCTTTCCATCCTTTTTTTTCCTTAACTTATCATGTCTAGCATCATATCAACAGAGTGGTGGTCTGACTGCCTTATTGCTTTACCAAGGGGAACTTCATAAAGTCTATAAGGCTTCCCTTGATATTCCACTGTTTTTATTTTGGGGTTTGTTGAACCACATTTTGATGCCAGACCTGACAGGAAAAGACAGGTGGAAAGAGAGAAAAGGGAGAAGAGAGAAGGCGAGAGCAAATGGGGAGAAGAAGAAAAAAAAAAAGATGGCATAGACCCTCACACAAGAAAATATCATCAATAATAGTGCCAATAACAACAATAACGACAATTGTAATGATACAATATAATGATAATAACTGACAATAATCCGAAACACCCACAGGAACTCTTTCCCTCCTTTCTGATGTTGTTTCTGTCGTTTGCCAGGACATGTCAGAAAACAGTGGACAGCAGCTGCTGGTTAAGGCACGTTTCAACTTCCAGCAAACCAACGAGGATGAGCTCACGTTTACGAAGGGTGATATCATCAGCGTGACTCGCCAGGAGGAGGGCGGTTGGTGGGAAGGGTTGCTCAACGGCAAGGCCGGGTGGTTTCCTAGCAACTATGTCCGGGAGGTCAAAGGCTCCGGTAGGTTCTACCCCAGGGACATTCAGCGTAATGGGCTGTAGCAGGCGTTTAATCAAGAGGTGGAGGTCTGATCGAATACTCACTTAGGGGTCTCCTCAGGACCTACATTTACAAAAAAATGTACATCAATTTTCATTCTGTTTACATTTTACCTTCCTCTCCTATGGTTAGTTTTGCTGCTGCAGACAAGTGAAGTTTCGCCCATTATAAGTTAAAGGCAGAAAAAAAAGATTTAAAAAATTCATAAAAAATTGAAACTTTGACCTACTTTTCCCAAAATGAAGTAAACTGAAACAAAATGTATGTTTTTATAGGCATGTGAAATGTCACCCATTATAAGTAAATGGGGAAAAAAAAACATTTTAAAAATTCATAAAAAATTGAAACTTTGACCTACTTTTCCCAAAATATAATCAGGTCTATTCTGGGTCACTGGGAATCTATAAACCTAATTTGGTGTGAATTCAACCAATAGTTTTGTTGCTAAAGTGGTAACACACACACAAACAAAGAAATGAACAAACAAACCAACTAAAACCAAAAACTATACCTTGCTTCCCCTTTGGGGGGCGGGGTACTTAACATATTTAAAAGTAAAACAGTGTGAATATAAACAAATAAGAAGTGGTTCTCAGTCACTGACTGGTTAAAAAATAATACAGATAAAAACGTCTGGTACCTGTCATACAGTTTTTTGTGCTGCCATGTAAATAATTTGTTTGTTTTTATGAGTCTGGTTTAATTCATTCAACTAAATAATCCAGCTGTTTTCAACACTTGTAGATTGTAGAAGGATCCTACTAATGTCCTTCACCACTGAGTATATCCTCGGGTTAGAAAGATTTTAGAAACTCCATAGTTACCATTATTGTTCTCGGTGTGAACAGCAGGTTATACTCACAGGCCTTGTGACTGTAACGCAGCCCTCGTGCTTCTCCGGTTTGGCTGTGATCTGCCCTTTTTTCACTTTTAAAACTAGATAAAAATCATGTGATGCTCTGACTGCTATTTATTCACTTCCATTTTGTCCATTTTAATAAAAGAAAAAAAAATTATTTAAAGACCATAATTTAAGGTTTTAATTCTATGACAATGAATCTTCTGATCTGAAGCTATAAAGCTGTTACCCTTATGTCTTCAGTAAAGGTGTTGGAAGTGAAGTTCCTTAAACATTCATGAATTTTAGGAGCTGCATTACATGTTTAAAGTGTGGGGCTTTTACTGAACATTTGAGCAGCATATTTCACCAGTGCTGAAAAAAGCCACTACAGCCTCTGTTACAAAGAAGATCTTTGTGTGTGTTATTTTCAGTCTCAGCAATATACTTCTTAAGAAATGAATGATTTTGTTGTAGGAATTTACAAAGTGTCCATGACTGTCATAATACTTAAGAAGCCTTCATTTGGTTCCTTTTCCTTAAAACTTTGTAACATTAATGTGAATTATATTTTTCTCTTGATTGTGAGTGTGATTTCAAATTGTTTTATAATGTAAAAGAACCGGTAAGAATATTGACATCTTTTCTCTCTGGTCACAGACAAACAAGTGTCCCCGAAGTCCGGCACACTGAAGAGTCCACCTAAAGGCTTCGATACATCTGCTATAAGCAAGACGTACTACAACTTGGTAATACTCCAATACAGTAAAATTTTTTCTTTAATTTCTTTACTCTCTAATGTTATTATTGATGGTTTCCTCTTTCTGTGTCTGTTTTAGCTTGTTTTCAAAGTAAGACCAGACCAGTATTTGTTCATTTATTGCTGCTTTTTACATTAAAACACTGTTAATTGGCCTGCAACTTAACCATCTTGGTGCATTTAATATGAGGCAACATGCTTTTTTTTTTTAGGGCATTTTAAGGTTAATAAATGTTGGTTGTTAATGATCAGTCACAAACTTTAATTTTAACCATGAGCAACTGCTTGAATTAATAACTTTTGGTATAGATTGCAATATCTGGCTCACTTTCTGTTATTAATGCTAGGAATTTTAATGTAAATTTCCACTCTTTGACATATATTAACAAAACTGCAGTTGGGAATCTATACAGTAATATACAACTGAACTGAACTTAAGTTGTGGCTATAGACGGTATAAGTTGACACTATTTTTCTTTTTTTATTGCAGGTGTTGCAAAACATTTTAGAGACAGAGACAGAATATTCCAAGGACCTTCAGAGCCTCCTTACAAACTACCTGCGACCACTTCAGAACCATGACAAGTAGGACTCATAACACCAATTAATCTAGTTTACATTTGTATAATTATTTTGTGATATAAATTTGGATTCATTAGATTCCAGGTTGTATCTGTCGTCATTGCTCACCATTTTGCTTTTCCTTTTTTCCCTCTTTTTTGCTGCAGACTAAGCAGCTCAGATGTGGCTCTAATTCTCGGTAACCTCGAGGAGATTAGCACCTTCCAGCAGATGCTTGTCCAATCATTGGAGGAGAGCACCAAGTTAGTCCCTCCCAGCTACACACCCCCACTGCAGCACTATCATCCCTGTTTCATAATAAAAATAGGGACATCTAATGTTGGATAGACTGTACTACAGGCATCCTGGATTCAACTAATAACTGTTCAACTGCGAGTTAATGGTTCACACTGACTTAAATACACTTTCTCTTCTAGTTACATCTTATTTGAAAGATTTTATAGCTGAGTCTGTTGTTGTCTGTTGGTGAATCATGTTTTTTGTTTTTCTTCTTAGACTTCCAGAGAGCCAGCAAAGGGTGGGGGGCTTCTTCCTCAACCTCATGCCACAGATGAAGGCCCTTTATGTTGGATACTGCGCCAACCACCCCTCTGCTGTCAATGTGCTCACCCAGCACAGGTATGTTTACACACTGATTGTACTCTGTTTTCATGTCACATAACTGGTGACAATAAGTAGATGAGAAAACATACTGTTTGACTTTTATAACTTTGTCTTCATACAGCTGTGAATACCCTAATGATATACTACAGAATGCATGACACCCTTCCCCCCCAAAAAAACAAAAACAAAAACAATGAGACTGAATTTTTTTTATTAACCTATTTTTCATGGAGTTACAAAAATGTCCACTCACGTGGACACCATGCTAAAATTTTTGAAAAAAAACTGTATTTACTGATCTACTGTGCGAAAACTATGAAGTAAAAACATGTTTAATGCTGCTAATCTGATGTTTTCTCACATTTTAACACACTCTAATACTAGTTATTACTCACTTCATGGAGATAATATGCAAAAAAAACAACTTTTTGTTTAAAAAAGCCACACAAAATAACCCCTGTTAATTACAGTCTAATAACAATTAGCAGGGTTTTTTTTTTTTACACTCAAACACCTACTGCAGATCAGGTTTATCTAGAACAGCAAAGTTACAGTAATGGTATGAATTGCAGTGTACGGGATGATGGATAAGTGTCCACTGTGTTGGCTGATACAGGGTGGGGAAGCAAAATTTACAATGAACATTTAGTTGTTTTTTCTCAGCAGGCACTACGTCAATTGTTTTGAAACCAAACATATATTGATGTCATAATCATACCTAACACTATTATCCATACCTTTTCAGAAACTTTTGCCCATATAAGTAATCAGGAAAGCAAACGTCAAAGAGTGTGTGATTTGCTGAATGCACTCGTCACACCAAAGGAGATTTCAAAAATAGTTGGAGTGTCCATAAAGACTGTTTATAATGTAAAGAAGAGAATGACTATGAGCAAAACTATTACGAGAAAGTCTGGAAGATACTATTAAAGAAGAATGGGAGAAGTTGTCACCCGAATATTTGAGGAACACTTGCGCAAGTTTCAGGAAGCGTGTGAAGGCAGTTAATATAAAAAGAAGGAGGACACATAGAATAAAAACATTTTCTATTATGTAAATTTTCTTGTGGCAAATAAATTCTCATGACTTTCAATAAACTAATTGGTCATACACTGTCATTCAATCCCTGCCTCAAAATATTGTAAATTTTGCTTCCCCACCCTGTATGGAACTAAAATAACAAAATCCATGAATATACAAGAAAACACCTTTGAACAGCTGTCCGCTGTAGTGACCACTATGCATGAAAGGGTTAAATAGAATTGAAATGGTGAAGGTACAAGAGTCCTCACTAAGGTAGTCAGTAATTGATGTCCCTTTTCTCAAAAACTCTGGCACTTTCAATTCATCATGTATACAACCTTTATTTTCTGCAACAATTGAGCAGTCATGGGAGGGCCAGGCTTCAACCAGTTAATAGTAATCTGTTTTCTTGCAGTTATCAACAAAACATGCAATACATAACGGTGTTCCTTGTTGAACAGCTGGTCAGGAAACTCATCCATTAAAAAGAAAATGGGTCCATAGGCTTATCTCTTATTACATTTTTAATTATATCCTCAACATGTAAAAGGTACTCAAACTTATTTATTATTTATGTCTCCTTTTATTAAGAACCTTTGTGCACATTCAGTTAAGCATAGAAAACACTAAAAATGGCACAAGGTGTAGGGTTGTTGCTCTGAAGTATTTGACTCTCTCAATGCTCTGGGCCATAGTTTTCTTTGTACAGTTTTCTGGTCCCTGTCAGACTTTTTCATGTTCAAACCCCTCCCCTCTGACAAGTGTAGCCTCTCATTTAGGTATGAGTACCATGTTTGTTCCTGGGCTGGTCAGAATCTTCCTCCTGTTCAGAATGAACTCATTTTCATGTTAATTTTTCCTCTGTTTGTCCGTGTCGCCTTCATGCACATTTCCTGTTTGCAGCTGTTTTGTGTGGAAGAACACAAAGCCTCCAAATAATAAAAAATTGGTATAAAATTTTACTCTCTGACAAAATAGACAAAAGGGCTTTATATGAAACAACAGATGTTTTTTTTTCTGTTTTATGAAGACAAATATATTGTATAATATGTAGAGATAAACAGATCATTGGTTTGGGGCTAATATGATGCTTATCTATTGGTATTGGCAGAACTTGTGGCTAAAGATGTTTGTTGTGAAAAATCAGGCTTTTCGATAAGTATTATTGACTATGAGGGGAAAAAAGTGGTTCAAAAAATTTAAATCACAACCACTATTGGCTGATGGTTAGTTTAATGTTCAGTTCCTGATTAAATTTTTATTTTGGCATTTATTGCTTTGACCTTTGACGTTCACTTTAACAGTCCATTTTCTAACACAGTAAAAAATGAACTTCTAACAGCCAGTTATATCAGCTGATTAGTCTATTGTCTGCTTTTTCCCTGTTAAAAACTATTGTATCAGCCTTTACAAATCTACTGTCAGTCCACCTCTAATATCAAACAGCTCCCCTACATAGAATATTCAGGACACTAATATAAGAGGCTAAATTTCAGACCCACTACAAAAGAGATCAGTGAAAGACCAATTTGGACCTGACGTTCATTAATTTACTGATTAATAGAAAAAGAGGCTAAATGTGGCACAGAGCCCAAGACTGTTGGAAGTGTGAATTAGACCAGAATGTCAGATCTACAGCAGACCCAGATACAGAACGAACATTAACACCGGCAGCACAGTGATCATTTGAGTCAGTGGATGTAATAAAGTAGGCTGGATATAAAGTATTGATGTTTTATTTTTCATTCATTTTTTTTATTATACACTACTGACACTTTTTGGACCCACAGGCCAAAAATGTTGCTAGTACAAAAACCCTTTAAATGCCAGTTTGAGTATGTGATGCCACTTGCTTTATATACTTATACATAAAAACACACACAAAATATGAGATGTTTTCTATATATTACATGGTGAAGGAATGTGGTGTGATTTTATATCAGAGTCTTGGACGTGTCAGAGATTAACGATAACATTGAGTTCATTGAAATAGTATTTTTTATGCATGGCAAAAAGTGCCCCATCGACCCCCCCCCCCCCCCAATAATTATATAAAAATATCTTTTTGTGTATGTGGTTATTGCATTACAACTACAATTTAAGGGATAAAATTTTGCTTTGCTTTTGGTCATTTCAGGTAGAGCTGAAGGGTTTTGAGAGATTAATGCAGAAAGAAACAGCAAATATATTGATATATGATGACTTTATAGTATTTTTTGTGCATGCATATTTTTGGCCCCAGAGGTTAGTAAATTAGAGGCATATGCACGGGAAAAATTACCTGATAAACATCATTGTGTGTGATTTACTTATTTCTTGGTCAAGACAGAGGTGAATCCGTTGCTACACTGTTGTCCATAAAGTTAGAATAAAATGTTCTTACCTCTTCTCTTCTAATGATTGTGACAATGTGATTTATTCTTGATGGATAAAGTGTAACTTGGACTCAGTATGGAATCATTGTACATGGTTAAAGGTGATTACTGATTTGTATAAATAGGAATAAAAAGAGGAATGTGTCTGAAAGCAAAATGATTCCCACTCTGTGGGCAACGGTGTATATTGAACTCTCAAAAGTCATTGTATTGTATGGTTCATAATGAGTAAAAGACCCTGAATCTTTTTGCTCTGTCTCCTGCAGTGAGGTTTTGGGGGAGTTCATGGAGGGCCGCGGTGCAGTTAATCCTGGAAACCTCACCTTGACCACAGGCCTCAGCAAACCTTTTATGAGACTGGACAAATACCCCACTTTACTCAAAGAACTGGAAAGGCACATGGAGGTGTGTGTCTGTAAATATACTCCTCTGGAAATCTTAGGTTCTGATGTGTGGTAACCACAATGTTTCCCCTCTTTCAGGAGAGTCACCCCGACAGGCCGGACATTCAGAAGTGCATGGTCTCTTTCAAAAGCTTGTCTGTAAGATCAGCATGTGTCCTCTTTATAGAAAGCATGCGACCTGATTTAATATGAGATCAAATGAATTAAAAGCAGCGTTTCTGTTTCAGATTCAGTGCCAGGAGGTGCGTAAGCGGAAGGAGCTGGAGCTGCAGATTCTTACAGAGTCGATCCGGCTGTGGGAGGGAGATGACATTAAGACCCTCGGATCTGTTCTCTACATGAGCCAAGTCTTAGTGCAGAGTCCTGGATCAGAGGTACCAGCAGCATCTGCATTACACGTTACATAATACTGGAACAAATTTTGCTCTGCTTTGCACTTTACTCTGCTGCAGTCATAGCATACACAATGTTGAGCCTAGCAGAGGATGTAATATCACAATGTTTTTACAGTACGGTTTTTAATGGCATTGCATATTTACTTGTCAAAATTAATGCTTTTGGACGAATCACTGTTCACAGGGGAATTTCAAGGATGTAATGAAATACTGACCAGTGAGAAAATTGTACTTATTGTGGAAAACTGGCTCAAAATCACTGACTTCTCGAAGCATAGTAAAAGTAATATTTTAGAGGCCACTTATCAACACAGAAATCATGTGTGAGGAATCATACTTAGCCCTTTGACAGGAAAGCCTGAATTATCATTATCTTCCAGCTGCAATTTTACACCCACAGTGATTATTTCTCTGTAATGACTTAACTCCCAGTTAGAGGCTTTTATAACGCGGCACAGCGTTTCCTCAGGCACATCACTTGATTGTAGCATCTTAAGTAGTAAAAAGCACTATTGAGCGTGAATGCAATAATTGAGTGTTGCTTTGTACAAAAGTGTCTGCCAAATGAATGTATTGTATAATAATGATGATAAGAACACATTGTGAATAAACCCTCGTATCCTGACTGGAGAGCTCTTCTCTTTAAAAGAACTATCAAAAGTGACTACTTCTGACATTTTCTCCATTATGACTAAATGGCACCTCACTCGCTCTCACAGTTAATATTGTAATTGCATAGAAGTTGACAGACACTAGAGCTACTACGTGTATTGTTTGAAGCTGGTCATATGGACTCACTTTCTGAAAATGAAGGTGGTCTTACTTTTTTTTCTAAAACTTATTTCACTTAAAGGCTGCAAATCTCTGTGCTCCACATCATTATGCAGCCTTGTTAATGGTCTCATTTACACAGTTTGAAACACTGCAGTTCTATATAGTAATTCTCTGTCTATGGGTAATGAACCTGCACCAGCCCATACTGTTTCCTACAGAGGAGGAAATTATGTGATCCCTAACGGGGGAGATAGTTATTACCTAGAACTTGCAAAAAAAAAAACCTAAACATTTAACCCTCATCCTACCAGCTGGGGTCCAACTGGACCCCAGGACATGATTTTTATATGTCTCTGCTGTATCATTCTTTGAATGATCACTTTGTGCAAGGAATTTGTCTGTCTGTATGTCCATGTTCGATTGCTTATATTAGTTCCAAAAACAATCTGACATAATGGGTACTGTATTCAACTTGTTGTTTCAGTTAGTGATGGCGAATAGAAATAGAAGAGCAAGGTACACTGCTGTGCAAGCCCTTAGGTCTGTTTTAGAGGCAGAGGACAGCTCTGAGGCTGAAGGTTCTGATACATCCGATTGTTAAAAATCAGGATGATTTGATAATTTGTATCACCCTCATTCTTACACAATTAGTTATTGTAATGGTGTTTTACGATACAAAATTGTTTTCATACGTAATAAAAATATTCCAAAATGAAATGATGTTTCCTGTCTGTTACTAAGATATGATATCACCATATATCACAGTGGGGTCCACATGAACCCCAGCTGGTAGGATTAGGATACGAAATATGTTGGTAGGATGAGGGACAACTGAGAGTAAGTTTCTCATAAGTTGTGATGAAATAAATATGTTTTTTTTGCCTTTTCTTTCTTTTTTTACACTCACCAGGAGAAGAATGAGCGCTACCTCATGCTCTTCCCTCACGTCCTCCTCATGCTGTCTGCCAGCCCCAGGATGAGCGGCTTCATCTTCCAGGTCAGACAAAAATACACCTAATCAGTCCGGATCAAGGTTTCTTTATTATTATACGTCATTACTTAAAGGTGGGGTAGGAGATCTTGGAAAAACGGTTCGAGCAAGCTACATTTTGAAAATACATAATTCAAAAGTCTAAACCCCTTTCTTCAGACATTCCCCTGAAGCCACACCTCCAGAGCACGCGCAACGCTTGTTCCCGAGGGTTCACGAGTGCTGCATAGTATCAGTTTGCCCGGATCCATCCATACCTCATTCAGTCTCCTCCAACACCCCCATTCTTACAGAACAGCTCCAGTTCATACCTATCTGGCTAACGTTACATTCCCTAGTGATTTATGTTTGTGACAAAACAGTTTGCCAGTGAACTTTCCATCCTCATGTAGCTAATATAGCCAAGCTCTGGCTCTGGCTTCGTTTCCTGTACAAGTGTTCCAAACCTCTGAGAACGCACGATTCATGCACGAAGAGGGGTACGCACAGAGGGGGGAGAAACAAATGGCAGTTGAGTTTGATAGACATATCACCATTCAATCGTTTCGATGGGCCGGTTAAAATGATTGGATGGTGTTTTTTCAATCCTGTCCATTCCACAGGTGACTAAATTTTTTTATTTTTCTGTTAGAGCATTTAATTAATTGGTTGTAATTGTGGTGTGAAGGGGATTTTAAGCAATAAAGTAAAAAAATGTTCCAGGAAAACATCTCCTACTCCACCTTTAAACATTGACAAGGTTATCATCGTTAACGAAATGACGAAAACTAGAATTGAGAAAACATTTTCGTTAACTGAAATAAATTAAAACTATAATTAAATGAAAAAAATGATAACTAACTGAAATTGTTTTGTGTGCTACCAAAACTAACACATATAAAAATTATGGCTAAAATTCCCTTTGTTTTTAGTCTTTGTCAATGTCGGATTGATACAAAATCGATTTATTTCGCTCGAGCAATTTTAGCTAGCGGCACCATATGACACTTCACGGTCCGTCACTTGTCGTCACTTGTGGTTTAGAGTCGTCTTCTGGTCCCCACTCTACCTGGAAACATGGAGACTAAAGTTGGGAGAAAGCAGTAGAGTCCTGTCTGGGACTGATTTGAATACGATGGTGAAGAAGATAAAAGATGCGACAAAAGTAAAATTAATACTAAAACTAAGCATTTAGAAAAAAATGAAAACTAATAAAAACTAGTAAACCTGCTCTAAAAACTAATTAAAACTAGCTGAATTAGAGAGAAAAAAGTCAAAACTAAATAAAACTAAACTATAATGAAAAATCCAAAACTATTATAACCTTGGTTCTTGACAGTGAAACAAGGTCACAATTTTTGATTCTGAATATGACTCCCTTTTTCAGGGGAAGCTGCCTCTGGCGAGCATGACTGTGACCAAACTAGAAGACTGTGAAGCCTTTAAGAATGCATTTGAGCTCAGTGGTAAGGAGATCTACAACACTGCGTAGAACTCTTGGTTCAATTACATGTATTTCCTGGTTAACATTGGTTCTGTCCCTGCAGGCACAATGTTTGAGCGTCTCCAGGTGGTGTGTACTCACCAGCAGGATCTGCAGGACTGGGTAGAACACCTGACCAGACAGATCAAACACACTGCAGCTACGGCACCCAGCCACAAACCACTCACGGTTCCCTGTCACACGGTGAGGAGCCAGCCATTATGTGCCCACACGTGGCTGATATTCTCCATCTGCAACTGCTTTGACAACTGGTTAATCACACTAGCGATGTTTCAAGTGAATATCATGCTGGTAATGTTTAATTGCACTTATAGTGGGTTGTTGAGCAACAGAGTTAAGACGACAGACTTAAGTACTGGTTGCGAATATAACAGAAAACCAGAGAGGGGGTGGAAAATGTAATAGGGAAAAAGTAATATATCCTATTGCTGCTGTTGCAACCTACTTAGATCACAAGCAATACATCATCACATTCTAGAGGCAGATGGCTGAAACACCAATAAAATACCCAGAAATAACTAGAAGCATTAGATTTGAATTAAGGCTAAGAATTATTTTAGCATCTTATGCCTGTAGTGGATAAAGATAATTCATCAGTCCTCTCTCAATCATTTTCATACTCAGTTAAAGGATAATGTCAGTGGATTTTTTTGTAATATTCTTCTGAGTAGGTACAACACATGCAGAAAGGTCACAGTCACCTAAAAGAAACTATCACTCGGGTTTTTTCGGAATTCCACGCAGCCACAGTATGGCTATAGCGGCAACAAACATGGAAACGGCTTCATTGTTTCTTACTACTGCGGCTGCATGGAATCCCAAAAAAACCTGAGTGATGATTTCGTGTAGGTTTTGGTTTGGTATGTAAACAAATGGAGTGTTTGTGGTGGGCTACACTTCGAAGTTGTTCACCGTGAGGGAAGAGATTTAGGTGCATAATCATGGAAAGACTTAACAGATTCGTGATACTTAGGCTATCACACGGGTTTGCAGATTTAATGAAAAATTGGCGACGAACGTCATACGCAGCTTTAAAGGATCAGTTTTTCAATTTGACAGCTTATTGAAAAATTTGTTCTGTTCAGTTCAGTTTTAGTTCAGACAGTTGACAGAGGGCTTTTTCAGACAATGCACATGTAATGGAGAGCAGTGAGTTGTCGTTCCCTCTGGGATGGGTGGGTCTTAAATGCACTCAGTCTCTATAGTGTAGGTCTTAAACAGTGAGTAAACAACAGATTTTTTTTTTTCTTAAACTGTGCATATGGGTGCATTTTTTTTGCATTTTTGCTTCCACTTTGTAATAAATGTGCTGGTGTTTCCTTCCTCAGCTCCCGTCTCACCCCCTCACTCCATCCCGGCATGCTGAGGGGAGGGCCATGACAGTGGCCCCCACCTACCACACCCTGCCTCACCCCTCCTCCCATGGAACATCCCATAGCACCATGATGTGGGGCCCACTCGAACCCCCCAACACCCCTAAACCCTGGAGCCTGAGCTGCCTGCGGCCTGCCCCCCCACTACGGCCGTCTGCCGCTCTCTGCTACAAGGAGGTGAGGGTCTGAGTTCATACGACGCTCGGACAACTTTAGATGTTTCTTGTTTACATCTAGAGTGTAATCTTTATAAAATCTTCTCCATGCACAGGATCTAAGTAAGAGCCCTAAGAGTGTGAAGAAACTCCTTCCCAAACGCAAACCTGAGAGGAAACAATCTGAGGAGGAATTTGCCCTGAGGAAGAGTACGTTTGAAGTATTTTCTTATTTATGACTGCTAACTTTTTCTGTCAGGCCCCCCTTAGGAAGAAGAAAAATTTCCAGGCCCTCTTCAAACCCAACAAGATTGTAGTAGTGGTTCAAATATAACTTATATTGAGAGAAACATATGTATTATAACCAGTCCTTCTGCTTTTTCCTAATATCTAAATTACAACTTCAATTTTTACTCAAACAATACAAATAAACTCAACAAGGCCGCTCCCTGAGACGATATTTTTCCAAATAAAAATGATGAAATATGCAGTTATCTTGCTATAACATAAAACTACATTTTTTAAAGAACAAGCAATTATTTCCCGTAACGATGCATATTTTAACAGTGTCAGTGGCTACAATGAGCCCGTTTAACACTCCACATATTCTCAGAATTTAGTGCAAACTGGACAAGTTGCGCAAAAACAGAAACGTTGTACATTTTTCTTTTTGCCTCAGTAAAATATTTGTCCATTCTCCAACTTACAAGTGACTGATCACCATGGTAGTGGATTTGTTTGTTGTCTATCCCTAAAATGAGTGCAGGGTGTTCAGATGCCAAAACATTAGTTCTACCTGCTACATGCTCTGACCTGAAGAAAAAAAAACACTCAGGAGTGACCTCAGATGCCCCCTGCAGGCTCCTGCTCCACTAAGGCGCACGAAAACACAGTTTGAGAAATGCTGGCTTAGTTTAAAGACTGGATTCATGGGGAAAAGGCCAACATACTTATGTAATAGCACATAAAACTGCAAACAGCATTTTTTTGTAGAGTTAAGACTTGAAATTAAACAATGGTTATTAATTCAATCACAAACTAGATACAGAAATGATTGCTGTCATTGGTTTTATTATTTATTTCCATGTACTCTGTAATGCACTTACTACCAATGGGAATGAGATGTATTACACTGGGTTACAAAAAAGTGTTTTTTGCAAGTTGTCCAGGTTTTTTCAACTGAATTAGGACCATTTTGCACTGCTAAATCCAAAAATGACATCCGTTTTTCGCAATCAGGTCAGGTTTTTTTGCTAATTTGACTTTGAAAAAATTGATCTTCTCACAAAATTGATGACATTTTTGTGACTTTATCAGTTGATTTTTTTATATAGTTCTCACCCAAAATAGGTTTTAAGAGAAAAAAAGTCATTTTCTAACAGGATTCCTGTTAGGTACAATGGTGTATTCACTGCAGATGTAGCAGAATACGTCAGGCTTATTTTTGCAAGATCTTCTAGTCGAAGTCATTTCATTCACCTGTAATATTAAAAAAACCATTAATCATAAATTGGCAAAAGTAAAATCTTCAGAACTCGTTTATTGCAAGAAATATGAAAGAATTTTGTATCATATGATGTGAAAATGCCCATAAATGTAAGCAAAAATGTTAAAAAGCCAATATGTAGCATAGTTCAGAAAGCTGACCTGATTGAGCAAAATGAATGTGATTTTTGGATTCAGCACACCAAAATGATCCTAAATCAGCTCAAAAAACTTAAACAATAAATTTGTTGTTGACCAGTGTTATATAAACGTTCTGTCCATGAGAATGAGAGTCATTTTTTCTTCTTTCCATCATCTTTTTTCAGGTACAGCTGCTCTGGAAGAAGACGCCCAGATCCTGAAAGTTATTGAGGCGTACTGCACCAGTGCCAAAACTAGGCAGACTCTTAACTCCAGTAAGAATTTACAAAATCCTTTGTTTTTTTTTAATAAATGTGCACACAAAAAAGAAGCCATGTTCATGCTGGAGCTTTCTGTCTTTGTTAGTGTTGTATCTTTATTCTCAGTGCTTTTCTTTTAACACTGGTATTCTGAACTGATCCTTCTAACAGTATCTTCTCTTCTTTCTGTCTCCTCACTCTTTGGCATTTACTTTGAGTTCCTCCTTGTTTTTTTTTTTTCATCATTTTTCTATCTTTTATCCTTATTGTATGTTTATTCTAATTTTCTTCATTTGCTATAATTTTCTCCATTAACACATCGTGCATCTCATTGTTTTTATGATTTACCATTTGTTCAATGTTGCGTACGCTACCTCCTCCTCTTGTTCCATCACTCCTCTTCCTCCTTCCACCATTTCCTCCTCCTCTTCCTCCATCACTGACACTGTGGCCTTGCTGCGACCAGCCTGGCAGGGCACTGACCTGATGCATAACCACGTGCTGGCTGATGTGGACCGGTCCTGCGTGGACTCACCGGGTCGTCGTAGCAGCGTGTCACGGCCAGAGTTGACCTCTGACCTGTCGGAGGACTCTGACTATGACTCCATCTGGACCACTCACAGTTACAGAATGGGTTCGGTACCGCGCAAGAGCTGCATCTCTCACCAGAACTAAAGAACGTACAGTGCTGCCACGCTGTACTGTAATGTAACGTACAGCGCGCTTACCTCTTTTACCTTCAATGTATTTGAAAGAAAGTAGATTTTTTTAATTTATCTATTTATTTTCTATTATATATTTGTTCATTTTTTTTTTGTTAACTTATTTGGTTTATTTATTTTTTTGACAGTTTCTTTGAAGATGTTTTAAGCATCTCCCTGTTGCCTTTGCCACTTTCCCTTTTATGTGCCTCCTCTCTTTCTGTAGTTGTCATGCAGTAAGTGTTTGGTAATTCTCTTTAATTTATATTGAATGTGACCACTCCCCTTGCTTGACCATAAATGTGGGACTCTCTTAGCGGAGAGTACATGGATGCTGGAGTGGAATATAGGGGAGGGAGACCTTGGGGGGAGGGAGAGATAGGGACTGAGCTTTTCCTGTCTGATATTCAGATGAAATTCAGGAATGAGTGTATTCTATTTACCATGTACTACTTCTCTCCAGTATGTATTTTTAGAGTATGTAAGCTCAAACATAGCACAGATGCCACATACATGCGCGCACACAGGTCCAGGCACATACACGTCTGCTGCCAGATAACAAAGCAGCACGCAAAGGTAATATCCAAATTCTTGCCATTTTCTAATTGCTTTTCTATTATTCAGATCTGTATTCATGGTGCCAGCCCGCGGCAGCATTTAATTCAACAAACCACGTGACCAGAAGTTTAGTGAATAACACAAATCCAAAGTTAGTCAGCTAAAATACTGTCTGTACTTTGATCTACAGAAATACATTGCATTCCCCTTGTCAAACGTACCGACTGGATAAAAAAAAATAATGGATTCTAAATTGAAATTTAAAGGGAAGTTTCACCCAAATGTCTCAAACATTTCTAATTTCACCACATTACAATTGAGGTGAAGGAAGTTTAATTTGTGGACGTTGCAGCACAGAAAAATGACTTTTTAAAACACTAATATGTCTTTCCAGTAACAATGCCCCCAACACTCTGGATAATCTGCAGACTTCACCATCAGCTATTTTCATTAGAACTACCTATTTACTGAGGAAATCGTCTGTATGAAAACTGTTTACAGTGTACTCAATGAGGACATGTTTCAGGATTGTTTTTCTTGTACCATGAGCAACACAAACAAGACTCCGTAGTAATGGTACAGAGGGAGAAATCTCTGCGGCGTTACCTGGATAGACAAAACCAAATCTGCATGACTAGATACAGAGTATATTTTGGGTGAATTGACTGTTTTTCATTTAAATAACCTGGTGTATTGTGTTGTATTCTAAGCATCGTCAAACTGTATCTAGTAATGTTGCTGTCCGTCAGTGGTTCTACAGGGTTTGCATTTATACTTCTCAAGTCAGCGCATCGACACAATAAAAAAGATTCATGTAAAACCGGGCGTAATATACCAACCATAAACCGTAATCTACAGCCTGACACAGTTCCAGTCTTATAATACCAACTGAATGCCTTTTGTTTGATAGGATGTCTCCTGATACCTAAAGAAAATAGTCCAACATTTTGGGAATTATGAAAATTATAGGAATTATTATTGATCATGAGTTAAAGGACTGTCGGTGTTTACTTTAGAACAGACAAGAATCGGATTCCCTGAAGGCAACAAAATCTACCTGTGAGTTCCTCTAAGGCTTAACAACTAACAGCACAAACAGTCACGGAAAAAATTATTAGACCGCCCCTTGTTTTCTTCAATTTCTTGTTCATTTTAATGCCTGGTACAACTAAAGGTACATTTGTTTGGACAAATATAATGATAACAACAAAAATAGCTCATAAGAGTTTAATTTCAGAGCTGATATCTATCCATTTTCCATGGTTTTCTTGATAATAACCCAAATCACTTAAGTTCTTACTTAAATAGCTATGGCATTGTACTGCCAAAAACAGTGCTTTTTTGCATTCCATGTTTTCTTTTCTGTCTGTTTTAGTCACATGATACACACAGGAGTTAGTACTTGATTGTATAACCATTGCTTCTGATGGTCTAATAATTTTTTCTGCGACTGTATGTTCTTAGTTAAATTATTGTATTAAATGAACTTTAGAGGTGCAGGTAACCTTTGAGAAGAGACTAGAATAAGTGGGCAGATAAAAAAAAAAGAAATAGTGTCAGTCTTCAACTCTTAAGTGTAATTCCCAAAACATTGAACTATTCTTTTAGGGTGACTGATAAATTAATTCAATTAGCATAAAAAAACAACCATTTCTCATGCCACAGCAAACTAGCACCTACACCAAGTCGTCATAAGCCAGACATGCCTTTGTTTTGTCTGGCTTGTAATGATTCCCTTAACTAACTCTTGCATCAATGACTATTTTTATGAAGAAGTATTTTTCCAGTATTGGTATTAAAAGTACAGGTCGGCATCCACTTAGAGTATATCATTTTACTGCAAGAAATGTGAGTGACAAATGGAATATATTGGTCCATGTTACAGAATTTACTGTTTCTGAAATGATTTCTGTATTGTATTCATAATTTTGTAAAAGGTTTTGTTTTTTATTTAATATGTTAATCTGTATGTCAATGTTTACAAAACGATCCCTGGAAAAATCTCTCTTTTTTTTTTTTTTCCCTTTTATTGTTTTACATTTTATTGGTCAGTTTCAAAGTTTACACTGAAATGAACATAAAGTGTTTGAATTATTTTGCACAATCATGTAACGGGCCAGCGGGTGGGTGGGGTAGAATCTGTTAAATTCAGTACTTTCTGTCGTCTGCCTATAGAGTGTGTATGATATAGTCCTAAAGGTAGACATAAGTATTTAGTGTTACTGTAAAGTAAATGCTCATTCGTAGTGTAAATGATCACCTTTGATGTTTTAAAGCATTGGAGGTAAAAAAAAAATAAATAAATAAACAAGAGACCGTGATTATACGGATACATTTCTATGTGAAGTTCTCATTCAACCTCAGAATACTGTCAGAGTGGACTTGAAATATAAAGAGCACATAGTGTCCCTTTCTGTAAATAATAGTTGTCATGAAACAAAAAAAAAAAATCCATTCCTTATATGAGTATTTGAGCTAAGAATATCACTGTCCTTATATCATGTGCTATACTTTGTGGCAGGTGTATTCTGTGATTTAAGAAACTAAGTCAAACTTTGGGACAGGCAGGGTGAAGAGACTAATGTTGTCCTCTGTGTGCTCTGATGCTGTATTCAATTCACACATGTGACCATGTCTTATCTGCAGACAGCGCCTTCAGTGTATTTGTTCTACACTGCTGTTCAAGTCCCAAACGCTGTATTATGAGTTTTGAATAAATCTGTCATTTGCTAGACACTGGCATTCTGGTGATTTGTAAGAACAGAAGATCTGATTGTGTTGTGAGGTGTTTTCTCGTTCATTTCATTTTGACAGAATTGTACTCAGAATGGATGAATGGATTTGTTTTTCTACCACAGCCTCTCATTTCCTGTCACTTCCTTCTGCCTCTTGTGTTTTTGGATGTTTATTCTCTGCATGACTAACACGCTGCTACTACTAAACGTGGTTATGCTCGGTTCTCTTTGGTATTGCAAGTCCATACAATCCAGAAGTTCACAGTCCTCTAAGTACAAGGTGAGACATAACAATCGATGAGTGCTCTTGTGTCTTGAAACAGGGCCTCAAAGGGATACAGGGCTGCATGTGATCATCCCCCGTGAGGATAAAGTCCTGGGTGAGGATTCCAGTCGCAACGGGCAGAGTACGGCAGAAGAGAAGTAAGATGATAAATGTCACTCACATAGTTTTCCTTTGCCCTGAATCATTGCTTCTGACATTTTAAAAGAAAGGTTTGCATTCATTTTTCTGAATTGTTCTTGTCAACAAATCCTGCAAAAAGACCAAGCACATTGTGATGTACTTTCTAAGGTTCCCTTTGTGGCCCCAGCCCATTCTTTTCTGTCAAACAACTCTTAAACACTTTTTATATAGTAGTTTTTCAAGCCATGGTTATTCCTTAAAGCAGCTATAAAATGTGCTTTGTTGGAAACTGTTTTCAGCAGGGCGATTTATGTAGGATATTCAAAGTAAAGTGTGTCACAACAGCAGTTTTACTGATGGTTTTTTACTATCTTTGGTGCGTAAAAAGTTACGCTGTTAAAAAATAACTAAATAACTAAATCTGATTTATTAGTGAAACCAGCTATTTGTTACCCTGCCCTCCGAAGGGGAGTCAAGGGGTATTGTTTTTGGTTTGGTTTGGTTTGGTTTGGTTTGTTTAACACCCTAGCAGCAAAAATATTGGCTGAATTCATACCAAATTTGGTTTATAGATTGCCAGTGTCCTAGAATAGATGTTATTATATTTTAGCAAAAATAGGTCAAAGTTTCAATTTGTTATGAATTTTTTCATTCTTTTTCCCCCCATTTACCTATAATGGGCAAAATTCCACATGTCTGTCACAGCAAAACTATTGGCTGAATTCATGCCAAATTGAGTTTATCGATTACCAGTGACCCAGAATAGATGTTTTTCTGTTTTGGGAAAAGTAGGTCAAAGTTCAAATTTTTTATGAATTTTTTTACTAAATTTTTTTTCTCCCTTTTACTGATAATGGGTGAAATTTCACGTTGATAAAAACATCAATTTTGTTTCAATTTACTTAAAACTTGGCACATATAGATAGAGGCAATTCATACACTGACATCAGCACATGCAGACATGATGACATCAGCTGGATCGATGCCAAAATAAGCTACAATATGTGCGAGGGACAGGGTTTGTTGTGCCTGGCACCACTTGTTTTGTAATAAGTCTGCTCTATGCATACTATCCAATCTGTTGGCGTTAATGATATTTATCTTTACTAAACATCTGGTCTCAAAGGAGTCTGGTGGACGTGGTCTACGCCCTGAGGGATGAGGTCCAAGAGCTGAAACAGGTAAGGGTTGAATATGTGTGTTTTATCTGTTTTAATATTATTCATTTGTAGTCAAATGTTCTAAGGTCATAGCACAGGTTTGCAAACTATGAGTGTTTTGAAAAAAGTGGAAACAAAAGTGATTTCATATTTGTAGCACTGTCACTTAGAATCTGCACAACTATCAATATTCTTTATTGTTTCATCATTAATCCCACTGAGCATGGCGTTCAGAGTAGTTGAGGTCTGACATTCAATGAAGAGGAGACGTGCTAAACCACTCCTACAGAAGGGCAGTGGACTGGATATAGCAATGCCACGGGTCACTATTGTGATGAAATGCAGCTCTTTGACTAAGCTTTCACTGAAATAAAACACACATTGCCTGGTTTGGATCTGGATTCCGATGCCTGAAGTCAAACACAGTGGAGTTAGCATCATGCTTTGGCGCTGCATGAGTACTGCTGCTGCTGGAGCGCTCACATTTAAAGGAATTATGGATTATACTATGTACATTTGGAAGGAGAAAGTTCCCTCTCAGTGAAAACTTGGTCAAAGAACTGCAGCTCTGACCCTGTATGCATGTCTCCTCTTCTGAACCCAATCCAGTACATGAAACACAAGGTGGAGGAAAATCATGTGTTCAACATCAAGCAGCTCAAAGAGGTCATAACACAAGAAAACAGGAAATCAAAAAGAAAATAGACATCAGTGCAGAGTCTAAGTGACTGCTATGAGGGTACTACTGTTTTCAGACAACTCAACTGTCTTTGTTTTGTATAATGGCAGATTTTTATGTATAAAACAAATGAGTGAATGTTCACTGTGTGATATATTCCTATACTTCCAGCCAGTGTCTCTAATCCAGCCGCTTGAAGAGTTAGCGTGAAATAAAAACTTGAGATACAGTACATCATTCTAATAATATACTAAGTGTGGTAACAAGTCGCATATTGGCAAAAAAAAAGTAGCACATGGTTTAGTCTATTGCAGAATTTCAAGTGTAGATTCCAAATGAGGGGATTGGGTTGGTAAAGGCGGTTGAATTACAGTAGAAAAGTTGCGGTAAAATACATAAACGTGATGTGCTGCACGTTTTTAATATCCCTCAGCCAAATATAGTGAAAGATTCTGTGTTGCAAGTTACTGCCCTATAAGATTACATTGTCTTTGTGTAAAACTTATTACATATTTATATTTGAAAGTACTCAGATATTATAACTACACAAGGCCATTTGACCTTGAAAAAGTAGGTCAAGGTCACCTGTTGTCAAGAGGCTTCTGCTCTATGCCAAGATGTATCCACAGTATAAATTTGTTGTAGATATGTTAATGCATTCTTCCGATAATGCGATTACGTTGTTGAAAGGACAGACAGATGACAAAACAATTACAATAACTCCTATTTTGGGAGGGGTAAAAATGGAAAAATATTCAATCCTTCCATTTATGAAACGGTTTGAGTAGCTCCTGAAAAGAAAAAAAAAGGAACTGCTTGAATCATAAAAATATGAAGCAAGCTACGGCAAAATGTAACTGTAATTCATAATTTAAGTGCACAAACATTACCACTACCCAACATTGGAGCTGTTTTTTATTAAATAAGCGTATTGATCCTTTTTAAAAAGAACTGAAAACTGATAATTATTTCTTACCGCAGGATAATAAGAAGATGAAGAGGTCGCTGGAAGAAGAGCAGAGAGCTCGGAGGGACCTAGAGAAGGTTGTGAAGAGGGTTTTAAAGAGCATCAACGATCCAACGTGGGATGAGACGAACCTGTGAAGCTCCTCCTGTGTGCCCTCAGATAAAGCTTGACAAACAAATGCATGTATACGGTCTGCGTGTGGGGGTGTGGCTTGCACTGTGTGTACTTAAGAAACACATTAACACACCTAATTGCATCTGTAAACAGGTGATTATGTGTTTGTGTGTGATCTGAAGGGTGTCACTGCTACCTTCACAGTAAAATCACTGGAGTGTAAACCTGAACAGACCACATCCATTTCAACATAACATTCCTTAAGTATCAAAAATGTGGGGAAATTTACAATCCTTCCTCATAGACGTGTTCAGGATGACTGGAAGATTCTCTTTGTTTACATATGCTCTCCAGTGGTACATAAACAGTACTTTAATGGTGTTATTGGTCACAAGGGGCTTAGAGGACTGTAAACTCAAAGCGTTTCATAATTTTATCTTATTTAAATTTATATGAATTGATTTTTCTTGATTCTTTTCCCTGACACAGGTTTAGCGTGTTTCTTTCAGCCTGTTGCAGAGCTTGTGCCAGGGAAAACTAAGTTTTGTCTTTTTTTTCCCTTTTTTTTTTTGACAACTTTGCGGATTGACATTCTGTTTTAGCATCAAGGGAACTGTACAGAGATGCTGAACTTTAACTGTATAATGTAAATACTGCAAAAAGATGAGCCGTCTTTGTGTTTTGGGAGAAATAAATGTGTTTTAAGAAGACATTTTGTATCGTTGCTCTGTCAGCTCAAAAAACACCAAAGAAGCAAAGAAGTAGACTGCACTAGTGCTTGAATGTAAAAACTTTGGAAAATATGCCTTCAGATAAGTTTGATTTCTGTCCTACCAAAATATTTGTTGAATATATGTTGCTGTAAAAACCTGTAATGCTCATTGAATTTTAAAATCACATTTTTCAGACCTGGAAAAGTTAGTAAATATAGATTGACTGATATTTTAAAATAGTCCAAAGTTTTGGTGAAATTGTGTACATAAACATTTTCTACTACACATGTTGGAGTAAGGATTCTTAAAATTATATTTTCAACTCAAAAATGGGATGTGTGAAAGTCACTGTCAGACTTTGTTAAAGAGTGTCTGCCAGTCCTTAAAAAGCCTGAAACATAAATGACAGGAAATTGAGGAAATACAGGAAATGAAATTTGTTCGTGTCTTTAAAAAGCCTGATGATACTGATCACATGAAGAAGTCTCTGCTGCATTTTGTCTTATTCTAAATGACTGATTAAGTGTCCCAGAGTTCTGCCAGGACCTCAGAATATTAGTATTAAAACACTCATTTAAACTGATAAAATACAACATAGAGCAATGTTTCTCAAACTTAGTGTCAGGACTTAAAACAGGTTGTGGAGCTGATTTTATTTGTGCTGATAGCCAAAGGACAACATAAAGCAACAATGATGTATGAACCTGTGTTACTGACTGAAAATGAAGAAAAGAGTTGCCTGGAAGAGTGTATAAATACTGACTTTAACCCATAAAAACCCAGATACACACCAGTAACCAAAACCATCTACTGATCTAAAATGCTTAATACCTGTTGATCCACTAATCCTATCAATACATATGTAAATAATTGGTGTAAAATGCAGTTCATTATCTCTTCATGGTCATCAGATATGACCATTTGGATGTTCAGAGGCTCCATAGTGAACGTGAAAACACCGTCATCTTCTACAACATTCATTTACCAGTAAAAGCCATGGAGTTGGATCAATGACAGTGGATGGACACACTTGGATTATGTTCAGTTAATGATAAATTTTCCTGAAAAAGTCACTTTTCTTAAGTTTTCTCTGTTTTTGGTATGATAACTCTCAAATGTAATCTCAGCATGATGATTAAAGTACATGATCAGTAAATTACATATTGGAAAACACCTAATTTTCACTGGGAAAAAAAAGCAAAATGGGGAGAATAATATTATGATAAATGTAGATAAATCACTTAAGAAAGATTAAATAGACAAAACTTTGTTTGGGAACTAACACAAAATTAACACTGGGTCTTTATGGGTTAATAAAGCCTTATGAAATATAGAGTGGAGGCCTAAGTGTTGAAAATTACATGTAAAAAATAAAAAGTTACAAAAAGGCTAAATAAATCAATAAATAGAATAAAAACAGATTTGAGAAACTGCTCTTTTTTTTTAGTGGCACAAAGCAAATTTACAGAACAAGACTGGGAAAAAATATTACAAAAGAGAAATATAGAAGTACATTTGGAGACATGGTGGAATGATTAAACACAACTATTACAACTATCTGAAACAACAAACAAAAAAATTAAGACATTTCAAATGTATGAAAATATTGAAACAGACAGAAAAATAACTAAATCAGACTGGACAATAGAGCACAAAGGACTAGGCAAGATATAATTAAAACAGCAAGGACTGAGATAAACTAAAATAAAGTTTTCTGGCTTTTTTTTTTTTTTTTTTTTTTTTTTTTGACATATTTACAATATACTTAAGAGACTTGTAATACTAAATAAAATCATATATAAACAGAAACTGCTCTTACGTATGAAGACTCAGAAGAAATGTAGACTTATAGCGAGTCATGGCGCATTTTCTAAATTTGTGTCCCCTGGAAACACCAAATTGGTCTTTGGTTCCTCTATATCCTCAACTGGTTTAAGAGGAATAACATGATTGACACTGCCTTTAAAAAAAAACAGAAACGGCAGAATTAAACACCTGTGTCATGACTGAGTTTTACTCTGAGTTCTTGAAAACGAACGTAAACATAATCTCCACCTTCCACTCTAAATGCGGCCTATTAACCTTTGGAGAGATGATGGCGGTGATGGACCGGAAGTTAGTTTATGCTAATTGTCCATTTAAGGAACACCTGCACTTTGTTCACGCGCGCTTTTACACAGTCCGTGTAAACACTGCAGTGGACTATATATGTTCTATACACCCCACTGACCGCCAAGTTTCTGCTTGTGGTTCATTTATCCTGGAAGTACAGTGTTCTTTTATCAGTTCGTCCCTCTTGTCCAGACTGTGAGGATCCAGGCCACCATCATCACCCCCAGGTAAGTGCTAATATGTGACTTTTCTGGAGCAAAAACTTCTGCTGAGCTCATGTAGTTTACACTGGTAGAAGCATATTGAGATGTTTCCACTAAAAACACTGTTTTATTTATATTTTGGAGGATTTCTGACAGCAGATAATAGACAGGTATAATCAATAATCTACTGTTTGGACATGTATAAGGAGTGTAATGTAGAACCCAGATAGCAAAATCATTATATCTTAAATCTGGCCCAAACTGATTGACAAAGGCCCAAAAATTTTGACAAAGTTCGGGGTGGATGTATGGGCCGTAAATGGCCCAAAATAGGCAAGCAAAAATCAAACCAGAAGGAAGCCAAAATTCACCCAAAACTGATTGCGGACTTCCAAAATATAGCTATAATTGTTCCAGAAAAGTCCCAAATCCTCATAATCCAGCCAAAAAGTAGCCAAAACTGACCCAAAAGGAGGCCAAAATTCACCCAAAATTTGTGTTGATTCTGCTTTTAAAATGAAGTGTGGTTTTCTTCTGGGTTGAAATTCCCGCTCTTTGGGCAGTGTTTTGGCTTTATAGAAATATGCCAAAAACACAACAAAAAAAACATCCATATATGGAATAAGATGTTGCCGCTCTTTAGTCAATCTTCTGTCTTGCCATAAACACTATCCCGCTCTTTGCCCAGTCTTTTGGTTAACCACACATATGCCATAACTCAGTCATATATAGCTGGTGCCTCCATATCTATTATGGATAACCTTAATCATACCATAGTTAAGCCTAAAAGTTTTCATAATGCCAAAAGAAAGCAAAAAATGCCAAATGTATGCCATAATACTGCCAAAATATTTGCTATCTGGGAAAAATAACAGTTTAATGTGAAATTCAATTGTTGAATGGAGGTTGGCTGTGTCTGAAAGTTCATTAGAGTATTTGGCTAACAGACTCAAGACTCTAAAGGGCATTATTATATCTGGTAAACTTCATCCTTTTCAACTTATACTGAATGTTTATAGAGCTATCAAGTCATTTTCTTTACCATAACCCAGTGTTTTTCAACCTTCGGGTCGCCTGAAATTTCTAGCATTTGATAAAAATAAAAATATCAACTTGCTTATACAAAATATATGGTGATTTGAGAGAGACAATCACAATACATAAAAGATATGACAAACTCTGAGGTGGAAATTGAAGCACTGTGGTACTGTTTATCTTTCAAATGTTCATTGTGGTCAGTTTAAAATGCTGCAGCTCTTTCATAATTTATAGTTTGAGTTATTGTTCAGTATTAATTGTCAGCCTTGCAAATACAAGCTGGACTGACTGTACATATCCTGACCAAGGAAAATAAAATTCTCACTTTGTGCAGTAATCTACACCTGGCTTTTCTGCTTCCATCCATAGTAATATACATTATATAGCCTAAATGTCATCTAAAATTAATGTTTATTTGCAACATAGTATAGCAAACTTTTAGCAAAATGAATTAATTTTAGCAAAAAAAAAAAAAAAAGTCTCCGTTTTGAATGTCTTGGGTCACCAGAAATTTGTGATGTTAAAATAGGGTCACGGGCCAAAAAAGGTTTGGAACCACTGACATAACCTGTGGTCTGAGTTTTTGTTTTTGGTTTTGGTTTTGGGTTTTTTTTGCATCCAACACATTTCCTGTTTTAATTCTGTGTGTTCATGAATTTCCTTGGGATGCACCTAGTTTTCTTAATCTGACTACTCTTAAATCTCCTCTGTCCTTGCATGAAGTGTAGTCACTTGTTTGTATAATGTGTTGTGTTGGATCAGAAGAACTGACTGAAAGAGCTGACACATAATACCGGTTTAAAGGAAATAACAGCCTCCTAGGTCCTGAAAATAGACTGACCGGCAGTGATATTGATTGCATCTTGTCTTCAACCTAACAAAAATATCACTCATGTTTATCAGTGTGTGCATTTGTGTGCTCATGCCCCCTCTTTTTGAAACGACAACTCTATTGAAATCTATTGTGTGCTCTGATAATCACGACAAGCTTTGTGGAGGTAGATGATCCTATTTTGCTGCTGTTGGATGAATAAGCGCAGATGTCAACCTTTTCACTGTGACTCTCACCTTGTCCACTCATTAGTAATGAAAACAGTTGCCTTTGTTGCTGTTGTGAATATTCCTTCATAGGAACAAAGGCTCAAATCTCATTCATCATGTGAAGCAGATCACTGCCGATAAAGCTTGGCCAACACTGTCCTGCCGGCTCTGACCTTGTTGGCCTGACTTTTTCACTGTATTGTACAGCTTGACTGCCACTCGGACCCCATTAAAGAACCAAAAAGTGAAGCAAGACAGTGGTTTTCTGTGGGGAAGTTCATGCTAATCTCATAGGTTTGGGTATCAAACTTGCAAACATACAAAATGCATCGATGCTAAGGTTTTCCCTAGTATTTTTTAAATGGCTGGATTGTGTATCTGATTGTCTGGATTTAAGTGTTTCTCTAAATATCTGGGGAAAGTTAGGCAACAGATGAAGTCTTCAGATGTCCTCCTACAAGAAAGTCATCATTTTGGACCATTATTACCATACTTGTGAGCAAAACTTGGAAAGGCTAAGAAAAGCACATCCAAAGAGCTTTGAAAAGGAAGTCAATTAGATCAGGGAGAAAGCATTTTAGTTGGTCTTGACTCTCTCCACATGAAATTACATTAATTTGTCTTCATTGCTGCTGAAAATGGCTTTGGTGTTGCTTCAAATCCTTGTAATTATAGGAAATGGTATTGAAAAATTCCTTGTTTGGCATCAGATCTCATCCTGCGAGGAGAAAATCTCATCTGCATCAGTGCACACAGAACACTCACACACATTTGCAGTAAATATGGTTGTTTTTCATGTTGTAACAACTACTTTGAGTGGAAAAATGCCAGGGAGCTGGAACATAAAAACAAAGTTGAACAACTCACCACACGGTAGTAAGTAGGTTTGCATTTTTCATTGTTATTCCTTATGTTTTTCTTTTTGTTGAAATGGAAAATTGCTATTGAAAAAAGTATTATTCAGGGTCCTGGGTGTTCGTCGTTGTAGTTATATTGAATATTTTGAACAATACCCAGCTTCATTATCTTTACTGATAAATTCCGGGTGGGGGTCCATACAGAGTTTTAATATTTTATATTATTTCTACCCCCACACGTCTGTGATGAACCTCAGAGCTTTCCTCTCCCTGTCAAGTGCCTGGTAGGTGAGAAACTTGTGAATTGAAAAGGCAGATGTATTATCTGGGTTCTGACCTGCTCCAGCCCCTCTTCGCTCTCTCTGCTTTTTTCTTCCAACCAGGATGGAGTGACAGCTTGTCACTGTGGGTGCGCCACAATAAGGCTCAGACCCACCGACTATTGTGAAGCTCAGAAAAAGCATCAAGGTCTTCCTCTCTCTTTCGTTCACAATTTTTTTTCTCTCTTTTCAAAGCAGAGAATCAATCAGCTGTACACACACATACATACACACGACTCACTTCTTTTCCCTTCCCTCTGTCTATTCAGCAGCCAGTGATCATTTAGACTTGACATGTATTGTGAAAAACTGAGCTGCTCTGCCTCTTTCTTCTTCTCTTTCTTTCACTCCCTTTCTCTTTCAACTGTCTGTCATTAATGTCCAGGTCTTACAATATACGAACAGAGGAGAAGAAGAAAGCGAAGAGTGAGGGATGAATTGATGGATGGGAGGATAAGCACTCAGTGTCCTTTCTTTAAAGATTTGTTATTGTACAGTACTGTCTCCCAGTCATTTTTGGTTGGTGTTTCAGTCTGAAAGCCCGTCCACGTGCTCTTTTGTATGGGAAAGCAATAAGGCCCCATTGAATGAAGCTGAATGGACCTGCCATCCTTAGGGGCTGAGGCCTGAGGACTCCTATTCTTTAGCCCCCAATCTAATTGGAGCTGAAATGAAATGGAGGTTTCTTATGAAAATAGGCTTTGTTTGGCCGCAAGGCTGGTAATTCATAAACAATAAGCAGGGCCCCATTGTGTAGATAATAATATATTCATGCCGCTGGAGATGGGGAGAAGGCAAAGCGAAGGCTGAGGATATATAAGGAGGATAGGCAGAGACAGGGATGGTGAGTGGAGGCATAAGAAGAAGGGGAGGAGGAGGAGGAGGAGGAAGACCAGGGGCTAATAGCAAATAGTGGGTCAGTGAAAATTGGTAATGGTTAGGTAGAGGCAGAGGACTTATTAGAGGAAGTGAAAGGACTGAAAGTGGGAAGGGGTGAAAACTGAGAGGGAGTGAGAGAGGTGAAATGATGGGAATAGGAGAGATAGGCAAGATAAGAATGAGGCAAGGAGGGCGGGAGATTGAGAAATGGTTTTAAGTACCTCTAAGCCTTCAGGTGTTTGGTTTAGCAGCAGCAGGGGGAGATGGCAAGTGAGTAAGAGTATCATAAAAATGGAATAGGTTGTACAGTGCAGATCTCAGTGGAGTTTAGAGTGGTGGAGCTGATGGAGTGGATTGGTCAAGTGCAGAGATGGAGCAGAGCAAAGCAGTCAATGTCTAACAGGCGAGCGAAAGAGAGGAGAGAGGAAGAGTTGTGTGTAACTGACAGAAAGGCTTTCAGTGGCTGGAGACGTGATGGGTGGCTCAGAAAACAGGTGAGCTTTAATGTCACTTTGATGCGTCCGTCTGTCTGGGCTATCTCTTACTGTTATCTGTAATTGTAGAGTTCAAAGCTGCTGCTGTGTGGTGATCTTCACTTGAGGCTACACACTGGCGCAGGTGACTTCTTCGCTTCGACATTTTTTAAACTGGAGGAACAAAAAAAGTGCTGGACGTAACTGTTCTGTGGCATGACTGGTCGACTGAGTGGACGCCGCTTCCTGTATCTCCTCTGAGCAGCTGTGACACTTTATACTACAGCCTTTTTGCCATTTTATTGAACGGTGAGCTCCTAAACTGTAGGATTAAACACACATCTGGACACTTGAGGAGGATGGAGGCTTTGGATTTTAATGGGGTTTTTTTCACTAACGTTCTGACTGACTATATATGCTGGAAGGGATGAGAGGACTGGACTGAAGAACTGGTTAAACTGCAAACATTAAGTGTTACTGCCTCAAAGGTACAGGTCTTAACTAATGGTGAGTAATCCTGAAAGGGCACTTTTTGGGGAGATTGAACTTGTGAGACTGTCTAATGGTGTATGTATGCGTTTGCAATGATGGGACTGATTCAATCTGCTTTTGTACACAGTATGAAGATTAAAAAATAAAACCCAGGAGTTCGATCAAGTGACATGTTCTACAGTTGCCATCATTTCATTAGTTAAACAGTTAAAGTTGTGCTGTCAACTTCTCTATGTAGCTGGAATCATTAAGGCATGCAGAATATGAAACTGAGTAAGACTGAGAAGTGAAAATGCTGTACATTACGTAATAAAAACCCATCTTTCGCCAGTTGTCTTTACATTTCACACGTCACAAAACTGCTCACAGCTTTAAGTGTGTTTGATGCTTTAAATGCTGTAAATAGAAAGTTAGGGGTTAAATAACAAATTATGGATAATTAAAGTCAGTCGAGAAGATTTTTGTGCATTTTTAGTCAGCAAAAGTATTGCATAATAATGAATCCATAATGTATAGGCTCTGTTGAAAAGTTAGAGCATCATGGGATTTCTGAGTTCTATGGATTGTATTAAGCTTCCTGTTTTCTTGCTGTCTTGTTTGTGTGTTGTCCAAGAGGCAGCGGTATCAAGATCCAAACAAACGTGATCCTCAGACACCTGACAGAATGAATGTTCATGTTTAACCACTAGATGTCAGTATTTATTTATATATGGAACAGATTTGCTGCGTCTAAGATAACCTGATCAAATTCAGCATATAATAGATATGTCCTGGAATACTCCTATATTGTGTTCAGTTTGGCTTAATACATATTATAATATATGTAAAAAAAAATAAATAAATATTAAGATGATATAGAAGTGGTAACAGACATCTTATACATGCAGTGTGTTTTAATCATTCTAAAGATTAGGTCCTGACATGTTGATTGGTCTGTAAATGTATAAAAACAAAATTTCTTCAATGTTTTAATGTTGGCCTTCAGTCATGAAACTCCTAAGTATATTTAATTGCACATTAGAGTAAATGTTCCAAATATATTCTCCCACATATGGCTGCTCCTACCACGAGATGGCAATCACACATAATGAAAATCCTCTCAGTTGTCTGGGTTTGTGTGTGTGTGTTGGACAGGCATGAAAAAAGCTGAGTGTTTATGCTCTCCACATGCTTTTGCAATTAACAAGATGTCTTTACATCGGTGTGTTTTGTAGGTTTGTGTCTATCCTGTCTGAGTGCGAGTCTGTTATTTCATTAATCTGCATTATTTACTGAATATCTGTGGGAGCAGAGCTGGATTTTTCCCTGCTGGAGGTCCTTGTTTGTTTTGTTTATTTGCATGCAGCAAAGTGGTTGCTGGCGATGCTGGTCACTACAAGTGGCTGGCATTCTGAGCCTGGTAATCAGGCTGCGGGCAAACTGGGTGGCTGTGCTCCGAATGGTTTTCTGGAGATTATCCCAAAATTATCCATGAATTATCCCTCAGAATTACGCCATTCCAGTCAGGCCTTGTCCATTGATGGGACTAGGAAGAGGGAGCGTTGGAAGAACCAAGTGTGTGTGTGTGTGTGTGTGTGTGTGTGTGTGTGTGTGCGCACGTTGTCAGGGGGAGATTTGGACGGAGCAGCATTGGTGTTTGTGTCGTGGAGCATGTATTTTCTGTGTGTGTGCTCTGCAATGATTCTGGCAGTGTTGTCACATTGGGGTAATGGAGCATGTTAATCCACATCAAACAGCTATTTGCTGCAGAATTTACTCTTAAAAATCATGAGCTGCAGTGAGAGGTAGTGCACACAATAAACAGATATTTAATAACTGCTGTACATTCTTCTTTAGCTCTTTAAGACGGTGTTTTACTTGTCAGTGTCACACTTTTAATTATGCAAAAAAAATCCACAATAATGCTCAGTTTAATCCAACAAAATTTTAGGTTTTAAGTTTTCCAATTGAACTATTTGTTGTGTACATTTCCAATAGCTACATCCTGTTATGCCTGTTTGTGCATTGTTTTTAAATTAATTCTGAACCTGCTGTTATTGTCATTAAGTCTGGATAGATTGGAGGGACTAGTTGCATGCTTGTGTGTGGCTGCTGGAGCTCCAGGAGAAAGAATAGTGCTGGTGAACCTCTCTGTGATAAGTGTTTGGTAAACAGGTCAGTGGATTGTCCTCTGAAGCTCAATCTGAGCTATTTTCCCTGACTGAGAACACAAATTATCCTCCGTATTCATCCCAACAACAGACCACCAGTGGCGCAGACTCTAGATACTTTGTTGCAGCAGCATTTGTTTGCTCAGACACTGTTTTCTTGGACCGAACTGAACAGGAGATTGCTTGCATCTGTGGAAAAAAAATAAACAAAAAAAACAAAACAAAACACATGCATGTTTTTTCCATATCTTGAAAAACACATGCATGCTTGCTTTTAGACCGTACATGAGCAAGAAAGTCCAAATGCAGATGCTCGGTACAACTACTGAAGATAGAAAAAATAATAGAAGTAAAGGCGGTGCGAGAGGAGGATCACAGTGAAACACACAAAAAAGAAGAAAATGGTGAGAGGCTAAAAGAGGGAGAGGCTGAGGTGTTGAAAGGTTAAGTACTGTTTTTTTGGGGAGGGAGGGGGTTTTGGATGCTGTACTTCCTGCAGGGCCTTGTTCCTTGACCCACTGCTTAGAAGTGAGAAGTAAAAAAAATTAAAAAAAAATTTAAAAAAAATTGGGGAGAAACAGGAGAGAGGGAGAAAAGGCTAAAGCTGCATGTGAGGTTGCAAGGTGAGAGGTGGAAGAGCTAAAATGGGAGGAGTATTTGCCTCTGGCTGATGGGGAACAATTGGGCACACAAGGAGTCCGGCACACACACTCAAACCCGGAACAAAAATGGACATTCCCTCGCACACACACATCCAGACACACAAACACACACACTTAGGACTACAGTCCCAGCAGGCTATGAACTTCAGTGCAGTTGTTGCCATGGCGATACACTGAGTTGCTGACCCCCCGACTCCATTTTTCCTGCCGCTTTGCTATTGAAAGAGATGATTGACAAGTGTCCAAATGTCAGCCGCCCCAGCCGGCCACACAGATAGGGGGGCAGCCATTTTATGTTACTTTCACTCACATGGAGAAAGGGGTGTGTGTGAAGGAGTGTGTGTCTGAGTGTGACTGTTGGTCCTGTATATACAAACATATGCATGCATTCATTGTCTGTTAAGTACCCAAGGCTGAATAAGTACATAAATAGCACAATACATCGAACTGTGCTCTGATGCTAGTAGAGCTGCAGTGATTACATGCTTAAATGATTCTCAGCTATTAAATTAATGATCGATTAATAGGTTGGAATAATTTCTGTAAGAGAAACTGGTTACCTTTTAAGCACGAAGTTCAGATCAGCTACTTATTTTGGTCATTTTCATCTGGTGCCTGTTTTTACTTGGTGCTCATGTTCATTTGTTGTTCATTTTTGGTAATTTTTTAAGATTTTTTTTTTTTTTTAAGTCAGTTCTCATTGTGTGAAAGGAGAGAACATGGTCAAATAAAGTAGACCTAAGACAATATATACTTTCTGTTTTTAGCATTTAAAAAAAAGAATAAAAAAATAAATACTTTCTTCCCTGACAGTTCTGGTCCAAGCTGTGATATTTAACTTGGACACATTCTTAACCTTTTTCTGCCATCTTCTAAATTAAAGTATGAACTGATCAGTCGTGAGAATGGTCGACAGTTTAATTAACAATGAAAGTAATTGTTGTGACAGTGAAACATAAGACCAATGGGATGAGACTCGCATATATACTGTAGATGCTAAATTCAGATACACCAGCACACATTCAGACCTGGACAAAGAGAGCTTACAATAAAGGCCTTTTGTATGCAGACACTCTCATATATTTTAGTTGTCTTTGAGCCGGACTGATAACCTATTCAGTAAAAGGCTGGACTGGTAGGCGATGGCTATTGAGTTTTACTGTTTTTCCTCTGCTCTGTGCATATTTATGTGCGCAGCAGTGATGGACTTAATCTGCATGAATCTCTGTATTCATGCATTAGCTGTGATAAACAGTAGTTTGGCCGTTTTCACACAAACTGTTTCATGTTGTCTGACGTCAGCAAGAGCGGAGGACTCTTTTTGCTTACTTCTGTGTTATTTATTCCTGCCTCTGCCTCTGGGTTTTGTATCCTCTCTCTCTTTCCTTTTCTCACTGTCTCATTGTCCACAGGCTTGAAGGGATCGGCGTTATCTTGATCACCCACAGCAACACATTAACCTCTCCTCTCTTATCGCTGTACTGGTCATTAGTGCCAAAACCCTTAACGTCCTATTGACAAGGGGCAAAAAACTCTGCATCTGTGTGTGTGTGTGTGTGTGTGTGTGTGTGTGTGTAGGTGTTGAGTTATCGTAGGTGACATGTGGTTGAGATCTGCTGAGTTGGTGATCTGAACAGATAACATTATTAGCATGTTGTGTGTGTGCCTATGTGGAAAATATAGTAGAGAAAGTGAGAAAAAAGGAAGGAAAAATGCTGTATTTTTCTAAATCATATCTGATATAATGCAGTGTTGCCTAGATTTTTAATAAGCCTCCACAATTTTTTTTTAAATTTCAATTGTCCGTATAGTGGTTAACACTTTAGATTTATTTTTTCTGTTCATTTATTGAATGCAACCTGAATCAAATGCAAAGTGTATTCAGAAATTACACTGTCCTCCCACTGAAAATCTTTGGAGGAAAAGTAATAATTCAAAAGGTAGTCATCAGTTTTGCTGTGAGGCCATTTAGAAAGCATTTAGAGAAAAAGTGTAGCTCCTTCTTGTCTTTCATGCAGCAATGTTGCTGTTGAATGGTTAACTCCACTTGCTGCTGATGGAGCATTACACTTCATCTGTCAAAGGAAAACAGCTGTCTGTATAGCAAATTAAATCAATTCAATGATATGATGTCTTGACACGCAGCAGTCAAATCATTTCCTGGCAGGAATATTAGCACCTGTTTAAAGCCCACTGTATGGTTGTGAATCAGGAAGAGGAAGCGGCAACAACAAAATATATTTTCACATTTGTTCTAGAACTGCAGCGATTAACGGATTAGTTGATAAATTAGCAGTTTAGGTTAGGGCTGGGCATTTTCATTTTTTATGTTGAAGTTAAATCAATTAGTAACACATCCCCACTTTTATATAAATATATATAAAAAAAAATAAAAAATAATAATAATATGGCCAACCAAAGACTGGATGAACCACAAGTTTAGATATTTTTTCATACTTTAACAGTTTAGTCGTCTATGCTTACCATTTTCATCAATCAGCTAATTAATTATTCCTGCACATTTCTAATTTTGATAATTTAATAAAGAATTGGTTATTTCTATAAGTGAAAAACATAAAAATCCTTTCTCTCCACCTTCTTAAACGTGAATATTTTCTTGTTCCTTTACTTTTCCATGACATTAAACCCAGAATCTTTGGGTTTTGGAACAAACAAGACATGAGGATGTCGTCTTGTTTCTTTGGGTCATTTTCTGACATTTTATTGACAAAACAACTCATTGATCAGTGAAGAAAATAATCATTAGCTGCTGCTCTGGTCCATTCATTCACTTTTACACAGACACGTCTATCATTGTAATTTTGAATGTAAAGTACAAAATCAAGAGAAAATATTTAACTTTTGCAGAAATGTGGTCATTGAAACTCATTCATTCTGACTAAAAAACAAATGTCTCATAATATGCATTTGAGATAACTGCTTCAGTCTCTCCGTCTGTGTTTTTTTTTTTTTCCCCCTCAGTTGTGTCCCTGTGTGTTCGTGAGGCTGACAATCTAACAGGTTAAAAGAATAATTGCAACTCTATTTACCCCAAACAGCCTCTCCTCCGCACATAATTACGTCCCCACGCTCACAATCACACACTCACGCATACATAGATAGACACACCATCACATACTGAGGCACGCTCCGAGAGAGGGAGAGACCCTGCACTAATATTTAGGTAGTAACAGTCATGTGTTTGAGTGAACCCTCCTCTTGTGCTCCTCTTCAACGCAAAGCACTGTTAACCACCGGCACTCACCGAGAGAGGAATACACCCCGCATTGACCGTACTCATCGCGTTGTGGGTGTGAATGTGCTTTCTGTGTGCATGTGTGTACACTATATGAGAGCCAGAGATTGAGAGATGTAGAAATATTATGACAACGCCCTCCTCCAAGGTGATGGTTTCTATAGCAAGGGCTTATTATTATTTTATAAAAGTATATAAGAGTCTTTAAAATAATTTATTTATATATATATATATATATATATATATATATATATATATATATATATATATATATATATATATTTTTTTTTTTTTTTTTTTTTTTTTTTTTTTTTTTTCCTATCATCGCTTAATGTCTTTATTTCATTATTTTGGCATCACTCAGTTAATCATTAAGTGCACAAAATCACAGGAAAGAGAGAAAAATGCCACTTCATCTTACAGGAGTCCAATGTCTTAAACTGATTTGTGTGATTTATGGTCCGCATTCCGCAAATATTCTGTTTACAATGACATAAAATGGAGAAAAGCTACATAAGAGGCAGGAACTGAAACACACTTTAACTATTTTATATATTTCCTGTATGGATTAGTTTGACAAATGACCACCACTGATCTTTTCTCTGTTGTGTTACTAATTCAACAACTTGTAATATGTAGTATTATATTGCATACAATGGCTTTGAAAAGGTAAAAAGAATTATTAACTGTTACGACCTTAAGCTTATTTTGTTCATACCGCTTGAAATGTTTCTGTGTTTTATTGTTTCATTTCATTTTGCTCATATTTTACTGCTGAACATTTTATTTTAACAGTCTTTCTGCGTGTTCTTCCTCTAGATTTCTGAAATGTTCGCTGTTCTGACCATTCCATTCCATTTTAGAATGGAATAACCATCAGTTTTCCCCACTAAGAACCAAAAATCCGAAATGAAACTGGAAAGAAATAAGGATTTGACATTTATCATGATAATTATCAACATCATCATATCCTGATTGTTATTTTTGACCCTTTTAAGAATTCTTGTTTAGCAGCCCAGTCATGATAATAGGAAGAATCTGCTTGTGTTCAGTACAACATTTATAAAGCTTCCATTTGCTCCATTATAACAGAGAACCCATACCTACCACTTATAAAACACCCATAACCCAGGTCTGTGTGGATGCAGTCGTCAGGTGTAATGATTCCCTGCAGCTCAGGGGCGCAGTGCTTGTGCCTGGACATTGGTGGCGCTGCTGCTGCATTGTGATTAATGACTACTGCAGCTATACAGTGGATCCACTCACAGTCCAGCATTACATTAGGAGACATTATCTAAATACTCAACAAAGTGAAATTGAATTTAGGGCTCCGTCTCCATCCACCACCCCCAACCCCCCCTCCACCTCCACCTCCACCTCCCTTCCCTGTGAACCGGTCCGCTTTAGGATCCTATTCTCTCCTTATTGTTCAAGCGAGTTGAGCAGGATCCTGTGCCCCTCATCCACTCTCAAATTGAATCAGCCTCAATTTGACCTTTTTATGTACCAGAATCTGCTCCATACTCCAGCGCTACAGATGTACAGTATGTGCATGCGAGTGCAATTGACACGTGTGTGTTGGTGTGCGCCCATATGTGCCCCCCGTGTCAGCTTGCATTGCTTACTGTGAAGTGGGAAACAGCATCTCCCTATTTGCTGCAGAATAGACCAATTAGTGTTTAGCAACAGAGCAGGAACCCATGTGAATGTGTCATTGATTAGCAGGATTTGGCTAATCATCACATCTCATAAACTCACCCGCTAATGTCAGCTGGATCTCCTACAGTACGCCTCCTTCTCCTCGTTCAATCTTTCCCCCTATCTCCTCTCCTTCTCCTTTCAGCTCCCTCTTCCCGTCTGTCTTTCCGCACTTGTCTTTTTGCCCATCTGTCTCCGTCTGTCTTCTATCCCTTCCTTCCTCTGTTTTTCTTCCCTCTACTCAATTTTCTTCCTTCCTCTCTCCTGCTTTCTTCTCCTTCTTTTTCTCACCAACACTGGAGGGTTTACAGTAAGGAGCTGAGCGGATGCTGACTTTCCTCCTTGCACATCAGGAAAAGAGAACAAGAGTTGAGTTGGAGTGTTCTTCATGTTTTTAGCCTTCACTGGCACGCTAATAAGTACTTTTAATTGATTTACTACTGTGTTTTTTTCCCACTGTGCTTTTCTTGCACCCAGAAGTAGTACATCTTAAATTTAAGTACATTTGCACTCGATACTCACTTCAAATAGTACAGAACAATATCTTAAATGGTAGTAGAAATTTTACTTAATTCATTTTCCATTCATTCATTTTTGTAAGGCGATGACAGCAAAACTTGATAGAATTTCAGACTCTTGCCGCTTTGCTTCATTGCATTTATTGATGTCAAGTTTTAAAATTTGGGACGTGATTTGATAAATTGGAGGGAAAATATTGCTATTAACAAACTTAATTCTACCCACCTGATTACATTCAAAAGGAGGCACATTCATGTCATCTCTGTGTTTTTAGAAAAAGAACACACAGATGAAATTAAATTACTGGTGTATGTTTTTGTATGTTGTGTAACAGGTATTAGTTATCATATTAATTAGCATCTGTTTGACTCGGTATGGTGGCCAGCTGGAAGTATGAAAGAGGACAAGCAGTGTGTGTGTCTGTCTGTGTGTGTGTGTTTGTGCGTGTGAGGTTGCAGGGGGGAAACTCGCAGCGTTTGATTTGTTGTGTTGCTAATGTGACACTGATTATACAGGTCAGAGTAAAACAAAGCAGTGAGACGCTGCAATGCTAATACAGACGCCGTGATAACAGGGTTGTCATCACATACACACACGTATATACACACTCTTTTAACACAGAGATGGACAGATACACCTGCATGTACACATATACAGTACATATGTGAATACTTTTTCCCTTGTGAGGCGCATGCACAGATACAGTAACACACTCCTGACACACACTTTCGCAGGTCATGGAAAAAAAAAATCTCACAATGACTTCAACAACAAGCTTTTTTTTTTTTTTTTAGTAAAAGGTAGACTGTTGCCATGGAGAGAAGAGGTTAGTGAATTTGACCTATGCTATCATGCTAGTTTTGGTCCTGCAGCTGTAATTTCAAATGAGATGAAAAAAAAATGTGTTTCTCACTGAATTGATTTATCCCTATGTTTATGAGTAGATAAGTGCAGTGATGCTTAGATGGAGGGTTATTTTCATGGGGTGACTCTTTTGTGTGTATTGTGTTTATCTAGGCCACTGTTGATGTAGGGAGTACTGTAGCTCTTTTTCTCACAGCGGGGCCCCTCTTTTTGTGTTTGTGTGTATGGGTTTCTGTACGTGCGCCTGCGATTCATTTGTGTTTGCGCCAGTCTCCGACACAGGTAAGGCAAAGACATGGGAGACATTGTGGTTTCTAAAGAGCAGTGCGTGATCAGACTGCCCTGCTACAGTAACGAAATCAATCACAATAGGACAGAAAAAGCAAAAGTGACTAAATAACATTTGGTGTGTTCGCTCATAACCCATTCTTCGTGTTAGACTCATGTCCTTGGTACAGTTTGCTCTACCGTGTGACATTGAATGCAGTCAGAAGAAAATAAACCTCTTGTTACATACAGAATCAGATTCCCATTATTTGACCTAATTAATCCACAAAAGAATTGAATGTTTGTGCAGTCACAGGTGTGTTCCCAAACTTTTTCACCTGACCCCCAACCAACCTATGCATCTAAGTCAATGAGGTAACGTTTTCTTTTGGTACTTGTGACTACAGATAAACTAGTCGATCAGTTTGACTGATTAATTGCCATTGACAGGTTGTTTTACGAGCTATTGGCTTCAGCAAAACCTGGTTACAATAGTGTCCATTGGCTAACATGACATTTCTTGACTGGAATGATTAAAAATAAGTCATTCAAAATTACTCCAATCCAAACATTTTTTGATGGTCACTTCCAAATGTATTGATTAATTACTGCGTTTCATGCTTACTAACTCAGATGTATTAATTGATTTATTTAGGCAATTACAATGGTTTACTCATAGGTGCCACATTTTCAAATAATATTTGACCATTATATGAAAAAAAACACACAGGCTGTAGATTTTCACATTACTCAGACATTACAAAAAGTGAAATAAATATATTTAATGGCCCAAACTTTCATATATTGGTTTGCCATAAAAATGATAATTAAAAAAGGCTTTTCAAAGAAATTTAAAGAACAGTGCTGATATCTGAGGTATGATTTAACATGACCCTGAACAGAAACTAAATGTGCAAAAGTGTTATAGTTGTAGGGAAAACCTTGGTATTTACTTTGACTTATTGAGCTATCAACATCTTCCTGTGCCAAACTGTTATTATTTCAGCTTTTCAATATTCCACTATTCACCAAAACCTATGACAGTTGAAGTAGTCAGTGTGATTGCTCTGTGATCTTTCGAGGTAGAATCACAGTCTTGATAGAAATCACATCATCTGGTTGTCTCTGGTTTCTGGAGACTTTGGGGTCGAGTGTGATGGCTTTTTGTTTTATCTAACTAGGAACTGCATTTTTGCATAAACAAATGGTCTGTGTGAATGGACCCTATTCAGATTAATGATACAAACCCATAGTGCACCACTGTAAAGTACCATCTTTGTGCTAGTACCTGAACCATTTAAGGTGAAAGTTGGCTGAGGAGGAAGCTTTTGCTTCCGCTGTTGTTTTTTAAATGACACAAATCTGTTCAGTATTTCCAAAAAGTCGGTCATATACCAGATTAAGGATGATCATGATCCAAGACTGAGATCTGTGAGCCTCGGTCAGTGTTTGGTTTTATATTTATTTGCTCTTGTAGAAATGCATCCATCTTTTTCTTACACCTTGTAACATCGGCAAAGAAAACAGTCTGACTGCCTGACACCAGCAACCTGTACTTTTTCTAAGAATGGACGACTTGACTGTAGGGGTGTGTGATATGATGATATTAGATGATCTGACAAAGCAGAGAGAATGTGTAATCGGCAGGTTTATATATGGGGTGTATTCCGTGCCATACATACCCTACAATGAGTACGTGCACAACATTTGACCATACAAAGTGAAAGTAAAACTTAAGACTTAAGTCTCCTGCTGTTGTGCAGCTCATTTTCCTTTTCCCTACCTTAGGAAACTTTAATCTGAGGGGGCAGGACGTGAGTCCTCCACGTCCTCCACATATAGGTCCATCGCGTTGTACTCTTAGAATAATGTATGTCAACTCTACGAACCTGTTCAATCAGCTGAAGAGACAGCATCCCAAATAGTATGAGAGCCAAACTGCTAGAAGACCAGCCACACCACAGCCAGAGGCAACAGGCAGAATTAAACAAAAGCAAACAAATTTAATACAAGCCTTTAGTAAAGGCACTCTATGAGAAGAGTAGCAAGTACATTCCACATTGATACTTTTTTGGAGTGCCTGGATTATTCTTCTCATTTTGGACTTCTTTCTCCATCCAAGAGCACCACTACACTGATTACCAGTTGAAAAACCAGAGCTACCTGTTCTGTAAGACTGGAGGATTATTTGAAACAGGATTTTCTTCATTGATATTTTGTTCTTTTTTCTTTTTTTTTTTTTTACTTTTCATGTTTATTGAAAGCTACCTGAAAAACCAAGTGCAGTTAAGTTTTTATGTTCAAGAGGGCACTTAATCAGAGTGGTGGTGTTTACCTTTTATTATGTGTATGTTTTTGGCAAAATTGCACAAACTATTTAAATTAAAAATGTTCTGGAAGGTTCTTTGGGCTGAAGTGTTTAATTGTTTTCTGTTAGGGTTATGCTTTACGTGGGGAAATTGGTTGCACTGTTCAGAAACTTGCAAATTAGTCTCAAAGATCAATGTAAAGAATCGAGATCGTGATTTTATTTCTTCTTAAATTGTGATATAATATTTTTGCCATATCGCCCACTGCCCTGCTGTAGCCTGGTTTATTATTGTACTTGATCACACTGATTTCAATTTGTCAGCATCTCCTTTTATAGGTAGTTGTCTCTGTCTTTTAGATATGAGTTCTCTTAGTACAGTCCTGCATGATTTAAGCATCAGGCATTTAATATTCTCAGATCACTGCCACTCTTTGGGTTTTGCCAACATAACCTATGAAGCCCCACTGGAACATTGATTTAACATCAGCAGAAAACTGAACTGTAAGTATTTTACACCTGATCAGTTGAAATACACGTTATAAAGAGCAAAAGCAACATTTCATGCTAATTTCTACATATTAACCTCATTGTGAATAAGCACCATGATGATTTAGAGTCTCTTTTGGTAAATCTAGGTCTGCAGGGAATCCTGGCCTTAAGACATCTTTTAATTTCATCTCAATGACTTAAATCATATTTGGAAATTCTTAACCTTGATTCATACAAATAATAGAACAAAAACAGACTTGGTAGGTCAGGAGGAAGTGTCTGTGTGTACATTCAGGACACACTGCAAATATTTGTGAAGACCCATCAGATTTCTCATTTACTGAGATAAATGTGAGTTAAAGTAAAAATGTAGTTGTTCCAACTTTGACGTCTTTTAACTGAATGACCTCTTGCATTCATTAAATAATAATAAAATAGTTTTATTAGCAGGAATTTTAATATTGATATTTCAACAGGGAATATTAATGAACAGTTAATTCCTTTGTCAACTTTTCCCCCCACTATGAATACATAGACAAAATCTGACAGGTCCATTATTGACAACACCATTACAGTCTTCTATTCAGCCCAGGAGAAGTACTTTCTGATATGATTTTCCTTTTTTAATCTTCATTGATTTAAAAAAAAAAAAAAAAAAAAAAAAAAAAAAAAGGTGACAAACTCCCCAGAATAAAAGTAAAATGGTAATAGTAAACTAAAATCTAGAATCCAATCTGCAGCTACAAACACATGCAAAAAGTTCACCTATTGGTAAAGGGTCCATCATGTGTCTAAACCTGTGGATTTATTAAGATAATTTATTAAGATAATTTCATAGCCTATATTTTATATTTGTATTAAGCTTTAATAAGGCATCAACAGTAATGTGGTGCAATACTTTCAAACACAGTGAATCACTGAAACAGCAGAAGGAAAACCAAATTGTGATCGATATAAAAGCCTTTATGTTTATATTTAAGGTGTCATGGTGACATATTTTAAGGCACAAAAATTTGGGCTATTTAACATGCCTGTATTTAACTTCTTTATTTAATTGGAAGGTTTCCTACCAGACATTATGGCCCTGATTCACCCTGATGACAAATTAAAGAAAAAACAACCAAAACTGTCTCAGTAAGATGTTGGTCCATGGCATTGATTCTACAAGGCTGTGAACTACTGGAGGAATGAAACGCTATTCTGCCAAAAGATATTCCCTCATTTGGTATTTTGATAAAGGTGATGGAGGGCACCTGCTTTCCTGATTTTTTTTTTTTTTTTTTTTAAATATGGCTCAGATGTGGTTAGTTCTTGGAATTTTTCGGATTTTTGTTTTTGTTTTTCCCATCAACTTTACTTATGCTCTTCTACCAAACAAAAGTAGGACACGCAATTAACAGGCTTTAATGAGTCTGTTTGTCTGATTTAAATGAATTCAGTTAAGCCTAATTCTGATTGATAGGATGAAATATTGTAGCTGAATTTCAGTTGTTAAAAAAAGCATTCATCTTTATAATTATTTTGTTATACAGGTTGTCCACAAAGTCTCTTCATAATTTCATAATATTTATTACAAAGCAATTGATGAGATGTCAATCAGATTTGTTCTATGTACTCAGTGATTAACAAAGTTTGACTGCGTGGTGTGGGATCATGCAGTCGAATCATTGGTCTGTTTTTCTTCAACAAGAGATCAATTACTGCAAATGTTTACCTTGACCTTTTGACTGAATAATATGTGGCGCCACAACTGGATGACCTTCAACCAATGATGGTGCACCACCACATTTTTATTTATTTATTTTTATTTATTTATTTAGCACATAACAGTTAAATTCAATGTTGATTTAAAATATAAAAGAAACAAACACAAAAAACTACCAAAATACATTTAAAGGCCAAAAAATAACAACATTTGCATGGAAGAGGTAGAAGCCAAAAAAAGGCTTATAAAACACCATGCCCATACAAACTAAAGAATGAACTAAGATTAAAATAAGATAATTTTACAGTCAACAAAACATAACTGGTTCAGCTATCTGACATAATTTACCAGTTCACTTTGGGTTGAGTGAGTCAAATCAAATATTCTAGATGACTGTTCCATAATTTAGGTTCCTAACGTAAAGGGGGCATTTTTTGCTAAACCCACTTTTATTAGTCGTTGGTACATTTATTTGTGTATTTGGACCCTAATAGTTCAAAAAGTTTGAATTTGAACCCTCCAGGTGCTGGAAAGCTATCTTTATATTTATTCTGGCAAAAATTGAGTGGATCTTTACAGTCCTTTTCAATTCCTGTTTAAATTGTTATGTTTTATAATGAGCTACATCATGACATTTGCACATATAAGGTCAAGACTTCCGACGAACATTTCTCTGAGTACAACATAATTGTCAGCAGCAGCGGGGGTAGTCCATACTGAACATTATGTCCAAACTGCAAGCCGATTACTTAAAATGTTCAGTTGTTGGTTGTATTAACGAACACAAGAGCATGGTCAACAACTTGGAGGGGGTGGGGCGTCAAGTGGCTCATTTAGATTTAAAGGGCCAGCACTGAAAACAACCTTTCTGGTGTCATTACTCAGAAATAGGGTTGAAGATGGACCTGTGGAGTTTAATTAATGAAGAATTCAGACCCAAGCATAGCATTTACAGTTTATGTACAGGGTGGGGGAGCAAAATTTACAATATTTTGAGGCAGGGACTGAAAGACGGTGTATGACCAATTAGTTTATTGAAAGTCATGAGAATTTATTTGCCACAAGAAAACTGACATAATAGAAAATGTTTTTATTCTATGTGTCCTCCTTCTTTCTCAATAACTGCCTTCACACGCTTCCTGAAACTTGCGCAAGTGTTCCTCAAATATTCGGGTGCCAACTTCTCCCATTCTTCTTTAATAGTATCTTCCAGACTTTCTCGTAATAGTTTTGCTCATAGTCATTCTCTTCTTTACATTATAAACAGTCTTTATGGACACTCCATCTATTTTTGAAATCTCCTTTGGTGTGACGAGTGCATTCAGCAAATCACACACTCTTTGACGTTTGCTTTCCTGATTACTCATATGGGCAAAAGTTTCTGAAAAGGTATGGATAATAGTGTTAGGTATGATTATGACATCAATATATGTTTGGTTTCAAAACAATTGACGTAGTGCCTGCTGAGAAAAAACAACTAAATGTTCATTGTAAATTTTTCTTCCCCACCCTGTAGACCACAGGGAAATGTTTTAAAATGCATAATTCTATTTAAAAAAACAAAATATCACTCCTTTAAACATTTTCAGACCAGTGGATTAGAAGGAATGGTCCAAATCCCTGAACACCTTGTTCACCAGATATCACTTCCCTGGATTTCTTTCTATGGGGTTATGTTAAAGATGTCATGTATTGAGCAAAAATATTGGTCATCACTGACCTGAAGCTAAAGATCACTGATGCCATTGACACCATTGAGTCTATGCTACAGCCAACATGGCAAGACGTCAAGTGCCATCTTAATGAGCTTTGTGCTACTAATGGTGTCCATATAGAGGTGTATTAAATGAGGCAAAAAAAACTTCAATATCTACTTTTCATTTTGTAATTTGCAGATTCGTCTATTCATTTTTTGTAATAAATTTGTTAAATTGTAAAGATTATGGACACCCTGTATATTTAGACATCGGGTTCATTGTCAGTATAGTGATTTCATACAATCCACTGTTCTGTTCCTTTCTGTGTCTGATTTTCTTTCCATTTCATCTGCTTTATGCACCTTGATATGGCATCTGTCAGAAATAGACTTGTATTTTTAGCAAAGCGAAGTGCTGCACCATTTCTGAGACTCTTCTGACACTCGCCACGGTGCATCTGATGGAAACACAAGTGCTGCATAGAATGGTCACATCTTCACTGCCATAATGCAACAGAGCTGCTCCCGTTGGAATCCAGGAGCTAAGCTGGATTGAGATCTGGTGGCTTTGAAGGCAGACGCTTATGATTCACATCATTTTCATACTCATCAAGTCATTCAGTTAGCCTTTGAGCATGATGGATGGAGGCAATGTCATGCTGGGAAAGACCACGCCAGCAAGATTTTTCCTTAATTTTCCACCACTACCAGCATCCGCCCCTGCACCTCCTGTTGAAACCCCTGGTCTCCTCTAGAGGGCTTGTCCTCCAGTTCGGGAACTGCCTGGAGAGCTACTAACATATGGAAGATGACAAGGGAGCAAATTGGTTGCTAAGATATGGTCTGTCTGGGTTTTGGGGTAATTTGCCGAGACGGGTATGAATGTTAGTTGAGATGGGCGGGGATGTGTCAATCAAACGTTTGACAGGGCCTTGTATAGGTTGTCATGTTGCTCGGCAGCAAAGGCAGAGGAGCCACAAACCCAGAGGCCAAGCAGGGGTCACCGTCTGCCCTGAACGCTCCCCTCAACAGCATGGGGTGCAGATAGGCAAGGCGCTGCTCAGAGGAGGTCAGCACAGGGGTGATCCAATTCTCTGTGTTTAGGCGTCAGGAGATTGTGTGCTCACCTCTGTCAAGCCATTCCACATACAGGTCAGCAAAATAAGATGGAAACTCATAACAGTGGAGAGAAGGTCGCAACAACCCAGGGACAGAGAGTAACCTGTGTGTGTGCACGTGAATCTATGTATAATTCTTTAAATCACAAAACAAGGTTGTGTCTGCCGTTGTCTCAGTGATGATACCGGACATCAATGTCCCTCACAGTTCAGTTGACCCTTAAAGGCCCTGGGGGGTACTGAGGGGTGACTTTGTTCCAGCACCCTGGGAGAAATCCATATTCATTGTTTCCTTTTTGGTCTTCATATATGTATATGCCTCTTATCTCTCTTTCATTGTTTGTCTGTACTTTTTCTCTTTTATTTCACTCTTAACTTCTCTTTCAAGTTTCTTCCGTGGGGACACTTCTCACCTTGCTCGTGTGTGCTGAAAATGTTTGTAGAGGTCTGTGTGTGATACTCCTGGGTGGTGTGTCCTTACTGTGGAGTACAACAAATCAATCATTTCATTTGGGGCTCGTGTAACTTTACTGTTAATGTCAGCAAACTGTGATAGTTCAGATTTGCATCTGCAATCGATCATCCCAGTCAAAACAAAAAATGTCATCGTACATATCTGCAAAACCACAAATGTGTACAAAAGTAATGTTACCTGTCCATAGACAGATATAAACCTCTAAATAATATGCCAGTAAATGACTGCAACTTCTTTACCAGGAGGTGGTGGAGATGGACCCACCAGTGACTGGAGTTCATGTCACAACTTATTTAAGTTCTTGATTTTAGATTTTAAAGCAGTTTAGTCAGGCTTTGGAAAAGCTATTTGTTTGCTTATAAATCAATGAATATACCCATTTTTTATTTGTTTTATTTTTGTTGATAAAACTTGCTGATGATGATGTAGTCGCTGAAGGACAAGGAGGAAGTCATACAACCCAAAACATATTAGCTGTAATTTTTTTTTCAGAAAACCTTCCCTCTATGCACCATGTTACAGTTTGCATAAAAAAGAGGAATTTAATAAATGGTGTGAGAAGGACTTGCAGTGTGTGTCTGTGTGCATTTGTCAGGAGAGCCAGTATGAACTACCATCTGGTGATGAAGGGCAGTGGACCGTTGGAGCCATGCGGCCCTACCCTTGTCAGTGGCAGCTGTGTGTGTGTGTATTTGCATGTGTAATGCTTATTTGTGTGCGTGTCTGTTGTGTACATGTATGTGAATTGGTATGCCTAGTCTGTGTGTGTCTGCATGCTTACATGTGCAGATTGATCAGGCTTTTTAAGAGTGTCACAGTGTGATCAGAACAGGAACACTCACCGTGTGTCAACACATGTAGGTCAGCTATTGGCTCCAGTCACTCCTCCATACGCAACTTCAGTTTTTAGTTATTTTTTCATCCGTATGTATATATAGTGTTTAACTGTGAATGATATCTTTATTTAATTTTTACACTGTTTGCAACGAGTGATTGGTCTGAATATTTGGTCTACCTGTTACCTTTTGTTATATGTCAGTAAATCCCGTATTTTCCTACTGTCATTCTTAAATTGCTTGATTTTTCCAGCTATTCTAGACCCATTTTATAATATATATAAATAGTGTGTGTATTTTTTCAAACAATCTAAATAGCTGTATATTAATTTACTGTCGACTGTTGATTCAGTTCATTGAATTGTTTTAGCTGTCAGTCCTTTTGTATTTGTTGGCACAAACACAAGGTTAGAGCTTATGTTCTGAGGAAGTATCTAATGTGAGAAATGGGCTTTCTATTAGATATGTGCTTATGCAACATTCGCAAAAGAAATTTATGTATTATTGTTACTTGGATGGTGAACAAAATTAATAAAAATTTCATTTAACAACATTGGTCATAATCACATGTTTTTCAACTACTCCACCTTGGAAATTGTGAATTTTATTATTGATCTGAGCTGGGGCACTTTTGAAAAGACATTAGATCATTATCACTCATTGACCCTTGGGTGGGTTTTTCTTGAAGATGTGTAAAAATTCATTGTTAACAGATGATGACAAAAGCTCTGCAGTGTTGTTTCTTTCATGAACACACATACACAATTATGTGTCATGAAATAAACAGCACAGGCACATCACAGTTCTTGGTTAAAGTTGCTGTGAGCATAAAACATTGTTGATCAGCAGTAATGCAACATTTCAAGACTTCATTCATTCATTTTTGAACCTCTTGATCCTTGAGAGGGTTGCTGGAAGTTACAGTATAATTAGGCAGTTGAATCACTGCTCGTATGTAAGAGTCTCAAGTAATTAAAAGCAGAAAAGTGTATGATAGAAAAGAAAAAAACTAACACGGAGACAGAATCTAGATCATAAAAGTTCCCATTTCAAACAGCAGTTTGGGTTTTAAGTCTGCTCCAAGTTCACATGATTGTATTTTTAATCAAAAAAAGTCACTTCAATCTCTTTGAGGCTGATGAATAATTCCAATTTATTAGAAATAAGATGTAATTTTAGTTAAGCTTGGGTCTTTAAAAAGAATATGCTTAATGATAGAGGCTTAAAAGATGGGCCTGAAATCTTTTTTTTTTTTTTGCTCCGGGTTTCTTCCTACTTTGAAGCAACTTCTCAAACAGCTGTGCCTCTTCTCTTTCAGTTCCATATACATTTGTAATTGTTCATTCAGCCCCCCTTCCTCACTTTAATCCCAAGGGCAAAGGCTGACAGCTTTGTTTGTATTCTCCACTAAGTGATTTTTAATCAACTGGTCTGCATGAGTCCTCCCAGGGGCCAGAGCAGCAGCAGCAGCCGCTTTGAGAGACTGACCTAAGAGCCGGTGGATGGTTGCCTGGAGATACTGGAAGTGAGATGAGCATTTGGACCATATCCACCTTAAACCAGCTCTTTAAAAAAAACACTCACGATGTTTCTATATTCACTAATATTCAAGTATTCCACTAGATGTGACGTAGATGGTTTCAGAAAGCATTTCCCTTTAAGTTGTGTTATGCTGATATTCTGTTACTCAGCTTTAGGAGCTTTTTTTTTTCATGTATACAGTGCATTCAGAATATGACTTTCATGTTGCTTTTTTTAATGCAGGTTGCGAATACACAGCCAGTAGTTTGCAGTCAGATCAAAGGCTGCAACAATCAGATATCAGCAGGTTTAGATTAAGATAGGTGAGGGAGTGACAAAAAGACACTGTTTTCATGGCTGAATATCTGCCACTGGATAAAACTTGAAAAAAAAAAAATTAGCAAGAGAATATTCATTTTCATTAGCCATTAAAACAGTTGATTAGAAATGCTGTCTTTTCCCGAATAACTGCAGAATACAGTGTGTCAGCTCTAGAGACAGCTGCTGGTTTTTCAGTGTAACATCTAGATTCATTCTATATCACTGACCTCATGTCAAAATCATGAAACATCAGTTCTCCGATTGTATTACACAGATTTATTTTCTCTGCTTAGCTAACGTTATTAACTGGTATGGAAACGGGCATTGGTATTGGTGTACTGATGGGTTGTCGTCTGGCGGAGGCGTTGAGTCTATGATGCTCCTTATTAGGCAATGGGATTAGTCTACAGATTATTTATGTTATTATTTATGTGCTAATCCACAGACAGAGCAGTGACAGAATCTACCTTATCAAAACAAACAGCCATCAAAGTCATTCTGTCTCCATATAGAAGTGGCTACATGAGACATTTATGGCCCGTTCGTTCTCATGGCATCCTTGATAGCTTAAGGAGCCTCAAGCAAAACAAACTCACAAAATCACAAATTGAAGGAAGTCTGGTGGTTTAAGACTATCTCACATTTTTTCTCTATGTATCACATAAAACACTTACAGCTCATAGGTATATGTATCATCTTAAAAGAGTACATGAAGCAGCGGAGGCCCGACAACATTTACCAACTCTTAGTGGATGAATCAGTTAACCCACACACCCAGCGAATAAGAAAAACCAGGAGATGAGGTCTCTGCTCAGTGTTTTAACTCTTATTTCATCAAATCTACCCCGAGTTAGTCAAGGTTATCGGCCTACAGAGAAATAGAGAGTTTGAGTTGAGTGTTATAGTGGAACATGAGGGAGGCGGGGGTACTTATAAGAGATGTACTTGTGTTTTCCTATTGTTAAATGACCTTCAGGGATAAAGGCAGCTACTACCAATGGTACCAATCAGGCCCTCAGCGCATAGATTGAAGATTAGAAGTGATGGGAAAGCTGCTCTGGTTTAAAAAAAAAATTAATTAAAAAAATAGATGTAGCAAAATGTTTCCTTTTATTTGTTGCATCCAGTCTCTTATCTTCTCTTCCTTTTGAAATACACTGATCTGGACAAACTTTTCCCTCCTGTATTTGTTCACTTTTCCCATAACTGCACTACTTGCTCGCATCCAAACCAGACTTGGATAGAAAAAATGAGATTCCTGTGATGATCTCCACTGTGGCCCAACTTCAGCACCAGCACACCATAGCAAAAGATGTGGTAAATGTATTCAGCATCTTATATACACACACTCACTCAGCTGTTTGCTATCCTGAATGTCTGGTCTCATTCCCTCTTTCTCCTCTGCAGAAGCAGCTGCAGAGGAGCAGAGATAACTCTTAACTTTGTTTTGACACTTTTGATTAAGGACCATTGAAGGAACACCTGTATGGCGGGAGGGAACAATGCACCGAGCCCGTAGAGAGATTGATTTTGTGCATTAGAGAAGCAGCCTTTGTCTAAAGCCACGAGGCCCTTTGTTATGCTAACCAGCCGTGGAAGATTTCCAATTCAATTTCACCTGAACGCTGGTCAGCCGCACGCTCCATTGTATGGCGTCCCTCGGGCCCAGCAGCCCCCCACCACCACTGCCACCACTGCCTCTCCCCTGTCGTCTCTCAAACTGCAATTTAGCCGCCGAGGAGGGTGCGTGTGAGTACGTGGGGGGGTGGGGGTTTGGGCCTAGATTGACAGCCGACTGGATACTCTTGCCACAATATTCGCTCTATCCTGTCCTTGTGTGTGCAGTGGGCCGCAGAGAGGATCACAGTGAAATGAGATGATATTAATTATCCTAATCCTGATAGCTCTCTCTGGAACTCTGCTTTCTCTCATCTGTCTCAGGAGAGGACTTGGATGGTCAAACAGAGAGAATGTCAGAGAAATGAAATGAAAACAGCCAAATTCAGTAGAGAATATTTCAACAAAAACACTGCTTGCTGAATACGGTAGATCTGCTTTTGCTTTTCTTCTCATGATTTTATGGCCACTTAATTTTCATTCTATTTCCAATAACCCACAATTATCTGGTAATGGAGAGTTCTTTTTGATTCACTGACTGTCTTAATTTTACAAAGGTCTTTTGAAATGAATTTAAATTATTAAATATAAAATATAACTTTTCGCTTCCAATTAGTAATGTTATTTGTCCTGTTAACTAAAACTGGCATTGCTTCCCAACTTTCTTGTCTTTGGCAAAGTTAAGCATTTCCACTTGCATGCACAGGCTTGCATGCACACAGGATTGTGAAATTATTTATATATTGCCAAATGTATTTTCTGATAAAACCAAAGGAGGAGCCTTTTTAATTGAATATCTCTCCAAAAGAGGAGATGATAATTGAACCAGAGGGGAAAGGCAGGCTGCATGAATAGGCCTGTATTACATAGAGATTTGTATTAAGATCAAGTCTCTGCAGTGATGAAATAACACAATGCACAGCTGCAACCATTTACTCGGATACATGCATTAAGAGAAACTTCTTAACTCACTCATTATGCTTGATGATTGTATTATTTTAGTGGCGTCACACTCCAGTAGGCTGGATTTGATAACATGATCCTCAGAGCTCACAGTCATTAATTAGTTTTTTCTTTTACTATCTTAAATAAAGCTGCTGAGTGGTTTCGTTGAGTGAAATGCAACTTCAAAATTCTGTTTAAGTTGCATGTGTGTGACAGTGCATGCCTTGCAAGTTATGCACACACACTCTTCCTTTGAATATATTGCACAGAGGGGCTGTTATGTTGTACTGAAACTACAACTAAGGTGAAACATATTGAGTTGAAATATTTCCGTGAGTTGGAATAAAAGGATTTAGTGAAGGAAAAAGTAGAACTATATATTCTTTTTAGCTGCTGTATTAACAATAGCTTCCTTCCAACTTCAATAATAAATCCATAACCTCAGGTGGAACTAACTAAAACCAAGCAAAAATTCAGACAGACTCCAAAAATGTCCTTAAAATAGAAACTTATTTGTAAATGGAAATCTTTTTAGAACCTTTTGTATGGAATTTCGCCCTCCTGTATGGAATTTCTCTACAATAACCATTCATATTTCTGTAATTCTATGCACTTTGGTTTGTACAGTTTATTCCTCCACATTTAAAATTAATTGATTTGTCGTTTATCTGTGTGTTTGCATGGTTGTTTCCGATTCTGATAAGTCTTTGTTCAGTAATGCAGCACATCAACACAGATGTGCGCACAGAAAGGCCTAATCCTGGCCTGAAGTGGAGGTACAGTATATTTAGAGCTTCTTTGATTGTGAAGGTTGTTATTATTGAATTTGAGTGACGATCACGGTCGTTTGATCATGAATCAATGCCTCGCTGTTCGTAGAGATGCGCTGGAGGGGACGCAGGGTGTAGAAATTGTTTCATGGGGCATTTTGCGTCTTGTGGTCTTTGAGGCTCTCTTGTCTTCCTGAGCTCACCCTGTAGCCTGATGAGACCCCTGCAGGCACCGAGCTCACCCCCCACCACCACCACCACCACCACCCCCTCGAAAAAAACACACACATACCCCGCAACCACTGTACCAGACGAAGTGAAGTGAGGAGAATAGCTGTTTACCCCTTGCGCCTGAGGTATCAGTGCCAGCATAGAGTGGCACATCTCTCCCCTCCCACCCCCCCCCTTCCCTTCAATAGGCTTCTGAAGTGTGAAGTATATTTTTGTTCTCGTGTTTTTATACCAATTTTAATTCCACAGCTGCATATCTGAGAAGCAGGATTTCCTTGGTTAGCTTCCCAGATTTTCTTTCTCTCCATCGTGCTATTTCCCTCCCTTATATCCTCCCTCTCCCTCACCCACCCTGTCGCCTTCTCCTACCCCTACAATCCCTAACCTCCCTGTGTCTCTCTTCCTTTACCCCCACCCCACCTCCCACCCCCTTCCGTTGCCTGGGGGCTGATTATTTTAGTGGAAATACCGCCATCGTGTATCGCTGCCAGATTCTGCCAGCCCAAGCCTCTGCCACCCCGCCCCTCCCTCCCCGCCCCCATACCCACATCCCTCCACTTAGAATAACCAATCTGATGATGTGACAGTTTCTTTCTCCCCATAGAAAATCTGCCTCTAACCCTTTTTCTCTCCCTCTTGCGTTTTGGATTCCAGCGTTGTTTGACATGTTATGGAAGGGTTTCAGCTTCCCACCTCCGCAATCCTTATTCTATCCCAGGGAAGCGGTTGGCATGGGAATCTAATACTTGGCAAAGAGGGCAAGAAAGGAGGTGGTGATGGAGGGAGGAGGGGAGGTGTGTGTGTGTGTGTGTGTTGGGGGGGTATTTAAAAAAAAAAAGTCATTTTAAACACATTTCATCTGTGTACTTTTCAAATATCTTTTTCTTTTCCAACAATGAATCTGGTGTAAACTTGTACTTTAGTTTATTCTCTGTTGACTTTACACGGTTTCATTGTAAATGTTGTGTTTTATGTGTGTTTTAGTTATTAGTGTGTGTTTCTGCCTTTTGCTTTTCTTTCACCAGTGGTCTCTAGTCTTTACGTTGGTGGGCACCAGTCGAGAGAATGTCAAGGCATAGGTAGGAGGTGACAAATGAAGTTACAACTCAGCTCTGTCATCTCACCTGAAGTTACTGTAATTAAATAACAGTATCACTGTAATCTGTTACAGAGACAGATCTGTAATTTAAGTAATCCAAATGTTAGTGAATATAGAGGTTGAAGCTAAATGTATTCTTTTCAGTAACTAGACAAAAACAGCAGACTGTCAAGGCAAAAGGCTGTTACAGGTACGAATGACAGGAGGCATCATGATTCCAACATTTTAAACTAATCATTCGGTCAGTGACTGTTCACACATGCAATGGTCATGTCTTTGTACAACATCTTTCAGTGCTGGAGATTCAACAATATTTTCTTTCTAAAATCAGAAGAGGTTTTCTATCATTACTTCACAGTGTGTTGGTTCACAGGTTGAGTGTGTAGTATTTGGTCAAATCTGGTGGTGAATCTTGTGCTCTGTTTTCACCCTGACCCTGACCAGCAATGAAATGAAAATGGAAAAGTCCTTCATCTGTTTTGTTTAGTGTTTGTTTTGTCCATTCTGGGATTTTTTTTTTGTTAAGCAGATATTAACTCTGCAAACATAGCTAGTGATTTTAAAAGTAAAAAGAAAAGTGTCATTTCAGAGGTACATGGTGAACTGCAACCTGACTCTGGAGATATTAATGCTTTATTCTACAGTAACGAAAACAACTTTTCATATTTTCATTTGGTTACAAAGGCATGAAAAGCACAATTATGAATATTATATTCCATATGTTTCACACACTGGACCTTTTTTAAATGCATGTTTTTTTATGACTTTTCCAGCTTTATTGCCCAGTTTAAAACATTTGAAAAGTAAATAAATGTTTTCAACTACCTTTCGTTGCTGAAGTAACTGAAATAACCGCATGATTTAATCCATTTTTAACCATATAACTACTAATTTTTAACATCACATTTCTGATGTAACCTGATGTTTGCAGGCTCACACTGATGCCAATCACACATTGATGTTAGTTTTAAAATGCAGTTTTAAAATTTCACTTTGCCAACCGGTGTGATGGTGGTCATTAACTAATTTTTTGTCATCATCTGTCATCAGTTTCATTGTCAAGCAATCATATAGTCAGAATTTGCCAATTACGGTTCACTTATGTTGGTTTAGGACAGTACAGGCACAAGGTAAGCCTGGAAGAGGTTAATCAACGCTCTCTTGTTACATTGTCTCAGTTAATATATTACCTAAAAGTGCTCTCTTTCTTTCTCCTCGCCCTCTCCTCTCTCTCCCTTCCTCTCCCTCTTCCTCCCTCTGTCTGTTGTTTCACAATGCCTCATCCTTGGTGGGATCTGGCCGCCTACAGATAACTGCAGCCTTTGTGCAACCCATTCTAAGCAGATACATACTGTACCATTCACGCAGGTTTAGGTTATTTATTTGTCCATTCCGATCATTTACATGCATTTCCATCACATGTACATGAACAGATATCTTTATTCAGTCACAAATCCTGTGGTTTTACATCATACAAAATGCACATAAAAGTGATCATACTGGAGCTACATTTGACAAATAGTGGTTATTTAATCTTGTACAAATCAGCAGCTCCGTATAAGTCCATTCTGCAGATGCAAATACAAATGGGACAATATGCGCGGCATTGCAAACCGTATTAACATATATGCGAGGGGAGATTGGCGTAGATAGCCCGGTCTACGCTGAGTTGTTTATCAATGAGCGGCTCCTCTCGGCATGCAGAGCAGCCTGGCGGCCCCCAGTGTGAGGCTGAGCAGGCAGAGCTGTCATTGTTTAACGCCTCCCCTGATTAGTTTACTCTCGCCTGATTAGAAATTAATTAAAATGATGACACAGATCCCAGCAGAGGAGAAAGAGAAGGAGGAGGAGGTGGAGGAAAATGAGGGATATGCACGGTGGGGAGGAGAGGGGGTGAGGTGAAAAGAGGGTTAGTGGTTTGTTGGTGACGTCCATTGGGAAGGGGTGATGTTAAGTCAGGGAGCTTTTAACAGGAGAGTGTGCAGAAGGGAGGGATTTGGTGTGGAGTGTGTGGCAGGCATGAGGGGTAAGTGTTTTGGGGCAGAAGGGGGGTAGTGTGGAGGGAGTGGTGCTCTGGCAGGGGACAAACATGGCTTAATGAGTGACTCTTGTTGCAATCAGAACATCGTTTCCTCATGCATTCTAATGAGCTGGATGTTGCAGAGGAGATCGGTTCACGCTTTAATTTATTCAATATATTTTGTGTATTCACCCTGTTTATTTAATAACAGGGACCGTGCACATTAATCAACATCTCAGCCATCACATCAGCTCAAATATTCCAGAGTGAGCCTTCCCTCTGTTCTGCCTGGGTCATGTCACAGCTTCTCAGGACAACATTGCTGGCAACATTGTGCCGCTGCTATCTGTTCTCTTGGTTATTGCATCTGTAGACATGGTGAGTGTTGCCGTGCAAATCAGAACAAAAGCTTGAGTATTACATTGAGGCCTGATAACATCGCAGTTCAGCAAATATCAGCGTTGTAAACATTTGAGTGCGTCGCTGAGGCTTACATGTCACCCATGGATGAGCCTGTAATTCTCTCCACTAATAATTCTCCCTGGAGTCCCTCCCCTGTTATCCGACCACAGCTTTCTCTGTTTTCTTCTCTTGTTTCCTCTCCATCCATCAGTGTTTCTGTTAACATCAGACTGCTGCAAGATTTTTAAAGTTCATCCACCTTAGCAACCAACTTTTGATCTCCACGGTTAACTTGTGCTTTAGCTCTAGCCTTTGCCTTAACCTTTAACTCTCTTGCCTTGCCTTAGTCTTTTTGTCTGTTGCACTCAAGAGTCTTTTTTTCTTTCTACCTTATCTTTGTTCATGGTTTCCCCTTGTTGTAATGCTATCAAAGGAGTGGAAAAGGTGGTGGAGGAAGGTTCAGTTTCACTTGTGTGTGCATTTTTACCCCAACTGTGGGAATTAATGTGTCTTTGTAAAAATTTAGGATGAATTAGAAGGACCAATTGCAGAAATGAAATGGATATTCATTATCATTTGCATTAATTTCCTTAAAATGAAAATTATGTTGTCATTACCCTCAAGAATGATCCATTTGCATCTAGTGGGTCTCCTTCGTGTTTACTTTCCTAGCTTCCTTCATTTTTTTCCATTTATGCCGGATGCCTTAACATGCCCGTTATGTTATGGACCAATGTTATTATTTCCTTTTACCAAAAAGCCTAGAACAGCCATGGTAAACACAACCTTCTGTATTTATTGTGGTCAGCTTTGGGAATTCAGACAGTTACAATCTGACCCTTTCACTGCTAGATTCTTTGAAATATTACACACTGAAAGTTACACAGTTTTCTTTATAAATACAACTTTTAGTAAGTCAGTGTTAAATCACAAGCCTCAAGGGGCTTTACAATGTACACTGTTGCCCATAAAGGTGGAATAATGTTGTTTTCAGACACACTTCTATTTTTATTCCTATTTACACACATCGAGAATCACCTTTGACCCAGTACAATGACTACATACTGAGTCTTAGTTACACTCTATCTATCAAGAATAAATGACATTGTCACAATCATTTTACGACAAGAGGCTAAAATATTTTATTCCAAATTTATGGGCACCAGTGTACAACATCCCTTGTCTTTTGAACTTCTTTGAATCTCTTTGTTTTAAGAAACAAAGGAAAACTGGAAGAAACCTCAGGAAGAGGCACTGAAATCTGCATATGGATTACACACACTATTTAGACATACGGTGTTACTATTGTTGTTGTTATTCTCAAATACTTTTTACCCACTTAATTAAGGATCTAAACTGCATGTGAGTACTAAAATTTCTGATTTAAGTTTGACTCACTACCTAGAATCTTCTCATCAAGTGGTTGATGATTGATTCATGAACATTAACTCTGTGTGTTTCATGCTGTTAAAAAAGCAGCCAGCATGCCAGTGGCTTGTTCAAGAAGATTTTCTGTAAAAGGTTTGGAATGTTGAAAATATAACCAAATTAATATTTTATGACTTGCTTTCATAGGCCTCAAACTAAAGTGTGATTTTTTTTTTTTTTTTTTTTTACAGCAATGTACTTCCACTCTAAACAGTCCGGACATTTGCTCTTCACATGTGCTTATGCTTATACAATGCAGGTCTATGAACAAATACCTGTACAATCTGTGAACTCATGACTTTTATGTCTTATTGTTCATATGACTGTGAAATTATCGTTTCTGACTTGGTGTAAAGTCTTACATTTATTTTGCCAATCACCAGTGGTGGCTCACTCCGCCCCACCTGTCTCATGTGAAGAAGACGATGAGAATCACCTAAAATAATTTTACAAAAACATTAATCTTTAAATAAACAAGCTATACATGATCCAGCCATTGAGTACTATGTATAATCTGCATTCAAGTGTAGTTTTAAAATGGTTTTGGTCATTTAATGAGCAGTCAAGTCACGTGTTTCCTGTTTGGGGCGCTGCCTGAGAACTCCATAGACTCTCGTTATAAATGGCACGTGCGCAATGGACCCTCTCCAATACAAGAGATAGGAGAGCCTCAGAATGCTAAAAATTGTGCCCAATCACCGCCCACAGGAGTAAACATCACATCCCGAAAAGAATCAAGACCTTCCTCAGAAATGGAATAGGTCCGTAAGTAATACTACTGAGCTATGAGTAAACGGCTGGTTAGCTCAGTGATGCAGGGAGGCGCAGGATCGATTCCCGGTAATAGTGGTATCTGTGATATGTTTTTAACCCTGTTGTTGATTTTTCTATTTTTTCAATGCCATGCGATCCACTTGCACTACCTTCACCGCTGGTCTAAATGCATTCTCCATACTATCAGTGGAAAAGACATTTGTCAGGGACACGCCTGACTTTAACAATAGAGTCATGGAAAAATGTGCATGTTTGAAGGATAGATGGATGAAATTTATATATATATATAAAAAAATACATGACTGAAAACACATACTGTGTATTTTTATTTAAATATTTTAAAATAGCAGTGCATGTACTTTGGTGTATCCTGGTGGTGATATGTGGTTATAGAGCAGCTAAAAACTGACTTGCAAACTGCACCCCAACAAAAAATTATTTCAGCAGCCACCACTACCGATCACTACACAGAGTAAGGTTGTTTTGGGGCAGCCTCCACCTTTGGAAGCATCATCATTGGTTTTATGGTCAGGTTTAGAATTAGGATTAGATGTTCAGTTGTGATGGTTAAGGTTAGAGTAAGGGCCTAGGGAATGCATTATGTCAATGAGTGTCCTTGCAGTGCTATTTGGCTCAAACGTGTGTGTGTTTTTGTGCTTGTGTGTCTATGTGGGGCCGTGTGGTGCAGAGACTAGTGGGTTTCCCATAGCAATGAAGGCCTGCGGTTCTCCTGGTAACCTAATTGGCATGTGTTTCCTGGCAGGTCTCATTGTGGCCTCTCCTAATCACTGTCCCCAGCCCTAACAAGAGCGACCTACAGTATTGCTGCTGCACTGAAGGAGCATGTCTTTTGTTGTTTTATTTCTTTTTCTTCCTCTTGTCTGTCTTCATCCCCCTTCGTCCTAACTGGGGGTCTCGTTGAGACAGCCTGATTACCACAGTCGGATCCAGAAATGTGCGTATACGTGTGTGTGCACATGCGTGTGTATATGAATGAGGCTGTCATTTTTCCCGTTATAAAACCAGTCAGTTTATTGAGGCAGACTCCTGCCCAACTGAGCATGTAAACCCTAATTGGGAAATGCTTTAAATAATTTCTAATTAGTACAAGTGTGGTAATAATTGGCTGGGTAATCTGAGGATTAATTAGCAGTGTTGTGTATGTGTGTGAGTGACTGACTGTGAATGAGTGCATGTGTGCTCAGTGAGCACGTGTGGGTCATTGTGTGCATGTGTATGTGTGTCTATGTGGCCGCAGACACACAGACTGTGGCCTGGACGGGCCGCTGAATAGACCCCAGGTTCTGCAGCTTGCTAATGGAATCCTGCCCACTCAAGGAGGTCTGTGGAGGAGGGAGGCCAAGACAGAAGCAGCTTTGTTGGCCAAGTTGTACTGTGGGTGGCCCCCCTGCCTGCAGACCTCATTTGTATCACGGTGGGCATCCACCCCCTCTCTTATGACCCCCACCTTATTTAACAGCTAACCTCGCCTCCACCTCCCCTTCACCTCGCCCAGCCATCCCAGCTCCAGCCCCCCTCGTCGTGCACACTGCTCTCATCTTCTTTCTTTGGCTAAATGACACGTTTTATTTTCTTTGACCCAATATGCTCCCAAGCCCGGCTGCTGCCCCCCACCCCCTCCCCATTTTTACCTAGAAGTATTCTTCTGCCACTTTCTCCTCTCCAGTCATACTCACCCTCTTCTACCCTCCTCCACATTTCCCTCTTCCCATCTTCCTGTGGAGGAGAGGGTGAGCTAGTGCCGGGCTCTTGAGTTGTGTACTTCCACCTGGTCTACCCTCTAATTACTGCATCCTTTCTTCTGAAAAAAAAAAAAAAAAATGGAAGGAAAATGAATAGCAAGAAGAGTACAACCACTTGTTGCTCCCAGCATTTTTTATAACACTCCCCTTTAAATTGCTCTTATTGAGCAGTAAGAATGTGAGCTTTTACAGTTTTGTTGGGTTAGGAATATATTTCCAAAAAAAGCTTAACATTTTAAGCTCAGTATCACAAAGGATCTCATCCTCATTCTGCCTTTATATTTGGGGTCCACTTGTAACCGATTGGAAGTTTTTCCATTCATCTTTATCTCAGCGCACACATTGTAAATCACTCTCCTCCCTGCTCTGTCACCTCCTGCCTCCCTCCTCTCACTGTGTCTCTGTGTGACAGATGGCTGTCAAGGCCATACAAATGGGTTCCAGTAAGCAAGTAAACAAACAAACAGGGATCAATATGGGAGACTAATTGAACAATGACACAAACAATTTTGTTTACGCCTGTTCTTAGTCATTTGTTGGTCCATTTGCTTGTCAGGATTGAAAACTGTGCCTTCTGGGCAAGGCCACTTTGATAAAATATGTGTTGGTAGCTACAAGTCACTCAGACTTGCAGATGCTATTCCGATAGTTGTTCTTAATATGAAGCCACATAAAAATACTGCTTAATAAAATGTACTAAACTAATAAATTTGTAGAAGTATTTCTCTTCTAGGTTCAGCTTCAGGCTACTTCCTCTCATTGGTAAAACTGGTTTAAATTAAAAAAGAAGATATATTAAAATGTTTAAGGCTTGAGTAAAATCAGTTCTTAAAGAGCGACAGTGAAAGCGAGAAGAAATCAATTTAACCACTATCTTTATTGTGTGTCTGCAACTTATTCATCTGAGCAATGGCTGCTGGAACAAAATTATTTTTATGGCATTTTTTTGGTCATTTTGGAACTGAAAACCACCATCCAGAGAGAGGAACCCAAAATTTGCCATGGAAAGTGATTTTAAATGTTAAGCTGGTTATCTGCTGAAACTATTGTGTAAACAGGAACATTTAACAGTCACACACTTTGACAATCTGTTGAGTTTAAAAATAGGTTTCAAAACGGTGACATCAAACTAAAAGAGAAAACAGATTCAATAAAAGTGTGATAAAATATGGACATCATGGTACTTTCAAGTAAATAATTAGCCTCAAAATTTGCTTCAAAATTGTAAGTCAATACTTGTCTCAGGTCTTTTGTGAGTTGCATTCATTTTACTGCTTGACCTTTTAATAGATCTGTTGACAGTTCTGGAGAAATCGCTTTAGTTTTAGGGACATTTAATTTAAGATATGGCTCCTCACACCATTTGACAAAGTTGTTAATGACCTTTTTATTTCCCTGGAGCTGAAAATTCACAATAATAAAATCATCTGCTTTTATTTACTGTGTAATAGCTCTAATGTAATATTTGTGCAGTGTCATTTAATTTGCTTGATCAAGTTGTATCAGGTTTAGAAATGAGAGAAGAGACTTTCTGGAAATATTCTGATTATTGAATTGGTCTGAACTAATTTAGAAAACGTCTAAATTCTCTGTTTCCAGCTCCTAAAGTGTTAATCATTTCTACTATCTTTACTCATCAGTGATTTAAAAACAAAAAACAAAAAAAAAAACTGAAAATCTTTGCATGGACCAAACAAGCTCTTTAAGGACATGGACATTGGTTGACTTTCTCAATTGTCAGACATTTTATAGACCAAATAACTAAACAGTTAATCGAGAAATACATCAACTGATTAAGTGACAATGAAAATGATAACATTGCAAACCTATTTAGTGCACAACTGACAGAAAGGTGGTTTCCATTTCCACCTGGACTAAAGCTGTACACAGTCTAACAAGAATTGGCAATGCATCTTACTGTGCTTTATGGTGTTTCAGTGACTGATGACACACACAGATTTAGCTAATGGTGCTTAAAGGTGCTTATCACTGGCTCGCTAATCTGGTTACTGAGATACATTTACAAAGGTTGCAGATTTATTGTGACAGAACCTCCCTTCATTGCTAAGACAGTGCGAACACACATGTGGCGTGGACGGATGTGGTTTTTACATCAGGTTTTTAACTGTCCCCATTTTCTCAGTGATGTATGCTCAGTCCCTGAGGCTGGTCCCAGTGTCTGGCCCATTCCCTGACATTTACTGAGCTGGTACAAGGACGTACCCTTATTCTTCCCCTCCTCTTCCTCCCATTCCTCCCAGTTAATCAGACTGGTGTGAAAAGGAGGTTGATAAGCCCATTGTCTGGCTGACAATGTCTTGGTGATAGGCCCGTAGTGGCCAACTGGATAGTGTGCTGGCCCCTCTCCTCCTGCATCAACCTGTCCCATATTCCCTCACCCTGAAACCTCATGTTCTCACCCCTCTTTCCCCCCCATACCCCCTTTATGAGCCCTCTTACGCCCTTTTTTCAACACTCTTTTTCATCTCTTAGCCCTACTTTTGCCATGACTGCACCTTACTCCCCCTTTGCAGCCCTGTGCTATCCCTCCCTGACCTTTCTCTTCTTCCTCCTCCTCACTCACCCTTCTTTTCCCTCTCTTCCATTGAGTGCTGCAGAGCCACCAGAGGGAACTCATTAGTGCACTGCTCCCAGGTTAATTGGCTAGCTCAAAGAAAAGAGCCGAGAAAGAAGAAATGAATGAGAAAAACACTCACTCTGTCCAGGGAGAAAAGAAAATCGACCTGTGTGTTTCTCACGCTGGCAGCTCTTCTAAACAGTGATGCAGCTGCTGTCAGGCCAGATGTGATCCCCTACTGATTAGCCCTGCAGACCTGCTAACTTTGCATGCAGAGGGCGCAAGGCCTTGGCCCCTATTGTTGGATTTATCTGCTGTAATAGTATGTAACAAATCTGTACGACGCCCCATGTGACAGGTTCATATTTCTTTGAGAAAGGAAAAAAACGATAACATCAAACCGAATTGAAAGTGTTATCTGTTAGCTATCTGGATGAGTCTATGCAGAAATGGCTGCTACGGACTTGTGTGTGTGTGTGTGTGTGTGTGTGTGTGTCCATGCATGCACATGTCCGTGAGGAACTCGAAAGTGTGCTTCAGGATCCAGGAGGGCAAAGCCAGGCCCTCCATGTTCCAAGAAACAGAGGTAAATGACTCTTGAGGGGTTGTGTAGTAAAAGTGGTGCTTATGACAATACCAGGAGTGTGTGAGTGCAGTCTGGAGTGCTGTCCACTCTTTAATTAACTACACTGCTTCCTGTCACCTTGGGCAACCAGCACATGGCGCTCAGAAAAACGACAGGCGTCACAGTGTCAAAACAAGTACAAATAAATAAAGTTAACATTACGTCTGTTCTGGCAGATGATGGGCCTAGTTGGATAAAATACGTCATGAGTGTATTGTTGAAGGCTGATAATTATTGCAATGTGTCAAACATGTAAAATAACATAAATAGCTGTTGGAAGTATGAGGGGCTGTATAGGACATTATTCAGAATTATTCAGATTATTCACTATTCACACACGCATATGAAATGCATTCACGCACACATGTGAAAATGCACACATACATATATGAAATGCCGCTTTCCTCCAACAAAAAGAGGAGTAGATGACTGAAGTTGTTACAGTAAGTTGGATCTCAAATAATGAACAATACAGCGTAATGTGGGCTAGCGTCAGTAGCTAACGTTCGCTGCTGGTACTAGTGCTAAACATTAGCTTATGTAATGTTACCTGTCTATATATAATTTTAAAGCAAAATTGTGGGTGTGTTGTCGGTTACGTTGTCAACTAACCATATGGTACATATTCTAATATAGCTAAGTAAATGCTAATGTAGCTTTATTGCTAACACCCTTAAGTTTGCTAGCAACTCGATCTCACTAATGCTAATCACTTAAACTAGCTCTTATAACTCAATTATAAGAGTTAGTTTAATGCCTGGTGGAAGTCTGATGGGGAAACTTCAGGTGTCAATGAAAAAGAGGAGCTACGAGGCTGAAGTGAGAGCAAGTAGCTAGCAGACTTAAGGGTGTTGGCATTTTCAATAAAGCCAATGTTACTGTACCCGGGTAACGTTGGTGTTTAATTAGCTATATTAGAATAAGTACCATGTGGTGAGTTGACAACATAACCGACACACACATAATTTTGCTTTAAAGTTGCATATAAACAGGTAACATTATATAAGCTAACGTTTAGCGCTAGTACTAGTAGCTAACATTAGCTACTGATGCTAGCCTACACTAAGCTGTATTCATCATTTAAGATCCAACTTCAGTGATCTTCTCCTTTTCGTCGGAAGAAAGCGGAAATTGGAGTATTTTATGTACTGTACATCATTTCTGTTGTTGCAACATGGGACACAGCACTGCACCATTATACAACGTTTTGAATATTCCACGATTGGACTCGGAAGTCCAGCAACCGACTTCTACGACACAGTCGGTTGGACCCGTAGACAACCGCCTAGCAACATCCAGGCATATCTGCAGATGAAGGTAGGAGATCCCCGGGGAGCTCCGAAGCAGTTACCAGCTGGACGTGAGGGAAAAAGCCTTGTTAGGTGGTTGTCTACGGGTCTGACCGACTGTGTCCAAGTAGTCGGTTGCTGACCGTCTGTAGACCTATTTGCCAGAGCTGTCAGTGTCTGTGCAGAAATGAACAAATTATGTATTTTATATTTGTGTGTGTGTGCATTCTCGCATGTATGTGTGAATGCATTTCATATGTGTGTGTGTGTGTGTGTGTGTGTGTGCATTCTCACATGTATGTGTGAATGCATTTCATATGTGTGTGTGTGTGCATTCTCACATGTATGTGTGAATGCATTTCATATGCATGTGTGTGCATTTGCATTTTCACATGTGTGTGTGAGTGCATTTCATATGATTGTGTGTGTGTTTTCACATGTACATGAATGCATTTCATATGCGTGTGTGAATGGTAATTCTGAATAATGTCCCATACGGCCCCTCATATGGAAGATTCATTGTGATGTCTGAAGTTTAGATGAAATAGGTCCCCTGTAATATAATGTACTATAATTACTTTAGCAAGGTAAGATAACATATTACGTTTGATTGCTTTCCAACAAATGTTTTATACCTAGCAGACATGCTGAAAAGTCAGATAAGTATATATTTAAAGGCTGATTATTATTAATGGTTTCATGTTAATGATCTTGAGTTTAGAGCACGTATCTTGGCGGAGGCTGTTTGATTGTATGAAAAGAACATATATGGGTCCGATCAAGCGGTAACACATGGGCACATTTGATGTTCAACAATCTGTCATGTAAGCAGACTAGCTTATATGCTAGTATTATACATATTTGACTAGGTATTTGTAAGCACTTTAACATTACATATAACAAAATTTGGGGAGATAAAATCTTTAGGTGAAAAATGTCAAATTACTGCTCAGTAATGTGTGGACTTGAAATGAACATACATTTTTTAAGCTTCAAGGAAACATTCAAAACATACGGTTCACAACAGAAATTGATGAAGTAGGACAAAACCTTTTAATATTATGTTCAACTATGCTGAAAATACATTTTGGAGTAAAATATTTAAGTCTGTTTTATTGACATGAGAATGTGGTAATTTGTGGACAGGCTGCCATAGTAACACGTGGACGACTACTGTTGTTGTCAACTAAAATGTATCAAAAGGTCATTACTTTCTGAAAGTTTCACTCAAATATCTGAATTATAAGTAAGTTGAAAATTAAAAATTGGTATTTTTGTGGTAACATGTGGACAGGGCCTTTTAAGCTACTCACAAATGTTCAAACTCATAAATATCAATAATATTCACAAAATAATGATAATCTAATACTTTAACTTAACAATCATCTATATAATCAACAGATTGAATAAATTTTCCAATTTTTTAGACATAACTTTTAGCGTCAAATTCGGGCTATGGTGTCAAAAGTACAATCAGTAAAATCAGTTGTAACTTTGTTCTACAAGTGGTATTTTATAATGGATAACAGTTCCATAAAATAGAGATCTTTAGCTAAAAAATGAGCCCACTTGATAAATGATGTGTGCAAATTTACTTTTTCATGTTGATGTTCACTTTGTCCTGATCTGATCCTTATATGGATGTAATTCCTTTATAACCATGCAGCCTATCTTTTTTTATTAATTCATCTATTCTGCAACTTAACCACATAAGACCATTAAATGCATTCATTCAGTTGCAGTGTATATAAAATAATAAAATGAAACAATGAACAGCGCCCCATTACTGTTCAAAATATTTGCACATATATGACACAAGACTTTTAATAACACCTTTTTTTACAGTAGTTTTTTAATCACATCGTGAAATGAATCGTACATTTTGATGCTGAAATTGCTTCTGTATGGTTTGTCACGAGTCTTTACAGTGCTGAATGACCAAGATGTCATGTTTAATACAAACTTGTAGTGATATAGTGCACACTTGAGGTTATAAAAACAAAGCAGTGGATCAGTCACCGTTGGGATAAGATAAAGAGCAGCTAAAAGAAATTCATGGTAAATTCAGTGTAAGTAATTAAAAGTGCACGTGGAATGAATGAAAACTTGAACCTGTTGCATTTAATTATTGGTAACTTACTCTTAACTTGTAAGAGGAGGATGGATTCAGTTATTTATGTATATTTCTTTATTAAAACAAATGTCAAAGGTGTCTGATTCCTTTTCACAAATCATTGAGGTTAGGAGTTCCCTCTTTTAACGTTACAGAACCAACTCTGCATAAAGTCTGTAGCCTTTGTTGTCCTTTCTCAGTGTTGATATTTACAGTGACGCTTTGACAGAATGTAAACGTGTCATAGATATAGATGAAGATAGACTTTATTTCCAACATAAGTAGGCAAGTGGATTTGACTTTGTCTTTTAATGGTTATCGGCCAGTCTGTTCTATATCCTGAGCTACAGATTTACTGATATGGATGGCATTCTGATTTGGAGGAGGCTCCTTGAAGCTCACATTTACGGACAGATTCAGTTGAGGAGTGATACAGGAGGCCTGGATAAAAGTAAAAACTCGCATCTTTTTTTTTTTTTTTTTCTTCTCCTGTTGTTTCTCGCTGTCTCTGCTTCTCCGTTTGCTCTCTTTCTCCTCGGTGAACAGGATCAGTGGTTGACTGGGCTCCAGCCAGCGCAGGGATCATATTCATACGAGAGGGGTTGAGACGCTCTCCAGATTGGCTCCTGCACCTGACAGAGTGGGGGGATTAGGAGTAGGGATAGCAACAGCGTTAGTCACCAGCTCATCTTTACCGTCTTCACTTCTCCTCTGGCTCTGCCTCGGTTTGTTGGACATCACTCCGTGCAACCCACCCCCCCACCCCCCAGTTGCACACTCACACTTACACAACGCACACACTAACCTCCCCCTTGTCTTTTCAGCTAGGAGAGAGAGCATAAAGCAAGACAGGGGGGCACTGCATAGATTCGCTGCCATTGTGTGTCAATCATTCTGTGTCTCTCTGTTGTGTGTGTGTGTGTGTGTGTGTGTGTGTGTGAGAGAGAGAGAGAGAGAGCCCTTGCCTCCAGTGATTAGCTCTGTCAATGCTGGGCTCTTGCTGCTTACAGAATAATACAGTAAGGCCTTGAGGAGCAGGAGGGAAAGGAGAGGAAGGTGGTCCGCCGATAGGCCCGCCGGCACAGCGGTCATTGGTTTGTGTTATTGTGTGTGCGCTGCATTCGCCTGCATTTGTGTGTGAGCGAGACAGACACAGGCTGTTTTGCTCATCCGTCCTCTGGACTATCTGTTTGAGTGGGAGTGTGTATTTTTGGGAGTGAATTCAAGCTGAGTTACAATAAGAGACGGATGCGACTTAAACATGAGATCTGAACACAGAAAAAAAAGGGAACAATCAGCACAGACAGATCACACACGTAAACATGGGATATCCCCAGTGCTGGTCAGTGAGGTGCATTGTCACCCTCGCACTGTTTCAGCCTCTGTTTTTGAATATTCTCTTCTTACTCTACGTCTCTCTCAAACAGACGCACACATCTTTTTGCTCATGTCATAAGTGGGTGTGCAGAGTATCGCCTTGAGCTGCAGATGAACATGAAATAAACACAAACTAGGGTAGTGACAGTTTTAAATCGGCTTTAGATCACTATGAAAGGTAATGGATTAGGATGCTTTTTCCAGTCCTGAGGAGATAGGACACAGTCTTGGAGGAGAGCCCACTCCTCTCAGCCCACTATGGGCTGGGTGTCTATCTTCTAATCTTCTAAAGCACTCTTACAATATTTGCATGTATTATGGCCTACATACTTAGCATATACCCATCTATAGGCTTGAACAAAACGAATCTTCAGACGAACAATTTTCTTGTGTTAGATACCTCTCAGTTTCAACCCATTTTCCTTTTTTTTTTAATTTTTTTTTTTTTTTATTTTACTGTAAAGATTAAAGATGCGTTTAAGTGCTGTTAAAACTTATGCTCTTCTATATCCTCATAATAGTTTTAATTGTGCTCATTCTTTACATTGTTGGTATAAAGAATGTCTTTAAAATCTTTCAAAATTGCGTTTGATTTTATTTATTATTATAACTTTGCTAATCATGTATTTTTCTAAGATTTGTTTTTACATTATATATATTTATATCCACAAAAGGCACATTGTGAATTGTGTTCATTGATTACAATTAAATATGTATTTTTATAGTCGTTTATTTGGTTTTTAAAACTTATTTTTAGTGCATCATAATTACAATAATTTCATTATTCATCATAATGTCATACATGTTCAGTTTGTTGTTCTATCTTATTGATCTTAAAGATAAAATTATTATTGTTATTATTGTTATTGTTATTATTATTATTATTATTATTATTATTATTTATAGACTAATAATCATCATCATCTCATCTCAGCCGTGTGCAGTGGTTTGTTGATCATTCAGGGTTTTGTCAGGTTTTTTCCCAGACATGTACCGGGGACGACGTGTTTTTTCCTTTTCTTCCTGCTTTTTTTTTTTTTTTTTTTCCTTTTCTTATAATGCTTTCTCTCAGTTTCCCTTTCGAGTGCACGGATGGAACTCGCAACAAAATCAAATTAAAATTTCTATTGAAAATGTTGCTCTTGTTATTCAGATGCTGGTTTAGGGTCTTTTGTGTAAATCTAATTATTCTCCACTATCAGGACGGTCCACAGGGTAATTAGTCACTTCTCACCAAAGTCCTCCCTGCATCCTCAGATTCTTATCACCATAACTCTGACATTTTAAAAGAGACATTTTTGTCTCTTTTATGATAGCCTGGATATTTGATTTATTCCTCATGTGCGCGGAATTTTATTTTAAATCAATTTGATGAAACAGTATGCTCGTAAATACCCTGTGCTTTCCGAAAATGCACCTGCCTTTCGATTGTGTCTTTTTTGGAGAGAGTGGAAAAAAGCGCACACGCACAGACGCACACGCACAATCTACGTGGGTGCTTGTGGCGGTGGGTTTGGGGAGGAGGAGGAGGAGGAGGAGGAGAGGGGGGGGGGGGTCCTGTTTTGGAGACGAACAGAAATGATGCACCGTGCCATTCAGGGCAATAATAATACCGTGCAGAGACAGGAGGGAATAAGGAGAAACCGTGTGGAATCAAAGAGACAGAGTGGGTGCGTTAAGGTCCGGCCGCGTGGAGAGGGTCCGCAGGCTCCCACTCACACTTTGGCTAAATGCGTAAAATGTATGAGTGGATGTAATATTCTCACCAACCTGGGGAAAAAAAATCAACACGCATTCATTTATCTGAGTTCTGTTTTTTACCATCTCACACAGCGACATAATAATAATAATTAAAAAAAAACATTCCAAAATATAACAGCAAGACAAAAGAAAATCAGACGCTCTCTAACCTAATCTTCTCCTGCACCTTTTTTTAAAAAAAAATTCCACTTTATTCCCTAAAAAAAAAATGCGTCGTAAAATATAAAGTATATTTCTTTCACTTCTACAAACCTTTTCCCTGTATTTCCTTAATTGCTCCAAATCGACTCTTCCGCTGATTGTTACACAGCATGACTTTTTTTTTTTTTTTTTGAAAGCATTTATTTTATTATTTAATTTTTGGCCCACGTGTTTTCCCTGCAATTCAAGAGTATTTTTTATATATTAAATAGCCCACTGAGGAGTGTAGATTGTGGCCCGGGCTGTGATTAGGCACGACCTCCCCTGCCTGCGCTTCTAAAAGAAAATAAAAGTTTTTTTTGTTTGTTTGTTTTTTTGTTTTTTTACATCACAACACCACTCAGATACCTTCACTGTATTTTTTTCCAGGTCATAGATCAGTTTTGTTTTCCCACTAAACAGGTGTGTTTGAGCTGAATTTCCAGCTCCCCAGTCCATAATACTCATTTCTGCCACCTGTAGGCTGTGACCTTTAGGCACCTGCTCCTTGTATGCTTCACAAAAATGACTGTAATATTCAGCTTTCTGAGCCCTGCGGTCTGTGGCGGCTTCAAGGAAGGGGCTCAACAGTGACTCATGTCCATTAAGTAATGATAATAAACACAGAGAGAGACGGTGAATCCAGGGAGAAAAAGGGGCAGAATGGTCAGACCCGTCCTGTCGTCATATCAGCAGATCATGACTCCGGCTCAATCAAACTGACAGCTGGATCAGTGATGACTTACCAGTAATTAAGATGTGACGATAACAACGGCAGCACAAGAGTGTGTCTGTGATGCTGCGAGCTTTTGCATGGAAATATCAATTTATTTGTGTTTCACACGCTACCTGGCAAGGGTTGATAATATGTGATTTTGGTGCTTTTTGAAAACGAGAGAAAGAGAGAGTGTTAGTGGTGGTGGCGGCGGCGGTGGTGTGTGTGTATGTGTGTGTGGGGGGGTGTTTTCTAATCAGAGTCACTGTCGTTTTGTTGTCACCTGCTCCCAGACAGACAAAGTGGCATTTCCTGACTGTTCCCATCCTCGTCTGAGTTATCTGACACCCAAAAATACGGCTACGGGGAAGCAGGGAGGCGAGGCACCACAGCCTTATCCCGGTAAGGAGATGGCTTCTTATCAGATCAGGCTAGGAAGTTTATTTTATGGAGTAAATCTGGATAGAGGGGATAAAGAAATGACACATCCCTTGCGGACACAAAGGGAGAAGGAGATTAGTCCTCCAGCAGCATATATGGCTTTAGTTCAACCTGACAGGCAGCGGATTGAAAGGTCATGAAATAATAATCCCCCTATTCTTCTGCTCTAATCCTACGAGGGTGTGTTTCACTATGGGAACGTATATGGCTGAGGCTATGTGCTGCAGGGTGGATGTTCATTTTGTGTTGTCACTGTATTTAGATAGGCATCCAACACTGATTTAAATTAATTAGACTAATTATGATTGAAGAGGGGGTTTTATGATGAATGTCACTGCCAGTATGTCTCTCCCTGATGTTTTTTTTCTTCCATGCACGCTGGGGGTTATTTTTTCTGTCTGCTTGGCCTGTTTTATCAGACAGGTTAAAGGGACATTACAAACTCACGATAGGATCCTTTTCCTCACTCACACACACGCATCAAGCATCAGGTGTGATGCAAACACACACTTCAACCCATTGTGTGTGTGTGTGTGCGTGCAAGTGTGAATTTGTACATGTGTGTCCATCCTTGCACACAAGAGAGGGAGAGATTATGCCATTTAGGGTAGTGAGATCTCGCCTGCTGGATGTGTGTGTGTGTGTGGGCATGTGTTATGTGTTTGGAGTGTTGTGGGTAGAGAGGTAAAGGGAGGGGGGTAGTAGAGCCTGCCCAATAGCCTGATAATCAAGCATCGAAAATGAGAGAGAGAGAAATTCAATGCAAACTAATGTGTTCCACACAATTACTCGATTAATAATTCTTATTCCATTACAGTGCCATGGAGACTCAGAGAAAGAAAGAGGGAGACGCTGGGAGAGAGAGATTTTCAGAAACGGGAAGGAGGCGAGAGGGAGGTGGGAGGGTGTGAGCACATCAGGCTAAGAGATCTGCAGTGGCTGTATATTTCCAAATGTCTAGTTAAGGCTGCAAGGCAGGGGTCAGGAAACTTAATTATAGCGTAAGTGGATAGAAACTGCAGAATGATAAAGAGAAACATGCAGACAGATTGGAATGGCAAGGACAGGTTTAATACTATCTTCTTCTGTCTGCTTCCCTCCCACAATACAAGTCAGACCTGCAATCACACAAGGAAGCATCCCATATACCCTGCCTCACAATAACACTAATGCATATCAAAATTACATACTCTACAAATGCAAGGCATTTTGCATGGCCACTATTACTTTCCAATTTTGTGGGTTCAAGAAAATCCCATGTAAAGGTGATATCAGAGGGACTTATTTCCATGCTATGTGTGTCAGAGCTTGAGATAAGCTTTCACATGTGGTCGAACAGATCTTCCGCACTGAAACAAGAGTTATTAAACCATATCTGCCCTGATGGACCCCCCTGAATAAATAGCCTGGGGTTTTTTTTGTTTTGTTTTTTTTTAGTTCTGCTGTTTTAGATGTGCTACGTGAAGCCACATGTGTGTCATGTAATTCCACGTGTCTTGATTTGGATTTCAAATCAGTGGAATTCAATGGATGGCCCCTTACACACGGTCCACTGTGGAGCTCTGCAATCTATTTGCACTGTATAAGATTTGCATATCTGCAGCTCATGAAGCAAGGCTTTAATTTCCTCCTGCTGCAGATAAACATCACCTTGTTGGAGCAGATGGGCGGAGGCAGGATGGGGTCAATGAAGAAGAAGCAGGACAATGGCATTGGTTCAGGCACTGAATGACTAGAAGTAATAAAATTGCACAATTTCCATATGGTGGCCATTTTTTTTCATAAATTAGGATCAAATATGATATAAAGAGGTGCTGCAAAATTTTGCACGGGGAAGGTGAGGTGAATGCTGTCACTGTGTTCAATTTATTGCATTTCTATAGACTTGTTGGGCTTGTCATATTTCTTTGGTAAACTATACTTGATTGCCGAGGTCTTAAAAATGTGAAGAATCACTCCCTTTGGCAGATTTTTGAATAAAAAGGTTCTGTCACTTTGTTAAGTGAATATATTTTCAGCCGTTTCCTTTCTACTATCATCTTATATACTGTCTTGGTTAATGTCCAAACTGAATATAATTAATACTCTCTAAAGAGCTATATTCTATTTCTTGCTACTGTTGGCATATTGTACTGATCACACTAGACGAGAGGTGCCACGTTGAATGAATTAGAGTGTCAACTAAGCACCTTTTATATAACAATATTAGACACAATAGAAATGATTAATTAGCTTCAGATAGATTGAACTTAATCAGTGTCTGCGGCGGAATTCTTATGACGGAGTAAAATTGAACATAAGCTTAAAAAAGTGAACTTTTCTTAAATTTCCACTTTAACTTAAAAGATGTGCGATGTGGGAACTCACACATTGTTGTGCACCATTTGTATTAGAGTGGGGAGATGGGGATAGCAAGAATAGTTTCTGAATAATGAGCAGCTCATGCGGGAGTTATGTAAACCTCTTGTTATTTGGATGTAGGAACCTTGTAATTAAAGTACTTCTACAGGGGATGGTTCCGCTCTCTGCCTCGAGGAGAGCCAGGCGAGGCTGGAGGTTATAGAGGGTTAGAGGGGGAGGCAGAGGTGGAGACAGCACTCCAGTCTTTTATTAGCTAGCATTATCTTATTTTTATTTATTTATTTATCAAAGACACCTATGCAAATCAGAATCCCAAGTCATGGACACTGTTAATAGCACAGACTAGAGTAATTAATTAAAAACAGATGAACATGTTCAAACAAGCGCGTGCGAGTAGCCTGCGGTTCATGCGCAAACACCCTCATGTAACAAGTTCCTCTAATTTTCAAAGCCACCACGCAGTCGGATAAGGAGAAAAGAGAGAGGAAAAGGCAAGAAATCTGCATCACAGTGTTAATTTAATCAGACTTCAGTAATACCTCTTCTTCTCCTCTCTCCCCAGGCAGCTTGCAGTTTCTCTGCTAGCTTGAGGAGAAGATGAAGAAGATGAAGGGAGCTTTCAGCCTCTTAGAAGATGAGGGTTAAAGAACGGAGAGATTAAGGAAGTGAGAAAGCGACTGAAAAGAGGGCCGGGGATTATGTCATCGACAATTGATGTGCTCTCTTAATGTACCTTTAAACATGTGCCACTGGGGCTTGCTTTTATAACGTCTTTTCATTCATGGGAGGAGGGGGGGTTACAGTATTAACCCGTACATACTTTGCAACATATGTGTGCTTCATGTATTGAGAGTAGTTATCAGGGTTTATGTCACTTTGATATGTATACGGCATGTGGGGAGATCGTCTTTGTCAAAGGAAGTCCATTTCTGCTCAGCTTCCCATACACTGCCATGCATTGTACTGATCTCCATATCAAAAAAGAGATCCTTTATCGAATGATCATAGGGACAAAATGTGTCTTTATTCCAAGTCTTCAGCTGCAATGAAAACGTTCCCACAATCTGGTCCAAGTTGGACTAGGAGCAAAGGATTTATTAAATTGACTGATTCGTCTCTAAAAGCTGAAAGAATTGTCTCTCAAATTGCTGCTTGTCTCAACAAAATGACAGCAGAGAGAGTGTGTGGAAGATCTGCAGATCTTATCCACAAGAATGCTATGGGGTTAAGTGTACTTGCAGGTGTGTGTGATCACATATACACTTGTTCAGTGTCTGAGTGTCTGTAGTGTGGGCAACCATTCGATTAAATCCACAGCTATCACTAACAGGATTAGCTGAGTGGAGCAGAAGTCTATCATTGCTTATTGATTTCCTCTGATTCCCATCAGCCCATCAGGGCAGGACATTCTGCAAGTGGCCCCAGTGGGAATCGTTGCTGTGGAACAGGGTTAACGTATTGTGGGTAACGTATCTGAGAGGATTCAAAGCAGGCACCCATCTTTCCCTGTCAGGGAAAGTCAAATAAGTCAAAGCTATCAGGGTCAACAGATGCTCCCGTCTCTCCTTTCTGTGTGAGAAACACAGTTCAACTCCATCACAAGTGAAATGCTCCGAGATCAATCGAATCAATGAATCTCTAAGACAGTAGTGTTAAGCAACAACAAGTAAGTGACTTCTGACAATAAGGAGGAGGAGGCGTTCCTTTTGTTAATGTGGTCATTTTTTTCAGAAGTAGGTAACATTTTGTAATAAGAAAGCATATTCAATACTGCAAATTCAGGCTGCATTTGTAAATAAGAATCTGTTCTTAATTGCTTGCCTGGCTGAATAAAGGTTAAATAAATAAAAATAATACAAAAGTAAAGCTTATTTATTGCATGAATCATGATGATTTAACACATTGATGGAACTGATGATAAAATCCTTTCAGGTTTATTTGACCACGATACACTTTGTCCTTAAAGAAATGTCAATTAACAGTTAATTTCATACATAAATTTCATTGCCACCAACTTCATGTTCATCTTAGACCTATGCATTTTATTAACCTCTACGTAAGAACAGTAACTAATAAAAACATGATGCGTCTTAATTTCTCATGATCCAGTGGTCAGAGGAAGCACCACAGCTGTGACTATATTTTAAAATGTATAATATAAAATTTTAGCATCTCTTTGTAAGTATAAATTCCCTCAATTCAGGGTTATCACTACAATAAATGATGTTTATGACATGACATTTGACAGTGAAAATGTGAAGGATAATTTCAGGTATTTTAAAGTAATTTCTCCACCTCATATTGGCCTTGAAGAAATCCCAAATAACACTACTTTGCAACTGATGGGGTCAAAGCTAATGTGAGACCTGTGAATTGTTCACATAAACCCACAGCAACTTGAGAGGAATTCAAGATACATTTATTAAATTATCACAAATCATGCATTAGGTGAGCTTGACTTAGGTATAGGATTTGTGTCCTTATTTTACAGCCGTCTAAGAAGTTGAACAATGCAATACTTTAGCCTTAATTGTGCCAAAACCTCTCCTGGTCACAGTTTGCCTCAAGAAGAAGCTCCACAGATGCAGAAGATGCTCAGACACCATGGTCAAACCTCTGTTCCAAAGAGGCTGCAGTGATGGGGCTGTTTGTCCCAAAGATCTTGTTCTCTATATTAAAGCTCATTAGTTAATTACAACCATTTTCTTCCATCACAAATGGCTGCACCATTATTTCCCTCCTTCAGGAAGAAGAGATGACAGAGTGATGGAGCTTTACTGTATAAGGGAACGGTACAGAGATACTAACGGGAGATAATAATCTAGCCGACGCTGACAGCAGTTCACCTCCGATAGCTCGGGTGTCAAAGGCTAAAAGAGGTCCATGGAAATTTGTGAGATTAATAATAGAGTTTGTGAAAGGGTGAAAAAGACATGTACGTGGAGTTTAAACGTGTACCTCTGGATGCAGCTTTGACAGGACCAGAAGAATTAGTCCAATTAAAAGTGGTAATTGCTTTGCTAATTTCTCCTATTAATTTCTCAGAGTGTACGAAAGAGCGGGAGTATAATGGGTGAAAGGTTTTAACCCTTCATTTCCTTGATTTTCTCTCCTTGTCGTTCTCCTTACTGATGTCTGCGAGTTCTCCTTATGTCTCACCTTTGCTCTTCATCCTGTTGCACTCTTCGCTGATTTTTCTTGAACCTTGGAATTATCGTTATCTTTTTGCAAGTGATTCTTTCTCATAATGACAGTGATAATTGCATCATGCTAAACAGTTTATTTAGATTAATTTCCACTTCATAAAAATACTAAACCGTTACAACCCATTTCATAGGCTTTATCTATAAAGGGGAAATTAGTAACCAAGTACACATTTCTGACCATTGAACTCACCATTTGTGATTCACCCTGTAATGTTTTCAACAGCTTAACCAGTCATTTAGATGGGATACATTTGATAAATCAAAGCTTTGTTTGATCCACATTAATACCTGTAAATGCATTTTCCATCTCATAAGTAAATACATGTGTAGTAGTGCATTTCCAAAAGGACAGTTTGGAATGGATAAAGTAGATCATATTCTGCTGAATGTCCTGAACTCTGATACAGATTATCTACAGTAGTGCTGTAACAGTGACTCAAAGAATTGAATATTTATCCAATACAAAATTGAAAATTTGATAAATTATGTGTTTGTTTGATAATTTTTTTTAAAGAAAAAATCCCAAAATCTTCTGAATCCTGTTCCTTGTATTTGATTATTTTTTGTTATTTTCACTCTTCTGTGACAAACTGAATATCTTCAGACTGGGGACCAGATAAGTCATTTGAGGACATAATTCTGTGCAGTGTTGGGAAACACTGATCATTTTTCACAATTAAAAAAAAAAAAAAAAAAAAAAAAAATATATATATATATATATATATATATATATATATATATATATATATATATATATATATATATATATATATATATATATCAGATGAATAATCAAGAAAATAATTGATTAATCTACAATGAAGATAATCATTATTTGTGGCTCTAATCTCCAGAAGTGTTTCCACACTAGAATTGGTGAATGGTGAAGTCTTTGTTTTGTCATTAATCACATCATGTAGTTGCAAATGGATATTACCATCACAGAGTAAGAGAGGAGGACTTTCCACACTGTACTGACCGTCTGATTCCATTACAGTTTTTGGATGTGTCAGAAATACTCTGGGACCAAATGAGTTTTGTCTTCTGCTCTAACCGACATGGTGGTCAACCGCATAATTTGTCTGGCTGTGTAGAGTGGGCAGTTCATTGAATTCCCATCCGTCATGGTTAGTTACACACTTGTCAGCTGCTCTCCCACTGCCCAGCAGTCTAGCCATCACCCCTAACCTGGAGGCATTATATCTAAATCACATTACATGGCCCTGCATTCTTTATTTCCCTTTTGAGGTCACCAGAGTGAGACATCTGTCCAGCCCAGTTTGAGTTTAGTTCCCACTCAGCCTTCACATCTTAATTAGCTGATCTGATTTTCTGTGGGTGGGTGTGTGTGTCTGTGCTTGTTTGGGTGTATCTGTATTTGTGTGTGACTGTGTGCATCTATGTTTGTGTCAGCAGATAGGGGTGTGTTTGGGGTGGCTGTGGTGATTGACAGTCTGATGGGAAGATAATATGCTGAGAACAACAACCAAAAGGACCTGGAATTCATTCGCTGTGAGGATAATGAATCTGAAAGAAAATCCTTGTGTTTGTTCATTAGCCATTGAGGCTGGATGACACGGCCTTCCAGGCACTGTCATCCACAGATGTCCCTCACTGAAGGATTTCACAGCACCTGAGTCTTTGCTGGCTAATAAGGTTGTAATTAGAACAGCGATAAGAGGTGCATGGCCCCGAGACAAGCTTCTCCATTAAAACATATAAAACTCTACAGTTTGTACTCAGTTTTTAATCAAGGCAGTTTCAGCTTCACTTTAACAAAGGTAAGCCATAGTGTAGTGCACTGCCCATGGAACCTGTACAGTAAGGCTGTGTTTAACAGTACAGTTACATGTATGTTCTCATCATAAGACCCAATGCTCCTGCGCAACCTCGATCTATTCAACACCTTTGTGGTCTGCAATGCAATTAAATGTTTAACATTTGTGCCTACCCTGAAAAGATCGGTTTCATTTCTCCTATGTCCTTGTAGGTACTATTGTGTATTTATGTTACCTAAAGTACTGTCCCTTTTTAATGTCCTTTGGCATAGTTTCGACTAAGCAGAAGGAGGAAGGTAGAAAATGTTAATATAAATTTTGCGCAATGTAAAAGGCGGAAACGGAGAAGAGCTGAAAGAGGGGGAAAAAAGACTGCACTTCTCTACATTAAGGCCAAGGCCCTGAACGTGCAGCTAGGAACACATTGCTGTAGAACACTCTCAATTATCCTCTGCTGGAAAACTAATTAGTCTAGCTGTACTCGACCCCTGCCATGTCTACACGTACAGCCTGCACATGCAACTGTGTATAGAGCTCACAATGTGATGTTACTGCCTCACAATTCTTATCACAGACAGTATCACTAATCTTGTATGTTAGACTTGGGAAACTGGTTATTTTTAAAGAGCAGAGTTTGGTTGGAATTAAAACAAAGATGTTGAAGCAGTTAAAACTCTATGTAATTATTTTTTTGGCCACTTGGGGGTAGAGGGAACAATAACCTGTGAATAAAGATGAACACTCCAGCTTTGTCCTATGGCTACCTCCCTCTTCACCACCACAGCTATCACTGTTATCGTCAATCTCCTGGGTTCTCTTCCCATCACTCTTGAACTTTTGCCTAGAATAGACTCACCCCTACCTGACGAAATCACGCCATTCGCTTTTGGGAAAGAACCATGGCCTCAAATTTGCCAGAAGGACATAATCTCCTGATCGTCATACTAGATGCCTTCTTGTGCTATCCTTCCAAGAAATCTTACCTATGAGAATCACAAAAAGTAGTGTAGACCAGGTGCAGCCTTCTCCACATCCACATAGCACATGTAGACTGGATCAGGAAAAGACTAAAGACCTGGTCTGCTGTGCTGTGGCATGGACTAAACCTGCATTGTTTCTCATTAATCTGATGTTGAGCTGTTGGTTTTAACCCCCTTTGCAGTACCCTGGCTTAGGGGACCACTACCTTGGATTGTTAGACCAGGTACCATCCCAAGCATTTCTACCAGGACAGACCAGCAACACTGAGCAGCTTCAGCAATACCGGCTGAATCTCATCCATTCCTTCAGCCTTGCCACAGTGGAACTTAGCCATAGACAAGTCTCTTGGGTTTGAGAGTTCCTCAGAGTGTTCCATCCAGCAGCCACCACTATCACCAGTTGAGCTTGAAGCATTACATACTTTGCTGAGCACAGTTTGTGAAGTGTGCCTCCTTCATAAGAGCTGCCAAACAGATTTCCAAAACCACTTTAAGGCTAACTAGCTGCTGTGTGCTGACTCTCCAAACTTGTATGCCACAGTTTTTGCCTTTGGAAATGCTATTGCTCTTTATGTTTGCCGGTATCTATGTTCTGAATCTGAAATTCCTGGAGAACACATCAATTTAATGAAATCTACCAAAGTGAAACAAGAATGACCTGTATGAAAGGAAAAATGTAGAGGAAGATACATGTTCAGCAATTTAGTCACTGAAATACTTATTGAACTCTAACTGCAAAAGAGTAATTCTGAATTGTAGGTCAGTTAAAACATTTAAAACTCATTAAAATAAGCACCTAGGATATTCAGTGTAGAATGTGTGGAAAAAAATGAAGACAAAAGTGTGTTTGTATTTGATAAAGTACCATGTTTCAATAAAGTCCTAACAAATAAAGGAATTCTGTTTCATGTGCCATTTAATTCTGTCTCTGGTGAGGGTAAAGGCAAAAATCAGCCTTTGGAACATTTTATTGGAAGCACGCTTCAGATTCTTTGTTCAGCCCAAGTCCCATTGACTGGCTTGTAACATAATTGTCCAGTGGGAAACTGCAAAGTTTTTGGTTTAGTTTCAGGGGACTGGTGTACCGTTCACCTTTGTTTGGGAAACACTGACAGTATTTTATGATGATATAACAAACTTGTCTATATAAGCACTGAGCAGTTATGGAGCAACATTACAGTCATGTTTAATGGCATAGTGTCTTCACTATAGTCAGTAACTGTGTCTGTTTTGTTGTACGTAAAATAAAATGGGTTTTTAAGGCTGCAACGGTGGCCAAAAATTATCTAGTGAGAGCAGTGTGAAACGATGGCATTCATTAGCATAATGAATGCATTGTTTGATTTTCAGTGGAAAAATAAAGAAATTATGCATTTAAAAATGGACAAACACAGGTTAAATAAATGTGCACTCCCCATTTCATTGCATTACACTTTAAGTGATCTCCTTTTAGTGAAGCATTTATAAATTTTAGTGGACAAATCCTAATGAATGGTGTGAGCCTAATGCTGGTTTGTTTGTAGACCTGTTGTCACCCTTCACCTACTTGGTCTTTACTGGTCTACATGTGTACATATCATCCATTTTTATAAACATGGCAAAGTGAACCCAGTTAAGACCCCATTTTATTTTGTGCTTGCATTCACTGCCCCTGAGATCCCATGGAAATGTGCAGGCTAAAAAGCAAAAAAATATCTCTTTTTGGTTTGAACACAGGGGCAGCTAAAGATAGGATCAAGTTCTCTTGAAGGTCAGGGGAGACTTAAATGAATGAAGGTGGTGGAAAGTCTTTAGAATAAGATTCTGCTTTTAAGAGAGTAATGCTCAGGCAGAAGCACTAGTTGAAGTTTTAACTTTGCTTTTTCACCGGCATCTGAACTGTCGTGTAGAATTTGGTCAGAGAACACTTCATACCTGTCAGATGCCACTTTTCAGTGTGCCTCAGTAGAAAGAACACTACTGGTCTGGTGAATGGTTCATGAAAACTCTGAGGACCATCTTATCTGTATTTACTTCAGCACGTTTAACTTTAAACTGGTATGATGCACTTTCATGTTTGCATTAGATCAAATATTATCAAATGTTGTTCAGTTTTCAGTATAAAATGATGCAAACCATACCTTTTGCATTATTTAAATAGCTTTAGTGGTTAGTTTAGTTTAGTTGCACTTAACATACAATAAGATGATAATTGAAAAAGTTAGCACATTGTCCAGGAGAGGTAAGTTACCAAAAATGGTTTTTGTAAATACCTGCCCTTAGAAAATTTAATAATCATATTTTTTCATAAAATGAGAAAAACTAATCCAAATAAGAAAAAAACAACACAACTTGCATAGAAAGGATCTTATGCTTAAAAGTTGAGATGCAATGAAAGGAAATAAATGACAGTCGATTAATTTTCACTAATTTGAGTCCTTTTCAGATATTTTTCGAAGGATAATGTTGATTGAAGTGTGGGGTGTAGATTGTTCTTAAGAGACCGTCCTTGATATTTCAGTGAATATTGGTTTGCAGAAGTCCAGCGGTAGTGAAAATGAAAGTCCTTAAATTGTCTTGTGGAATAACTGTGAATGTCTGAAGAAAATTTAAAAGTTGTGTTAAATGCTGAAGGTCATGAATTAAATTAACATATATGTGAAGACAGATCCAGTTTTTAAAAAAAAAAATACTAATGACATTAAAAACTTGACTCTTTTTATTTTCAGACCTCCTACCTGAACTCCTGCAAGGCTCAATTTGGCTACAGAACTAAAAAAAAATATATTTCCTATGTAAACAACTCCAAGTATTGGAAAAACTAAACAACTCCTCTGTTGTGGATGGGTAACCTGAAATTTTGTGTTTTTTTGTTATAAAACTGCTTTTATTGCTAAAAAATGTTGACGGGATGAAAAATTAATTCAAAGATGTCACTTGTAACATCGTCTTTTTGTTAAGTAGATCAGAGGACATGGTGGTCATGTAGTTTCACATATTAATCATAGATTTGGGGGGCAGGTTGTAATAAAACATCACTAAATCAGCTTTTGAAGCTCAGAAACCTCCCACTATGTCAAGGTAATTTCTGTACGTTAAGTGGAATAAGATATTTTCATGTCATTCATATTCATAGTTACTGTAAATGAAACACTCATTTCTACAAAAGCTACACTGCTGCCACTTTATAAGGAGACTATAAGGACCATAAATTCATCTTGGTGTTGTAATAATTAGTTTAGTATTTCCTATATGCTGTTCACTTCCTGAATCTTTACTTGCTACAAACTGAGCAACCTTAACTGTCTGATCATCCTCATCCTTCAACAGTCTGACACAGTCAATTTTTATTTGTTTTTTCTCTCTTTAACTTGATTTATCCAGCATTATAACAGCAGAATGGTGGTCTGGCTGCCTTGTTGCGCTGAAGAAATTTGCTTTGCCAAGTGGAACTTCATAATGTATATGAGGCTGCCCTTGATATTCCACTGTCTTTATTTTGGGTTTTGTGGAACCACATTTTGATGTCAGAACTGACAGGAAGGAACAGGGGGAAGGAGAAGAAAAGGGGAAGAGACATGGTCAATTCAAAGAATACTAACATTCCAATTCAATCTGCACACATTTCCATGAAGGAAACATATTGTCTCTATATATTTTACCTGAAACATCACCCTTAAAATGAATGTTAATGAGGATAGTAATTTTATTAAACAAAATAAACATTTTCTTTTTAGACAAATTAGGGCAATGTATCAATTATAATGTGATTAATCAAGATTTCCTATCTGAAATCAAGATTATTCCTCTGGAGATCATTGTTGCTCAACAAAAATTCCAAATGAAACATGTTTGCTTCTTGTGAATGTATTTCTCCAGTCACATATGGAATATAGTTTTAGTAAAGTAAGGGTATTTTTGATGACTTCAATTTCTTTATTGAACTTTTCATACATAGTTTAAGAAAGAACACAAAATCACAGACAAGAGCTTACGACCAGAATGTTCAAGGATCAATAACACCATAAAGCTATTAAAATAAAATGACACACAGAAAAACATACACACAAAAAAAAAATAAATAAATAAAATGAAAAAATAAAAAAGATATAAAACAACACAAAACATGATATATGTATTACAAGCTGCTGGTGAAGCAGTATTGGGTTGTTAACACAAGATTGGGAGAAAAGATTAAAGTAAAAAAAATCAATCAGAGTTTACAGGGAAGTCCAGCTTCCAAACATATTCAAAAAAAGAGTCCCATATTTTAGTTTAGAGAATTGTTGTTGTGAGCCCCCCAACAAGTATCTGATTTTTTCCAAACTGGCAAAATAAAGTACATCCCTGACCCAATGAGAGTGAGACGGTGGAGTGGCCGATTTCCATTTTAGAAGAATCAGTCGTCGCGCCAACAGACTGACAAAGGCTATAAAAGATCTGTTTCCTGAAGACAATGATAAAACATTTGGAGTTGAACCAAATAGAGCAGTAGAACTTGGCGCAATACTTTCCTCAGTGACCTCACTCAAAGTGTTGAAAATTTTGGACCAATAAGAGAATAATGTTGGGCATGTCCAGAACATGTGAATAAGTGATGCATCAGCCTGGTGACACTGATCACAAGTTGGATCTATATTTGGTCACATTCTTGAAATCCTGACCTTCATCAAATGGGTTTGATGTAAAATTTTGCACTGTATAAGGCCATGTTTTGCACAAATTGAGGAGCGGTGAACTTTATCTAAAAGGGTATTTTTGATTAAAGTTCATGCAGTCAGAAAGCAATCGGTTACAATCATAAAACATCAATTTTTTGAGTAAAAATCAAGACAAATATTTTTAGCCACATTACCAACTCTAACAGACCAACCCGCAGGTGTTAAACATGCGGCCCGGGGGCCAAAACTGGCCCGCCAAAGGTTCCAAATCCGGCCCGTGGGATGAATTTGCAAAGTGCAAGTTAGGGCATCAAACTCAAAAATAATATCATAATGACCAATAAATAATGACAACACCATTTTTTTCCTCTTTGATTTAGTGCAAAAAACATTAAATTATGAAAATATTTAAATTAACAAACTATCCTTTAACAATAAAATGTGAATAACCTGAACAAATATGAACAACCTGAAATGTCTAAAGAAAATTAAGTGAAATATTAACAATATTCTGCCTGTTAGTAAAAGTTTTGTGCCTTTGTAGATCTCATATGTAATGCACATGTATAAATGATAAGTCGAGGCATAATATTGATAAAACTGTGCTTATATTTTTTTAACAAATTTCTTTTTTTTTTTCAGGTTATTCACATCCTTTTTGTTTGTATGGTTTGTAAATGTAAATATTGACATAACTGAATGTTATTTTTTGCACTAAAACAGTTTGGAGTTGTATAGGCGTAACCATGTGACCTTATAGTCTATGAAGGCAGACCAGAGGCTGATCTGTTTGAATGGAGTCCTATGGGAGATTTTCTATCAAATCTGTTTCTACTGACTCTCCTATGGAATAAATAACGTTTCATGAAAAACGGTGGTTCCATAACAGTGAAACAACCTCTGTGGGGATCTTTTAGCATCTTATCCAGGGGTGTCGAACTCATTTTAGTTCAGGGACCATATTCAGCTAAATTTGATCTGAAGTGGGCTGGACCAAAAAAAAAAATAACATAATAACCTATAAATAATGACAACTCCAAATTTTTGTCTTGTTTTAGTGTAAAAAAAAAAAAAAAGTTAAATTATGAAAATACTTACTTTTATAAACTATCCAAAAAAAAAAGAAAAAAAAAAGAAATTTAAGTTTAAAAACATAAGAAAATTTAGTACAATTTTAACAATATTCTGCCTCCACTTTTCATTTGTCCATGTGCATTATGGATCAGATCTACAAAGACACTAAACACTGGGGAACAGGCAGAAAAATTGTTAAAATTGTGCTTAATTTTCTTCAGACATTTCAGGTTGTTCATATTTTTTCAGGTTATTCACATTTTACTGTTACAGGATAGTTTGTAAATGTAAATATTTTCATAATTTAATGTTATTTTTTGCACTAAAACAAAGAAAAAAAATTAAGTTGTTAATTCTAAATGTTTTTTGGCTTAATTCAAGTTTTTTTTTTACTTGAAGATTTTTTTTCTGTTTTTGGCTTAATTCAAGGTATTTTTACTTAATTGAATTTTTTTGGTTTTGTTTTTTTTTTTTTTTTGGCTTAATTGAAGATTTTTTTTTTTTTTTAACTTAATTGAAGATTTTTTTTTTTTTTTTTGCTTAAATCAAGATTTTTTGCTAAATTTGAGATTTTTTTTGGCCTAATTGAAGATTTTTTTTTTTTTTTTTTTTTTGCTTAATTGAAGATTTTTTTTTTTTGCTTAGTTCAAGATTTTTAGCTAAATTTGAGATTTTTTTTTAGCTTAATTTCAGATTTTTTTTTACTTAATTGAAGATTTTTTTTTGGCTTAATGGAATTTTTTTTCCTTAATTCAAGCTAATTTTTTTTTTTTTTGCTTAATTCAATTCAAGACTGTGGAATTTTTTGCACTTGGCAAAAACATCCCAGGGGCTGAACTGGACCCTTTGGCTGGTCACATTTGGCCCCCGGGCCACATGTTTGACATCCCTGATCTTATCCATAATTTAGCAAATTGTGATGCTGCCTGATAAGATATAAAATAAAATAAACAATCATTTTGTGAGACAAGTGACAGTTTGAGGTGATGATGCCTGTTTACAGCAGCTCTGTAATCAAGGGCCTGAACCATGGACCAAATACATGTGCATTTTTAAATCTCTTTTCTTCTTTATATCTTCAAAACCAAATGTAAAAATAACCAAACTCACTAAATATGTCACTAATCTCCTCCATCGCAGCTCACAAATCGATTTGGCTCGCAGCGATAGTGACATTTTCATCCACAGTGAAACCAGTTAGATTGGAATCTTTCACCTTGAGTTGTAAGTGTCTTTGCTATAAAGCTAAAACACTGCCTATTAACTGTACCTACCTTGTACTATCCAACTTCCTTGCTAAGAAAACAATCCCCATGCCCCTCAAATAATTCCATTTAATTCACATGTTTGAGACGGTGGTTGATGTTTTACTAATCACACACTTCTAAGTTGCCTGCACTAATCATCGGAAGAATCTAAAACACAATGGAAATGGGTGTGTGACTTTTTGAAGTATGGTTTATGACATAATTGTGTGGATAAATGTAGGTATAAAATAGTGTATTATTAAAATAACATAATAGATAACGACAATGAAATGAAGTAAAATGTTTAAAGTCCACTCATCAAAAATCAAAAAACCCTCCACTTTACTGGCTATGATGCCACTGCCCTGTGAGCACAAATATTAACAAAACTCCTCATCTTTATTCTTCCCTGTGCAGCTCTCTCCTCTCATTCTGAGTCACAGCAGAGCAGTAGAGTTCCAGCAGTTTCAGTCTGATCAGTGACCAAAAAAAAGCCAAATGACATTTAAACACACATTGTGCAAAATAAAGCACGGTATGCCGCTCACAAACAAAACACCAATATTATATTAATGATTTTATTAGAATAATATTGTTCATGAATGTATACATATATGTGTGTGTGTGTGTGTCTTAAATGGAATCCATCTCTTATTTTCTGTCAACAATAAAAGTCTCAGTGTATCCACTAGTAGAAGGAGTATACACACTGCTTTTAGCACCTTCTATTGTGGTGTTCTTAGTCCAAGGCCGTGTGCCATTCAGGCTGGCTCTCAGAACACACATCCAAACCTCTGCTGCCTTCAATTAGCATTTAACTCATGAGTGTCAGTCACTGTCTGCTTGTTCACCAAAGTAGCTGGGAATTCAATTTCCCCTTCCTCCTTCTCACAATAGATAGAAGACCGACTTAGAGACAACCTCCAACTGATCCTTACAGTCATCTGCTGTTGGATGTCTGTTTTTATTTACTTAGTTCTGCTCAATGGAAGCAAAATAGTAAATTAAATGCAAACTTTTCATTCACTGTTCATTACATCATGCGCCACTTGCACCAATGTCTTAAGAAATCAGGATACCTCACAAGCTCCTTTCCTTTGTGCATAATACTGTTTCACCACATGCCACACTGTGTAGATGATATTTAACCAGAAAGTCCTAAACAGCTGCATCAAAAGTCTACTGATGTAAAATGTTGAATAACTTTTGACCCACTAATCCTATCAATACATTGAAATAATTCAGATAAAATGCAGTTTCTAAGTGCTTCAGTGACATCAGATGTGACACTTGTTTTTATGTTCAGTTAATGATTTATTTTGCTCAGTCACTTTTTCGTCACCTTTTTCTGTTTTCATAAAATAACCTTTGAATTTGCTCTGAACCTTTATGTAAAATCTATACAATCAGTGAATTAAATAAAAGAAAACACCTGCTTTTCACTGGAAAATGCTAAATACAGAGTGATTTCATAATAAGTGGTGGTAAATGACTTAGGAAAGGTTATATGTGGTGAAAAATTCATTTGGAAGTCGGCACAAAAATAGTTCTAGGTTAAGGCTTAACGTGTTGTGCAGTTGAACAATGACACAAAGAGCTTCTGTTGTCTGAGCCTACTGACAGTGAGTTCATTTGCGGGAAAACAACTATCGTTTGTAACTATTGCTTTACCACTCTGTGACTGTAGGACTGTGCTCCTTAAAAATGTCTGCTCTCACGAAACATTAACATTAAGTTAATTATTAATTAAGAGTTTCAGTGATCTAACACCTGCTGCTCTGACACACACACACTATTATGAAGAGCTATTTTAGTATTTTATTCTATAGCCTTTGTATTCTGAACCTTTCTTTCAGGTAAGGGTGACACTCATTTCCAATGATGCTGAGACTGTAATCTGTGAATGCAGACAAAAACACAAAATCAACAATGAAAATCTCCTCAAATAATCACTATAACAATAACATCTCGACATATAAAGGTTACCAACAAGTATAAGAGAACAGTTAAAATAAAAATACGTTTAAACAGTTTTAACATCAGTGAAAATATCTACTGCACCATAACAATTACAACCATAACCACAAATTTCACTGTGTGAAAACGACAGAAATCATCTCACTCTCACATAAAAATGCAACTTTTTTTTCCCTCCATTCCATTTATGTTGTCCATCACTGTCTATAGGCACCATATTTATATATCTAAAACCACACCTGTCCAAATCTGTATATATTCAAATCCATATTTATATATTTCTTTTTATATTTATAACCATTTGCACTACATTCATATCAAACCATATTTGCACTCTCCTTTTAAACACCTTTTAAACACTTTTTTATTCAAATTTATATGACTGTTTGTTTTACGTGTATGTGTATGTTTATGTGTATGTTTGCTGCTGATAACACTGTGAATTTCCCCATTGTGGGATTTATAAAGGAATATCTTATCTTATCTTACAAAACCAATACATCATTCTCAGAAGTTGTCTTGGATGTTTTAAGTACACTTTATCAAGTAGATTTTGGTTCAGATTGTCATCTTTCCAATCAATTTTCCATTATTAAAACTTTTGATGTTATAAAAAGTGATGATTGACAGCTGTATTGACCTACCACGGTCCAGAATTGTCAGACACATGGGCAGGAACCAAACTGCGTAATACAGGCGACACAGCTGCTCCCAACAACGCCCATCCGCTACCTCCATGTAGTTTTATAATCTAATGTTACAGACAAGTAAAGGGTTACTGAGTACATTCCTCAAATGGCCGGGCTGGATGAGAGTATTAGGCTTTAGGTCATATTGCAAAATTTCATGCCAGGAACGACAAATAAGTAAACCGGAATCGTGTATTTTACAGTTTTATTTATAGAAAATTGCACCTTAATCTTGTGCTTCATCCTGCAATGCCCATAAAAGAATTCAATTCAGTGCAAGAAAACATTTATGAAGTTATTTTCCAAATTACAGCTCTATAGGTATACAAAGACACCTTTACTATGTCTTTCAGTCAGGGAAGGACACATAGATCGTAAAGGATGTACTGGTGAGTATTATGACTTTCCCGAATTAAAAACCTCAAGGCCAAGCGCTAATCTGTGTCTAAAGTTATAAGTGTTGAGGCAGTAACATATACACTACTCTGCACTGAAATCTGTTTTTCTTGTGCTGCAAAATGGTTTGTCAATGCATCATCTAAACTGCATGTGCAATACAAAATGATGTACCAAATGGCCTTGGAACATTAAATGCTCATTGTGATGAATGTCAACAAAACAAAGAAACAAACAAAAACACCATCCCACCATGCACTGAAGGCAAAATGGAGGAAAAACTGACTAAATTCACTTGAGATGTGTATCCGATGTCAGTCTGTCTTTGTCAGCACTAATTGGACATTTGTTGAAACTAGTTCTCGATGGTATCCTACTAGCTGACTAAAAACTCTCACAACAGCCACTTTAAACCGTACCAGTTAAGTAGCAAGCTTGAAAATATTTAATTAATGAACCCTGAACATCACCACAAAAGTTTCATCTTACCATTCATTTGCACCAACAAATAACAGTTCACGCAGCTTTGCAAACTTTTCCCTTTGTTCTTGTTCCTCTGTTATCCTTGACTTATAATTGTCCTTATTCATATATGCATTTGTACATTTTTTCTTTTACTGATGCCTGAAATGAGTACTAATGTCACGTTGAAAAGCTCACTCGCTTATAAGGTGAACAAAAGATGTTTTCACTTGCTGTATGTCACTGTTATTGTAAACATTAGCTGTTTAAAACACAGCTTGGTCAAAAACTAGTGCGCCCATAATCAGCAGACATTACACCTAATAAAGCTAATATAGAATGTTGCACATTATCGTTAGAACTATATTTATGGGGTAAAATACACAGTTTAGCCAAAAAAAAAAGTTGGCAAGTGCATTTATCCATCCATGTATTTATCAGTAACTACAGGGTGTCCCATAAGTCTCCATACGTAGGAGACATAATACATTCCATACATATATGGTTCTAACATGTATTTCTTTATATTTCTTCTTTATAGTTCTTCAGCAGTGGAGGACACGCATTGAAATGTGTTCCCGACAAAATGGCAGTCATATAGAGCATAGTATATAAATAAAAATGGTTTATGTCAAGAAACGTTTATTTTTCCTATGCATGGAGACTTATGGGACACCCTGTATGTCCAAAAACTAAACTATAAAACTGTCATTTTTCACACCAAAGGTACAATGAGCATTTGGGTTTGATTTTTTTGACAGAATTCTATTGTGAGAGATATCCCATCCAAAAAAAGTGCCACCTGTATTTAACTAATCAAATCGGTAGGAGCGTTCCATTGGATAACTACTGCAGTGATTTAAGCCTAACAAGTAGTGCCTCGTATCTTAAGTCACCATTAGTTTTCTAGGGAGCATTAAGATTAGTCTCAGAGCAATGGAAGAACGAAGATGAGCTCAGACAGATTTAGTTTCAGAGTGATGGGAAGAGAGGTGGATGAGGTGATTACCCATCATGCCTAGTGCCTACAGTTGAAGTCCGTGGGGGCAGTGTTATGAAGGTCTAGGTCAGTGGTTCCCAACCTTTTTTGGCTCGTGACCCCATTTTAACATCACACATTTCTGGCGACCCCAGACATTCAAAACCGAGACTTTTTTTTTTTTTTTGCTAAAATTAATTTGTTTTGCTAAAAGTTTGCTACACTATGTTGCAAATAAACATTAATTTTAGATGACACTTAGTCTATAATAATGTATATTATTATGGACGGAGGCAGAAAAGCCAGGTGTAGATTACTGCACAAAGTGAGAATTTTGTTTTCCTTGGTCAGGATATGTACAGTCAGTCCATCTTGGATTTACAAGGCTGACATTTAATACTGAACAAACAATAACTCAAAGTATGAATTATGAAAGAGCTGCAGCATCTGAAACCGACCACAATGAACATTTGACAGATAAACAGTACCATAGTGCTTCACTTTCAGACTCAGTTTGTCATGTCTTTTATGTATTGTGATTGTTTCTCTCAACTCTACATATATTTTTATCAGTAAGTTTTTTTTTTATTTATTTTTATCAATTACTAGAAATTTCAGGCGACCCCATTTGAATTCCAGGCGACCCCACGTGGGGTCCCGACCCCAAGGTTGAAAAACACTGGTCTAGTTTCAGCACCGTTATGTAGTGCCGGGACCATAAGACATCATTTCCACACATGGATTGGTCTCCAGAGTCCAGATGTGAACCCCACTGAGAATCTTTGGGATGTGATGGAGAAGACACAGCCGTCCGACTCCCATCAGCAGTACAAGATGCAGGTGAAAAATTACAGCAACTATAGGATGGAAATAAATGTGACATTAGTTTGTGACACTGCATAAACATTGTGAGGCATAAACAATGTGTTCTAGTAACTGAAGCTTAAAGTGGTCCAGCAAAATATCGTGTGCATGACTTCTTTGGCCAGGCAGTGTATATCGCAAAAATATTATGAAACATTTTTTTCTACTTAAGACAGTAGAAGAGTGTTGACATGAACAAAGCCATGTGAATGAGGTCAGGCCTTTAAATAACAAAGATGACACGGCAAAGCAGACGTGATGTAAAATCTTACAACCCCTACAACCCACTTGCTTCTACTATACGTTTGTCATAGTTTTAGTAAAGAAACAGTACTTTTCAATCACGTTTTGTCTTTAGTTCTTTTGGTCAGAAAATAATCAACTAAAAATTGAAAATCTTACATTGGAAAAAAAAAATGTACAGGGTGGGGAAGCAAAATTTACAATATTTTGAGGCAGGGATTGAAAGACAGTGTATAACCAATTAGTTTATTGAAAGTCATGAGAATTTATTTGCCACAAGAAAATTGACATAATAGAAAATGTTTTTATTCTATGTGTCCTCCTTCTTTCTCAATAACTGCCTTCACACGCTTCCTGAAACTTGCGCAAGTGTTCCTCAAATATTCGGGTGACAACTTCTCCCATTCTTCTTTAATAGTATCTTCCAAACTTTCTCGTAATAGTTTTGCTCATAGTCATTCTCTTCTTTACATTATAAACAGTCTTTATGGACACTCCAACTATTTTTGAAATCTCCTTTGGTGTAACGAGTGCATTCAGCAAATCACACACTCTTTGACTTTTGCTTTCCTGATTACTCATATGGGCAAAAGTTTCTGAAAAGGTATGGATAATAGTGTTAGGTATGATTATATGTTTCTATATGTTTATAGGTTTCAAAACAATTGACGTAGTGCCTGCTGAGAAAAAACAACTAAATGTTCATTGTAAATTTTGCTTCCCCACCCTGTAATTCCAGTTTTTGGCCACATTACCCAGCTCTACGTTAGAGCCGCACAATATATCGTTTGAGCATCGTCATCGCAATGTACATGTGAGCAATAGTCACATTGCAGGTCCTGCAGTGTAGGAGGCAAATGAACTCAACATGTTCTCATCTAATTTCAACCTGGGTACCTGACACACACGTCGCACAGCGATCCACCAATCACAATCGTTCTTAATCGGTTTGTCGAAGCAGACCACACCCCTGCACATGGAGTGAGTCGCTGGTAACAACATTGGAAAATGAGAAACAAACGAGAGAAAATCACTGAAAACGAAGACTTGGTGCCAAAAAGAAAAGCAACGTCAGTTATCTGGAATTATTTCGGCTACAAGAAGAATGACATTGAAGCACGTGTTCTGTGTCGATAGTGCCTTGCACTTGTCGCCACAACGAAAGGAAACACAACTAATTAGTTTGACCATTTACGTCAGCACCACATAGCTATTATATCCTCCTGAATAGTTTTTCATATCGCAATATATATCGCAGGGTTAAAAAAAATCGTAATGTCAGTTTTTTCCAATATCTTGCAGCCCTACTCTACATCTGTCAATAGGGCACTTATTAGAAGTACGTCCATTTTAACCACCATAAAGAGAAGGACCAGCCTTTTGCATCACTCTGAATGTAACTGGTAATAAACTAATTCGGCTGCATAAACCAGTGAGATAAATTAAGAGTTCTGTCATCTGTAGGATGGCAGTCAGGTTGTCAGCAGAAGTAAACATTTAGGGGTGCATGTGTCAAAATGCCAGTAGAAAGGAACCATTAATGAATAATTTTTTATGCAGGAAGCTCAGCAGTAGGCTAGAGAAGCAGAGCAGACTGACGGGGCAACAGGAAACAGGTGACGTCCTAATGTGAATAATACTTCAGGAATTTCAATGATAAGGAAACGTCGGTATTAAAGTTTGTGTTGGGACATCCCTAGTCTTGGGACAAAACCTGTGCCCTTGCATTTATCTGTTATAGATTTTTGTCATTTGTTGCAACACCACAGGCAACAAAACACAGGACATGTTTTGTTGCCTGCGGTTCCCACGCGGAACGATAAATTCTCCTTAATGGTGTCATTTGCATAGACTTTCTGGAGCACATTGCAAATTTCCAGCTAAGCACCTTCATGCCTCCTTTCGCAGATGACAGCTTTAAAGTGTCCTTATATCCACTTCTCCAAGACTATACACACACTGTAGCTTTTAGGTTCTACCATTGTTGTGTTCTTTCCAAGGCCATGTACCACTCAGACTGAACTGACATCCAATTTGCAACACGCATCTGCAAACCACGGCACTCGTAATGCGTTGTGAAAACTGCCCCCCCCCCAACAATAAGGGATTCAGATCATCTGAGTGTCTTATCACTTTTTCAGATGAATCAAGATGAAACATTTTTTTAATTCCTCAAAGTCGTTCTGCTCTGACAGTAAAAGCATAAAAACTTCTCCAAACATCTGCATAAATATAACAAGGACACACATATTCGCAGGTGCACACACACACACACACACACACACAAAGTCCATCAAGCTGCTCTCCATCTGTATATCCAAGGGTCTCCTGTGACCTTCCTCCCAACAAGGCCAAGGGACATTCATACTGATTTATTCAAAGGGACAGTTCTCATTCAATTTTCTCCATATTCATAAGCGTGTTTCGCACCCCCGCTCTCGTTTTCCTTTTCAGCTTTAAATTAAAGGTACAGGAACGAGCCAGGCCTTTCATCTAGGGCTGGGGGTGGAGGGTTGTGGGAGGAAAGCAACGGCGTGTGTGTGTGATGGGTAGAGGGTGGAGGGGGAGTTGGTGGTGGTGGTAGTGGTGGTGGGGGGTGGGGGGCGTTTGGTAGTGGTGAGACTCTCTCCACTCTGTATTTATTAGCCCTCACTCCCTCCCCTTTGCTCTCCCACCCCACCTCTTCTCCCCCGACTCCCCCAACGACACCTGGCGAAAAATGATTCATTAATTCAAAAAGCAGCATTTTTGAAAGCCGTATTTCAAAGGCATCGACAGGAAAGAGAGAGGAGCTGAGTGGGGTACGGTGAGCCAGGAGAGCTGAGCGAACGGGAGGAGGAGGAGGAGGAGAAGGAGGAGGTGGAAGGAGGAGGAGGAGAGGGCAGGGGAAGGCAGAGCCATGGTGTTTGAAGGGGCAGAGTACACTTCAAGTTTCTGTCACGCCAAAGATCAAGCCTGGGAGCGAGGGGGAAGGGAGCAGAAAAATACAGGTTCACTACTAAATTTATTCATCACCCTTAATGGTTTTCTTTATTGACGGTTTCTTTTTTTTTTATGTTATTTTCCATGCTTTATTAAACCTAGAAAGTCTAGATTAAAACACTCTTTTGTAAGTGTGTCCTGGCTGCAACCTTTACCCAAACCTGCATATACACACAAACTACATACAATTTGCACCATAATGAAAAATAGAGGAGTCCAAGGATCCGATTCACCTGTCATGTCATGTTTCCCATCCCTACCACACATGGCTACGATTTCATCAGGTTAATCTGAACTCTGAGGAAACCAAAATCATACTACAAATATTGATAACAGCTGCATGGTTTTAATACCAGTATATATGTGTGTAATGAAAGCGAAACATAGGCCCTCCAGCAGTGCGTTACAGGTAGAGCTGTAGGTATTCACCAGCTTCACAGCTCTGACTTTAAAGCCTGCACTGAGATGCATCTTTGGAATAAGAAATTTCAACATGGCTAAAAATGAATAACAGGAATTTCAAAGTATGAAATGCAGTCAATTTGTCAATCATCTAAATGACTCAGGCTAAATGTTGAAGGCTAGATTTCCTTGTCTTCAAATCATTTAAAATCAAGTGCATTTAATGTGAACAACCCTTTAAGTTTCAGATCGTTTTCTAAAGTGACTTTCATTCAGCAATAACACACAGTCTGGCTCACAGGTGTCAAACATACGGCCCGGGGGCCAAAACCAGCCCGCCAAAGGTTCCAATCCGGCCCGTGGGATGAATTTGCAAAGTGCAAGTTAGGGCATCAAACTCAAAAATAGTATCATAATAACCTATAAAGAATGACAACTCCAAATTGTTTTAGTGCAAAAAATAACGTTCAATCATGAAAATGTTTACATTTACTAACTATCCAAACAAAAAGGATGTGTATAGCCTGAAAAAAACGGAATTTGTTAAGAAATATAAGTGCAATTTTAACAATTTTCTGCCTGTTATTAAATGTTTTGTGACTATGTAGAAATGATAAGTCGAGGCATAATATTGATAAAATTGTACTCATATTTCTTAACAAATTCTGTTTTTTTCTGGTTATTCACATCCTTTTTGTTTGGATAGTTTGTAAATGTAAATACTGGCATAACTGAACATTATTTTTTGCATGAAAACAATTTGGAGTTGTCATTAATTATTGGTTATAATGCTATTATTTTACTGGTCCGGCCCACTGCAGATTACATGAACGTGGCCCCCGGAAGAAAATGAGTTTGACACCCCTGGTCTAGCTAATAAAAGTCCCAGTCTTATATTTCTTATATTTGGACCGTCCTAGCATGGTGTTGTTTCTATAAGCTTATGCAATGACACAACACTTATTTCTGTCATTTTTGGACACATTCACTGTGATATCTTTAATGTCACACAAAATGTATGCAATGTCACAATTAATATCACAGCATTTATTTCCATCCAATAGTTGTATTTAATTTTCACCAACATGTTGTATTGCTGATGGTAGAGTCAGACCCCTGTTTAAACCAGTGGTTCCCAACCTGTTTTGGCTCGTGATCCCATTTTAACATCACAAATTTTTAGCGACCCCAGACATTCAAAACAAAGACAGTTTTTTTGCTAAAATTAATTTGTTTTTGATCATGTAATAATTTGCTATACTTTGTTGCAAATAAACGGTCATTTTAGATAACATTTAGTCTATATTAGGGATGTAACGATATGAAAATTTCATATCACGGTTATTGTGACCAAAATTATCATGGTTATCATTATTATCGTGGTATTTATACTTATATACAGACTGAAATAATGTAACCAAGTTGTACTTTGAAAAAAAAAACAACAAACCAAAAATAATTAAAATAATGGGCACAATGTACTTTCTGTTGGCAGAAACATTCAAATATTAACATGTAAGCATCAAACATACAAATGTGCATTAAAGATGGCACCTTATGGCCATTGTTTAACCATTTTCCATATCAAGTTTGAGTTGTTTTAGTTTATTTTTCAGAGGTAGGTAGGTAGGTAGGTAGGTAGGTAGGTAGGTAGGAAGATAGATAGATAGATAGATAGATAGATAGATAGATAGATAGATAGATAGATAGATAGATAGATAGATGCAAAGTCAAACAAACTTAATAAAAATGTTGAATATAAGCAACAAATGAACAAAATAAGGAACAAATTGGACAAAAATGCACTAACATAAGCAGCAAAATCAAAGAAAAATGAAAAAAAAGAGATAAAATTAATAAAACCTGACCAAAATTGGCAAGAAAATGAATAAAAATAAATGTAAATAAGTAGCACAATGATCCAGGAAATGTGCAGTACCGTGACTTTTCAAAGTGTGATAATCAAACACGGTTATCATGATAATTAGAATTTAAACGGTAATACTCACCGTCTGGAATTTTACCACAGTTTATCATTATACCGGTAATCGTTACATCCCTAGTCTATATAATGTATATTATTATGGACGGAGGCAGAAAAGCCAGGTGTAGATTACTGCATAAAGTGAGAATTTTATTTTCCTTGGTCAGGATATGTACAGTCAGTCCAGCTTGTATTTACAAGGCTGATAATTAATACTGAACAAACAAGAACTCGAACTATGAATTATGAAAGAGCTGCAGCATCTCAACCCTTTCATGTATAGTGGTCACTACAGTGGACAGTTATTCTACAGCTATTTTCTTGTATATTCATGGGTTTTATTGTTTTAGTTCCATATCAGCCAATACAGTGGACACTTGTGCATCATCTCATACACTGACATTCATATCATTACTGTAACTTTGCTGTTCTTGATAAACCTGATCTGCAGTAACATGTTTCAGTGTAAATCAATTTGTTAGACAGAGTTGGGTTTTTTTGTTTGTTTGGTTTTTTTTGCATATTATCTCAATGAAGAGAGTAATAATTTTTACCTCCGCCAAGGAGGTTATGTTTTTGCCAGGGTTTGTTTGTTTGTTTTTGTATGTTTGTTTGTTTGTCTGTCCGTTAGTGTGCAACATAACTCAAAAAGTTATGGACAGATTTGGATGAAATTTTCAGGGTTTGTTGGAAATGGGATAAGGAAGAAATGATTAAATTTGGTGGTGATCGGGGGTGGGGGGGCCCACGGGGGGGGCCACTGATCAGCCTTGGCGGAGGTCTGCGCTCTCCGAGTGCTTCTAGTTAGCATTAGAATATTTTAAAATGTGAGAAAACATCAGATTTTATTTCATTGTTTTCATATCACTTTCTGATATTGGGTTTTAAATACGTTTCTTTACTTCAATAATTAAATTCATGGACATTTTTGTAACTCCATGAAAAAAAAAAACTTGATCACATTGTTTTTTTCATGCCTATGGAGGAATAAAAACACTCAAGAAAAAAATCTTAACTAAGGTTCTCATAATTAATGCATGAAGGGGTTAAACCGACCACAATGAACATTTAAAAGATAAACAGTACCACAGTGCTTCAGTTTCAGCTTCAGACTTTGTCATGTCTTTATGTATTGTGGTTGTCTCTCTCAACTCGACATATATTTTTCATTAGTCAGTTTTTATTTTTATCAATTACTAGAAATTTCAGGTGAGCCCATTTGAATTCCGGGTGACCCCAAGGTTGAAAATCACTGGTTTAAAGTCTTCTCCATCCCAAACATTCTCAGTGGAGTCCAGGTCTGGACTGCAAAGGCCAATCCATGCCTGAAAATTCTGTCTTGCACCCCCTGAACCACATAATGTTACTGAACCTGATCAGCTGAATCAACCCCAGATCATACCGCTGCCCCCATAGGCTTGTACTGTAGGCACAAGGCATGATGGGTAATAACTTCATCTGGCTCCTCTTACCCTGATATACCTGAGGTCAGTCTGGACTCATCAGTTGTTTTAAAAAACAGGTCAATCTTTATGCTTTCTATCAAACTGATAGTTTGTTAGGGTTGAAACACATTAATTGCTGCAGTAATTATCCAATGGAAGGATCTGAACTACAGTATTTGCTTTGTTAAGGCTTGTGGAATCAGTGAGATCTTTTAAATCACTTCTTAAGACATTTTTATAGACTTGCTTTTATGTGATGTTTGTCCCTTTTTAATTTTTTAAAATTTGAATCTTATCCTGTTTGATTATTGATTTATATTCTCATGCGTGATGTTGTTTTATCTCACTCCTTCATTTTTACATTGATTTGACAGCATCATGTTACGTTATCCCTGCCCTCTTCACTCCGATTCACTTAATTTATTCGTGTCACGTTTTTGCATTTGCTGTACACATCTCTCTTATTGTGTTGCTTCTGTTTTAGTGTTTTTACTTGCATCTTGTATCTTGCATCTTTCTGTCAAAAGCACTTTGTAAACTTTGTTTTTAAAAGGTGCTATATAAATAAAGTTATTATTAAATCCAGGTAAGGCTGTGTATTTGTGATAATATCTAAAATTGTCTGAAAATCTGATGTGATGTAGTGTATATCTGCTTTCAAAAATGACAGTTTTGTGGTTAAATGCTCACACATACATTGGACATTGGTACTTTTCCATCTTTTGGGTAAATCAGAAGATGCTCCAAAGTCAATGTTACTCCAACACATTCACTAACACACACACGTTTATACACACGAGCAGTAAACTCCAACAGCAGGATCATGTGTCGGCCACTCCCAGTCCAGCTGAATCTTTCATACGGCTGCAGATGATGTGGTTAATTATAGATGGCAGGACAAGCCGGGATCCTTAGCCTCAATTAGACAGGGCCACAGGGTTACTGACCTGCACAACGACTGTCAGTGCCTATTACACACTACACATGGCCAGTGACAGCAAGAGGGGCTGGGGGTGGAGGGCAGGGCTGGGTTACAAGGGCTACTACGGTATTCTTTTCTTTCCCTGAAAAAAGCGACATGCACGCACACACACAGACACACACACACGCAGATACAATCACAAACCCACAGACGACACACAGTTATCTCAAGAAGGCTGATTCTGTAATCAGTGGAATTAATCACATTATTAGCTTATTACTCTTGCTTGATTGTGCTTGTGTACGTGGGCTGTGTGCGTGTTTGTTTTATTCTGTAATGGGAGTTGTTTAAGTTTCTGTTGGATCATCCAACCATTGCCTTTCCAGCAATGACTTAACATTAAAGGAAAAGTCTTGGTTACGACTTGAATTGTTTTTTTATGGTGTGCATTGATCATGATAACATTGTTTTCTAGTTATGCTTGCTGTAGGAGGTTACAGGGTTTGGAGTTTTATGACTGAATGCCATGTATTTGTTACATAATATTTGACTCTTATTACAATATTTATACATAAAAACACTGGATTGCTCTTAGACTTCAGCAAAAAAAAGTGAAACAATTATGCACACTGATGAGATCCGCAATGTCCCAAAGTAGCGTTTTCCCAAATTTGTATTTCTTTTACAATAATGAAAGAACGTGAGCAACCTCAAATGACAGGAAAACATTGTAGCACCACTCTCAGTGTACATTTTTCCCCTTTCATTTTGCTAAAAAATATTAAAGTGCAAAACCCTGCAAAGATAACTGCTCTGATCTGAAAATGTGGAAATATTGGTAACTAAGACAGGGGAAGAAATGTGCTCAGTCAAACTCGGCCTCTAAGCTATATTTATGACAAAAGCAAAGATGAAAGGTCAAAATATATTTCCAGAATTGTACTGATAAACTTTCAAGTTTGATGTTTAGTGTTTGATGTAATGAATTTAGGGGTAATTAACACCATCATAATTGAATATGTATTTAACTGGATGGTGTTACGTGTTGACAGCACGTTGAAGAATAATGAATATTGTGTATAGTTGTTATAAGTATTTATAACAGTTTCTACTGTGGTTTTTGTCATTTTTAAGGATGCACCTATACTACTACTGGCATGTTTCTGTGTGTGCATGCTGCATCTAAAAAAAATCATACAGAAAATAGCAATATTCCCACTTATAAAATCAATATAATAACAAATGTTACACAAAATAAATTCTTACAAAAATGTGTCTTACTCTAATGACAAAGAATCTGAACTTTGGAGATGTTTCATGCAACTACTTATTGTTTTGTTTTTTGTTTTACAGAAAGAACAATTACATAAACAATAGAGCATTACTTTTTCTATTGTTACATGATATATGGGTGGATATGGTTATGACACAACTCTAACTGAAAACAACTAAAGCTATAGCAATAAAGCCTATGTTATGTAATTTAAAACCCAAACTTGACATCAACTGAAAATTATAAGAAGAAAAAAAGACATTTCAGAGAAATTTGGCACTTATCCGTCTAAACTTGCTGCCTGTATAAATTTTCATACACCGTCTAATCCAGTTTTGTGTAACTGTGTAGTCGATTGCATGTAAAAACATGAACGTCGTCTACAGATCCTCAGAGAGCTGACTTTTTCCATGTTTTCTCACGGAGGTAGTTATTGGTGTAGTATATCCCATTCCCAGGGTGTCTCTCGGAATACAGTCTCTGGGAACAAAACCAGGAAAATAGCCCTGAAATCTATCATATAATGATCCAGCCCTAATGACTATGGCTTCAGGAATAGGACAGTCCTCGAGTTAATCACTGCTGTCTACCTTAAAGTCTGTATCTTGTAATTACCGTATCCTCCTATCCTCCGTTTCTTCTTCTATTTGGTCCCTGTGTGTCGTATTTACTGTGCAGGTAGAAAATTTGCAATGAAAAAACATGTTCCTCTTAAACTTTGAGGTTATGTGTGTGGAACTTATTTTGATAATGAGGGGATGCTCTGTGAGTTTTCAGTCTTCGGTCAAAATTCAAGTCGGTTTATTTCCCATCACACCCGTGGTTCATGTCTGGTCCTGCCTCTCCTCTCTCCCTGCTGCCTTACCTGTACTCACCTGTGTCTGTCTGTGTGGGTGAGTGAGAGCCAAGCCCCCTTTGGGACCTGCTGATTAGGGTATTAAAAATAAATGGGTTTAGTTTAGGGGGGGTTTGGTGGCACGGTGGTATATATTTCTGTTAATTTTTCTTTCCCCCCCCCTCCTATGTAGTGACTGATCTGGCAGAATATGATAGCATGGGCTGTCACGGCAATAATTAGACCTATTTTCCGTGAGGTCATCTTACAGGGACGCTGGGCGGCTGTGGTTCACACACAGGGTGCTCTGTGCCTCTTCTGCCCCAGAGCCCCTAGGATATGATCGTCCACACAGGTCAACAAAGAATCACTCCGCAGCAAATGAGGGAAACATAAAACACCTACAATCTGATATGGACCGTGGTTCCCAACGCTGGGAGAGTTTACCTCACTGGGCTTTCACAGCTGAAAATCAAACGGCCTTTTATTAAATTGTACCCATTCTAAAACAGATCTGAAGGAGGATTAAGTTGTCAAGAGAATTACCTGTGATGAATTTCAAAGAGAGAGCACGATTTTGTTGTTTGTTTCACTTTGTTTTGCGCAACAGAACCAAGTAATTAACTGCAAAACTTGCATGTTTCAGTGTAAATAAAAGTGTGAGGTAGACATGAGAGTTTTTGGTCGTGGTTCCACTACTAGAAAGCCAACAGTGCCAAGTCAGAGCGCAACATATTTCAGCTCCATTCAAAACACTCCCTGGTTGGGTCAACAGCTGCAGGCTAGAATTAGAAATCAATTATTCAGCTTCGACAAGCTCATTAAGTCTCTGAATAGGATTTTCTGTTCTGAGTCTGCCTGCTCATTTCTCCTAGCTTGCAGTTTCTAATTAGTATTTCTTTTCTCTTTAAAGTTTGATGGGAGTTTGGGTAAAAACGTGGGCATTGACTTAACACTCAGAGGCCTGCTGGCTCCTCTGAACAGTATCATTATCTGTAGAAGAGGCTGTATCGGTACATTGGAAGACCACTAAGGTTGTTTGCTTTCAGTTTGGGCACTGTCTAATGATTGGAGTCATCAGGCTAAATTAAGCATTAATAATCAAAGGAGTGTAATCTGGGTAAATTAAGCATTAATAATCAAAGGATGACTGGAAATTATCACACACACAGCAAATGAAGCAGCACTAATCAGCGGGAAGAAAGAGGGCACGAGGCCGACAAAGTATTTTTGAGAAAGGAAAATGAGAGGATGTGTACAGGGAAGTGCATTCATAATCTGCCCTGTGCAAAAATGATTGATGTTGTCATAGAAACCTCCATCAGCTCCACTCGATGCCATCCAGACGTATGCTTTCTTAATGCCGCCTACTGTTGCCTACATCACCTACAGTGCAAGGAGGCTTATTAGCAAACTCATTCCCCGTCCATCCCTCGTTCTCTCTCCCCGCTCTGCCTCCTCCCTTCCCTTCCTCTCTCCCTCTCTCTTCTCTCTTCCTCTCCTCCCTTCCTCTCCTCTCCACATTGTGTGTGTCTATCTGATCCCGTGGCCTTTTGTTGCGCTATGAAAGGCCTGATGCCACACTCATTATTTTCTCCTTTATCTCTCTCCCCACTGCTCTGATTAGAACAGTCGCCCCTGACAGACGCCCTCAGCCAGCTCCTATCCATTACACTGTGTGTGTGTGTGTGTGTGTTTGAGAGAGAGAGAGTGAGAGAGAGAGAGACATGTGAAGCTACCTACCTACATAAATCATAAGTATTCTCAGCTCAGTATGAAGGAATATGCAGAATATGACAGAGGTATTGCATAAAGGCATAATACCAGACGGAAACCAGGTGCATTTTTAATATTTAATAAGATATTTGTGACACACGTGCATATTTCACGGTCTCTGTCACACTCATTGTCACAAAGACACTCACACATTTGCACACTGTGGAAAAAGTGGATAGCCAAGCCAAGTTTTCTGTTCAGGCTGTTGTGTTTTCAAGGCTGCGAGGTTTGAAGTGCCTGAAGTCTGAACTATTTATTGACGGAAAAACATGCCCAGATGACAGTTGCTAAGTTTGTTCATTCATTCATCAAACCTTTATTTATACAAGAATGGTCCTGTTAGAGGGCTTTCTTCTCTATATTTCATGAGTGATCTACACAAAGACATCTATGTACAAAAGCGGCACACATGCATATAGTAAGTATCACATGTTACTGCTGGGTATCCAAGTTTTATAGCACCAAACAACTGTTTAGACATGTTAAAAAATGTCCTATCGTCTAATAAATTTCAGTACCTCAGGGGTTAATCTGTTTGTTTGTTTTTTTAATCAATTTTATGTGATCAGACAATTTCAAGTTATAGTAAATGGGTTTATTTCTTGTTCTAAAACTGGTTTCAGGGGAAAAATCTCTGTGTGGTGAGACAAATCATATGTTTATATATTATATATTTTTTTGGTTTATATATTTTGTCATGAAACTACTTTGAAAATATGAAAATTCCGATGACCTGAAAAAAAGCTAAAATTTGTACTACAATGTGTAATACAATTGTTTTGGGGTTTTTTTTTTTTTTATTAAAAAGTAAAATTGACATTGATTTAAAAAAAAAAAAAAAAAACAGTATCGGTACTGGTAACAAAACTTTCACAGATTTCCAGGCATATTATATATATATATATATATATATATATGTGTGTGTATATATATATATATGTATATGTGTGTATATATATATATATATATATATATACATATGTGTATATATATATATATATATATATACATATGTGTATATATATATATATATATATATATATATATATATATATATATATACACATACAATTAAACTTGTCATAATTAACTCATATCTCTGATTATTTGAGCTGAAAATCACCATCATTAACGTGCATGAAAAGAGCCTAAGAGAAGTCATATTTGATCAGTGTTTCCATCATTTGTCTTTGTTTGAGATCTCATTGTCATTATGACTGATTTCTTTGTATATTTCAGTAATAGGTTCCGTATATTTAAGTCATTTATATAAATTCTTCCCTGTTTACGAAGCCTTAAACACAAGTATCCGCTGTTTTATTTACATGTGTGTTCAAGGCTCTTTTTCTTCATAGGTCTTTGTGTATGAATAAGCTATTGTTAGACTTATTTGTTACATCCACAGCTGAATGTTGGTTTACCTCTCAAACTGATTGTCCACGAGTATTTACTTGAATGAACCTCCGTGCATTCATAAAGTCTTATAAACCTTGAATTCACCTTGGGTGTATTACTAACACACTGTAAAAGTTATAAAGAAAGCAAAAAAAAAAAAAAAAAAAAAAAAGAATTACAGTTTTATTAAAAGAAATTTATTTTTCATTATTCTTTAAATTAACCTTGGAATTTGCTTTTTTTGTCAGCAAAAAAAACATCTTCAAACAAATGGTTAGATTTAAATGAATTCATCCAAAACACTCTGAAAATCACTTTAATATACTAGCAAACATCTACAGCAGGGGTGTCAAACTCATTTTCGCTCAGGGGCCACATTCAGCACAAGTCGATCTCAAGCGGGCCAAACCATTAAAATAATAGCATAAAAACCTATAAATAATGACAACTCCAAGTTTTATCTGCGTCTTAGTGCAATAAAAAACATTAAATTATGAAAATATTTACATTTACAAACTATCCTTTCACAAAAAGACGCAAATAACCAGAAAAAATGTAATTTCTTAAAAAAAAAAACAACAACACAATTTTAACAATAATATGCCTCAACTTATCACTTGTACGTGTCGATTACACACAGTGTTACACAAACTTTTGGTAAGAAGCATAATATTGAAATTTGGAAGTTTGGAATGTGGAACTAAAATAAGAATAACGTCTACGATATTATGTGTCAACTTATTAACGCAACTTACAAATCCACAAAACATTTAGTAACAGCCAGGATATTGTAAAAATAGTACTTCATTTTCATGTTGTTCTCATTTTATTTTAAGGGTTATTAGACTATTATTTGACTTTAGATCACAGTGGGCTCAAACCAGTTCAACACCCTTGACTGTTAATATCTTCAGTGTAATTTTTGCACTCCATAAAATCATGCCGCAGGCCGGATTAGAACCTTTGGAGGGCCGGTTTTGGCCCACGGGCCGCATGTTTGACACCTGTGATCTACAGTATATAGAGAGATAGCTGTCATTTTAAGGCTGCCCTTCTCAAACTTAGGACTGGAGACTAAAATGAGTCACAAGGCTGTTTTTATTGGTTCAAGAGACTTTCAGTTACTTTCAGTAAAAGTCAGTCATGTTTGTGTATGTCAGCGTCTTTTACTTGGTGTGTTATTGTTACAAAAGTGATTATTCACATGATCTTCCAACCCAAGATTGGTGTTTTCACATTCCAGTAAAGTGCATTTAACAGCATTGTTTTGATTGTGGTAGCGTCAGTAAAATGCAGACATTACAGGCCATGCATGACATTTTTGTAAAAGTATAGATTATTTGGATTTGAGGCTGAAAAAGTTTGGAAACCACTGGTATAAGGTGATGCAACACCACTCTGCATTGCCTCACATTATATCTGTATCCTATTAGACTGAACATGCTAACAGTTAAGACTCATACACAAAAACACTGCAGTACATTATAGCTGAACACAACATGAAGTAAAGTGCTGACAGAATTTGCACTTTCATAAACTAGCCGCTAAGTGTTCCAGTATACAATCAGCAAACAATTGTGAAATGTGCCGACACATGGTGAGGCCATGGGTGGGATACATTCTCCATTAATTTACTCTTATACTATTGATTATACTATACTCTTATACTACTGATTTTCTGCATTAGCTTTGCAAAACAACACTCATAATTTTAGTGTTAAAAATAGGACAATAAATGCACCTATTACATAAGTAAACATTATGAATAACAGATTGTGGGAATGTGCTGAACTGTAATAAAGGGCAAAAAAAAAGTCCAAATAGCAACCACAATAATTAGTATGACAGTTAACCCATAAAGACCCAAACATCCACTGGTGACCAAAATCCTTTACTGATATAGAAAGTTAAATAACTGTTGATAAACTAATCCTATCAATACATGTAAATAATTGGTGTAAAATGCAGTTTTTCATCTTTTCATGGTCGTCAGATATGATCTATTTGAACATTCAGAGGCTCCGTAGTGAACATGGAAACACTGTCATCTTCTACAACACAGGTGTCAAACATGCGGCCCGGGGGCCAAAACCAGCCCGCCAAAGGTTCCAGTCTGGCCCGTGAGATGAATTCACAAAGTGCAAAATGCAAAAATTACCCTAAAGATATCAACAGTCAAGGGCATCAAACTCAAAAATAATAGCATAATAACAGAGAAATAATGACTCCAAATTTTCTTCTTGGTTTAATGTGAGAAAAACAATATGACGTTATGCCTAGAAATAATGACAACACCAATTTTTCTCTTTGATTTATTGCAAAGAACATTCAATTCTGATATCCTTTAACAATAAAATGTAAATAACCTAAACAAATATGAACAACCTGGAATGTCGAAAGAAAAATAAGTGCATCTTAAACAATATTCTGCCTGTTTTGTGCTTTGGTAAATCTGATCTATAATGCACATAAATCATAAGTTGAGGCAGAATATTGGTAAAATTACACTTATTTTTCTTCAGAAATTTCAGTGTTTTTTGTTTTTACAGTTATTCACATCTTTTTTTGTTTTGGATAGAAATACTTTAATCATTTAATGTTATTTTTTGCACAAAAAAATTTGGAATTGTCATTATTTATAGGTTATTATGCTATTATTTTACTGGTTCCGGCCCGCTGGAGATCAAATTGGGCTGAATATGGCCCCTGAAAGAAAATGAGTTTGACACCCCTGTTCTACAACATTGATTCACCAGTAAAACCCATGGAGTTTAATCAGTGACAGTGGATGGAGACACTGGGTTTATGTTCAGTTAATGATATATTTTACTGTAAAAATCACTTTTTCCTCCATTTTCTCTGTTTTTGATATAATAACCCTCAACTTTAATTGGAACTTTTATGGACATCAATCATGATCAGTAAATTAAATCTAGGAAATTTACCAGATTTTCACTTAAGAATTCATAATATTAGAATAAATGGTGATAAATCACTTAAGAAAAGTTAAAAATAGAGAAAGAAATGATTTGGGAACTGACACAAAAGTAGCACTGGGTCTTTATGGGTTAAAACTTAATTATCGTGACAATATAAACAAACCGTACCACAAGGAGTTGAAGAAAGCCCGTGTGTAGGCTTGTGTCTGCAGCTTCCTTCATCAACTTTCCCTGTTCTACTAAAAAATACAAAAAACACATCTATGTTAATCAGCAAACAGATGCTTAAGATGGCTGTCTGTTATTTGAGTTAGAATTTGGGGGTCTCTGCAGAGTCAGGCCTCTGAAATGAGGAAATTAACGTAGCTGTCAGTGTCATCCTCACAGCATCAGGGTGACATTGTATAGAACACAATATAAGGTGTCATATATACAAAGTGTGTAGAAAACCAACAGTGAGCATTTAATACATCAGTCACTAATCTCCAATAAGCTGTTTACAGTTAAGATTAATTTATGCATAAATCAGTCACACTGAATTATGGGAAACACTTTTAAATATTTTCAGATACATATAAAATAAAACAACAAGCTTTTTACACATCTATTATTTTCACATAGACGCTCTTTTTCTCCCTGACTAGTCTGAATATGTCATTTGCTTTTAAATTGTATTATCATGCAAAATGAAGCAGAAATTTGATGAAACTCAGATGGATTCACCTGAGTTAATGGAATATGGGTTTAAGAGGGAACTAATTATCCTAGTTTAGCGGGGAGCGAATGTATTTCTTTGGAAGGCCTGATTTTGAATGTAAACATTAATGGTCCCCTTGATTAGCATAAGAATAGTGTGTTATTGTCCTGCTCACTCTGCGTCCTATTGGATATGCATCTGTGCTGCTCCAGACACACCAACACACAAACCCACACAGAGTAGGAGCTTTAATACACTTATTACCTGCCTTATCTGCTAACGATGCCATTTCTGTTTTATTGTTTTGCTAATCCATAAAATTCATTTCAACAATCAAATTAGTTTTAAGGCCCAATGACATTACTGGAAGCTTCTCATTTTGACAGACAAACATACAAAAAACAAACTCCAACTGTTGAGGTGAAGGGCAATATGTAACATAACTGAAGAGGAGTCATCGTGTTCTACATGCTCTGTTTAGACAGTGTTTATCCATGAAAAGTACCAGAGGATTATTGCATAAACAAAGAGAAAAAATAAGGAAAAGATAGAAAAGTCATGATAAGAATGAAGCATGGGACCCAGGTGAAGAGTTAAATTAAGAAAAGGAGACGATGAGGAGAGTTAAAGGGCAGGTGAGGAAGGAAAGCTTTGACTCGGGGCCTCCCGGGGACGTTGACCTTATTTCAAATTCTGGGTGAGGGACTACAGTTAAGCAACCGAGGAGCCCCCACACCAGCACGTCTCAGAAACACACACAGACACACACCTTCAATGCTGGGTTCAGGAATAGAGTGGCCCCCTGAAGTCCTGCAGCTCCCTCAAAGGCCATGCTGCTGTTAGTGTAGTCCCACAATAGGTGAGAGCATACAATATCCTTCCAAGGTTCATGTCATTGGTGGAAAAGCAGAAAACTCCTCTTTAATTATCACATTAGAATGGAGTGTTTTTGCATTTTCTCTTTGAGTCAACCCTGTGTGCCCTGTCCAGTTAGTTTGAGACCTTTTTCTTTGTACCGCTACATACCTAATACCAACCAATTTCTGTAACTACACTGCGCAATATCCACACTTATCTAAGTTTTTATGCCTTTTTATAGTGGAGTCAGTATCTAGAAGCAAGTAGTAAGGTAATCTCAATATCTTTGAGATTCAAACTGTTTCTCCTGGTGTTTTTTAACAGTATGTTAATTATATTAGTAATAGAGCAATAGAACATTCTAATTGTGATGCGACTTGTGCCATTCTTTTATATAGATGGGTGAAAAAGTAAAGGAGAATCCTGAAATTTGAAAAAGTATTAAATATGGAGTCCCCCAGGGATCAATTTTAGGGCCACTCCTCTTCACAGTATACGTTACTGACTTAGTACAAACTTCTGTAACCCTTACCCTACATAAAGTATTAGCTATTTCCTGATAATACAAATCGGCTAAAATTTGCTTAGAGGTCTTATTTATGTCTTTGTGCGTAAGAAATCAATATAAGTGAATCCCCAAAGGAACTTTGTGTTGGTAAATGCAAGTTATGCAAATTTACAGGATTTCAGTTCTGTTGCAACATGTTGATGGTCATATGAACTATGTTTTCAGGTCAAAAATGTCCAATTTCATCACAATTAACGCTATATTTTCATGTCACAAATGGCCAAGTTATATTTTAACTAAATTTACTGAAAAACAAATATTATTCCCCAATTTTTCTTACAAGAGTATATGCTACATATCACATGTTTTATTTTTACAGGTTGCAATATGGAGTATGGTGCTGATCCATCCTGCTTATGTTACACCAATACATACGTTAAGAATGTCACATGTCACTTTTTAAATCAACAGTTTTCTAATAATAAGCATTTTTATAAAGAAATAACAATTCTATATTGTTATTTGCTCTTTGGTATGATGATAAACTATACAATAAATAATTCTTATACTAGTTTTTGCACAGGGATAATTTCTGGAAACGGTGACACGGCTGCCGAGCATCAGTATGATGGGATCCATAACAACCATGTCACATCCGTCCACTGCCACATTTTGTGTTTTTGTGTCAGCTGTTATTGTTTTAGATCCACAATACTAACATTTATGAATAAGAGGAGAATTAGCAATAGTAAGTATTTAAGTGTATTACTAATAAAGTACTGGTACTGACCAGATCATCATGGGTAATGTCACGTCCGTCCACCAGCAAAAGTTTTCACATACATGTGCTATTCAAAATCCAATATTTCTGAAAATATAGCTTCCACTGTCAAATAATATCCGTAGTCTGTGCACAAATGTATTAGCATTATTTCAACACAGTTCTAAGCATTTCTTACAACTTTTTTTTTTTTCCAAAAATGGCCGCTCATTTGACCCCCTAAGTAAATTTTAGCCGAAATGTATTCCTATGTCATAAATGTCTTAATGGTTTAAAAAAAAAAAAACTCAATTAGGAAGTTATTAAAGTTAAATGGTGTAGATACAATACGTTTTCTCACCCGTAAGTAGCTGAGATGAGCTCCAGCGACGCCCCCCCCCCCCGCCCCATGACCCTAGTGAGGATGAAGCAGGTTCAGACAATGAATGAATGAACATTTTCTGTAAATAAGAGCAAGACAAACTTTTATTGTCTTATGCTCATATAGAAATTTAAATATTACTCATCATGCAGATATCAATAAATGTGCGTGAACTTCTGAATTCATTCATTCTTTCCTTTTCCAAACCATTTAATCCTGAAAAGGGTCGAAGGGATGGTGGAGCGTATCCCAGCTATCATTAGGTGAAGGTGGGTTACACCTTGGACGTGTTGAATTTGTAAATTTCAAGGCCCATACTGACGGAAAAAAATTGTCCAAGTACATCAGGTGTTTTTTTTTTGTTTTTTTTTTCAGTTCAGGCTGTTTCTTCCATTTACAGCTAGTTCAACTTTGTATCAAGACTTTATTTGAGTCTCATAAAGCCATTTTATGTAACCCTAAGTTACCTTGATATGTTATGTATGTTACGTGCTTTGTCATGGTCTGAGGTAAATGCTCCTACAGACCCTTTACTCCACAGCTGCAGTCTGTATAATGCTTGTACTGGGTGTCCCATAAGTCTCCATACAAAGGAGACATAATACATATGGTTCTAACATGTATTTCTTTATATTTCTTCTTTATAGTTCTTCAGCAGTGGAGGACACGCATTGAAATGTGTTCCCGACAAAATGGCAGTCATATAGAGCATATTATATAAATAAAAATGGTTTATGTCAAGAAACGTTTATTTTTCCTATGTATGGAGACTTATGGGACACCCTGTATAATGTGTAATGGTGTATATGAGCTCGATGAAAGACTGTGTGAACTTATTTCAATTAACCTTTCTTCACACACATAAAAACAAGCATCTCACAAGGGGTATGGATTGAGACTGAAAACGCAAAAAAATGTCATCTGTGTCTATTCTCAAAAATAACTCAAGGCATCAGTTATTGCTAAAATATGTTAAATTGTAAATACAGGTCTGGGGACTTAATTTTTTCCTCAAATCAATGAAAAAATATCATGTTACTTGCACTTACTGTCATTTATCATCATTGCATGTGTCTATTATAGCTTGCTTAATTCACTATGGTTTTACTGAATAATTAAAAACTTTCTGGAGAATTTAATCATTGAAGGGTTTAGTCTGATGAGATGTGAATTTTAGGTTTATAGTTTTGAAAAATCCTCACCTTTATTCTTCAAATTTTAGGAAATTTTAGCTGTCTTATGGGTTCATTCATTCATTTGTTTTGAGCAGAAGAAAAAACAAAACATTTTTATGTGTACAGGGAACTAATATCAGAGCAAATACATTAATAAATGAAGGTGATCAAGACAATATAGCAATTGTCATGTACACTAGTAATAACCAAATAAATTCAATACATATTGCTCAAAAAGGAGTGGGAAGAAGAAAACGTATTAAATCCCACCCCCACCTCTCATTTATACAACATAACACATTATTTTTGCTTCCTTAATGATAAAGTTACATCTGTTTAGAGTCCTAATAATGTAAATAACTGATATTAAACAGATTAGGAAAACTGATGTATATTACACTTAGTGACTATCTAAATAATAGTCTGCATAATTTATAATACAATGTATTTCAACCAACAAAGGTAAGAAAGAGACGAGGATGGAATGGCCCAGGGTTAAAATGTCATTATTATAGTTTGTTTGTTTTTTATTCGGTGTGTTACTTTAGATTACGTATATTTTGTGCTGGGCCCCTACTTCCAAGCTGTAGATAGGTTCACATGATGTCTCATTTCACAAATCTCTTATATTTTTTATCACTGACTGTTTGGGAATAAACTGAACTAATGGGAGTGGTCTCCTCTAGGATGACAACATTCCCCATCCATGCATTGGACATGAATATGCAATGAATGGTTTGATGAAAAGGGAAATGATGTGAATCATTTGCTTAGGCCTTCACTGTCATCATATTAGACTGACAACTGACAGCACCGCCATAGAAAAACACCAAATGATGGAATACGTCTGGGAAGAAAAGTGTTCGAGTTAACTCACAGACTCATTTCCAAAACTCAGTGAAGCAGTTTTAGTGGCACATGACGTCCCAACACTGTAAGACACTGTTTTTCCCTTCTTTCTTTGTCATCCATTTGTATTTCATCACTTAAACATTCTAACACGCTGCCATTTGAGTGTCCTTGTGGCCATATTTTGAGGCATTTGAGAGCCTGTGTGGTAGATTGTTTCATGTAGACCTGCAGAGTTGTGGGATTTCTCGCTGACCAATTACTGCAAAGCACACTTTCACAGCTGTTGTGTGTGTTGTAGGAACACTGCTTTGCAAACAGTGTGCAGCAGCTGTTTAACAAGACACTTAACAACTAATCATGTCTGTTTTTGTAGCAATACTTTATCCACGATGAATATAGTTTTGTATCATTAAAACCTAAGTGTCTACACATGAAGATCATTTCATTAAGTCAAAAGCTGCAAAACTGCCCATGAAGCAGACTTGTGATATGAGGCAATGTGTTTTTGGTGATTCTTTTAACATCCTGGCACCATGTTTGAAGAAAGTGTTATCATGTTACCCTGTGGAGTTGTTTTCTCTGTTTTATAACGCACACAATCAATCAGTCAGTCAAACAAGTACATTAGGGATGTAACGATTTCCGGTATAATGATAAACCGCGGTAAAATCCCTGATGATTTCAAATTCTAAATATCATTAAAACCACGTTTAACGACCGCAGTTTGAAAAACTCACACTGATACTGCTCATTTCCTGGAGAAGCAGCAGTAACCCAGGCGTGCATGCAAAGTTTGCAAAGTTTGGCCTCTGAAAACGTGGCGGAAGGCACCCGCACAGACAGCACTGTGGAGATTTTTACACCCACTAAAAGGACAAAGTCAGAAGTCTGGACGTATTTTGGACTTTTGAAGGATGCTGAGGGGAAACTAATTGAAGATGGTCAACCTGTCTGCAGAAAATGCTGAAAAAAAGTCTCCGCCAAGGGGGGCAACACTTCACATTTGATGAGCCATCTCCGTGACCACCATCCACAACTATACAGCGAGTGTAAGGTAAGTTAGCTTGTAGCTGAATGCATGATGTGGGGACTTCCAAATAGTGGAAAATGTCATGGTTTGTCTGTTGCACGTTCCTATAGTTTATCAGTAAAGGAAACTGAAGGCAACAGAAAGTACATTGTGCATGTTATCACCCCCCCACCCCCCAAAAGGGGAGGCAAGGGGTATTGTTTTTGCTTCGGTTTGTTTGTTTCTTTGTTTGTTTGTTAACACTCTAGCAGCAAAACTATTGCTTCAGTTCATACCAAATTGGGTTTATAGATTGCCAGCAACCCAGAATAAATCTGATTACATTTTGGGAACAGTAGGTCAAAGTTCAAATTTTTTATGAAATTTTAAAATCTTTTTTTTCCCCATTTATTTATAATGGGCGAAATGTCAAATATCTGTAGCAGCAAAACGATTGGTTGAATTCATACTAAATTGCGTTAATAGATTGCCAGTGACCCAAAATAGTCATTATATTTTGGGAGAAGTTGGTCAAAGCATACATTTTTATGAATTTCTTAAATCTTTTTGTTTTTCCCATTTACTTATAATGGGCAAAATTTCAAATATCTATAAAAACATCAATTTTGTTTCAATTTACTTTAAACTTGGCACATATATAGAGGCAATTGGTATGACAACATCAGCTGGATCTATACCAAAATAAGCTACAATACATGCAAGGGGCGGGTTTGTTGTGCCTGGCACCACTTGTTTTGTTTATTATTTTCAAAAATAAACAAAAATAAGTAAAATAAATTTTAAAAAATAAGTAAATTATTTCAGTGTGTATATAAGTACTTTTTAACATCTTAAGCACATTTCAACAATATCGCGATATGATAACCATGATAATTTGGGTCACAATAACCGTGATATGAAATTTTCATATCGTTACATCTCTAAAGTACAAGCAACAGTAACTGCTGATTGGGAACGTCTAGAGCCCAAACCAGAAAATAAATTAACACTGCCCCTTTTTCCACTTTGGCAACAAATATGAAATGGTTTCTGAGAATGTTTTTCTCCCTTAGACGGAGACACAAGACTCAGCTCTCATTGCAACGCACTCCCTTTTCATTTCTCCCAGCGCCAGTTTTCTGTCATCTACCTACTGTACCTTTTCACTTTGTTTTTCTTCAGCTACTGCAGTTTAGTGCTGAAAAGTGTAAAAACATGCATCACTAACAGAATGGGATACAGAGTGCATCAATGCTAACAAGGTCTAAGTGCCAGAGTGGTTTACCAGGAGTCGGCCTCCTGACTCTCTTCCTGTCTTGGGCCTCTCATGAACCAGTCAGCCAGTCATACCTTCTTACCCATTTTTTCCATCTTCATATTTGCCCAGTGTCTAACATGACAGATTTAACCATCATGAATGAAAGATTTTCCATTAATGGGCCCTGACCTTGTCTGACTACTGTACTTAAAAACCCTTTCTGCTGGGTGCACCCTCTGCCTTCCACCCCCCCTCCACCCTCTATCACCTTGTCTTCTCACTGCAATCTCTCATTTTTTTTACCATAAATTTTCTGCTCCTCTCACCTTACAAGAACCCCCCTGTGTTGTTTGTGGGGGCTTGCTTGATAGCCATTAGCGTTACACCCTATTACATCAGTAATGACTGACTGTGAGCTCTAATTAGAGATGTGTTAGGAAGAGCTGACTCCCCCACCACCACCACCACCACCACCACCTCCTCCTTCTTCTTGCTTTTCCGCAGAGCCGTTACTGTGACTCCATCGCCGTGGCGACACCATTAGCACAGCACCTCTAAGAGTTGCAACTCCCGACTGTTAAAACCATTACGTTCATTACAGACCAAACAGAGGGGAAGGTGTTATGGCTAATTGATAAGCTGAACAGTGCATAAAATCTTGTCTCTAATTGCCCTGCGGGAAAAGGAGAAAGTGCCCAAGCAGAAAGAGACAGTGAGAGAATGAAACAGAGAGAGGAAACAAGAGTGGGGAAGACACTGGTTAATTTCAAAATCTGATATTTTTCCACTCGAATAATTTAGGCTTACAATATGTCTTCATCCAAACATGCTGTAGATTTTTCTCCCCTTCTTGAATAATAGGATGTTTCTTCTGGGTTTGTCATCTGTGATAAGATGATTATCTGAAAGGTCTGTGGCACATTGTGAAGAGAGTCTCGCCTTCTCTGCTGGAGTAGGTAATCCTGGGTAATAGCATTATGGACACAGTGTTTTCCTAAAGCCCATGATTATCCACTGCTGTTTGCCGTGGGATTGACATTGGCCTCCCTGGTCTCTCTCTCCCTTTCTCTCTCTCTCTACCACTCTCATTTTTCTTACTCTCTTTCTCACTTGTTCGTGTCATATTGTCTCTGACTCACCACTCCATCAAGCCCTTATATGCTCTTCTCTCACGATTCCACCAAGAGAAGAAGATGAAAATAGAGCACATGGAGCAACAAAAGAACAAATTGCTTGTAGACAAGAGTGCCCTACTTTTGAATGGCATGTTATGCTCTCTCTGTCAAAAAATCACTCTTTCAGTCTGGCAGTTTGGGGTTACCGTTCTGCTTTAAAACTCACAAAGACCTTGATGCATTCTGCTGTTTAGTAGTACTAGAAAATGAAGACATTACTAAACAATCTGAACAACAGATCTCCAGATGTATAACTGAATGAGTAATGCTCATTGGTATGTTTGTTCTTGCTCTTTTGTTTGTTTGCCAAATAAAAGATCGCAAATAATTTTTATTGCCTTCTATAATAAGCATTAAGACATGGCAGGTTATATCATCCTTCATGTGTCTACCACCAAAATTGTAAATAGTCATTTAAGAACATTTAAGAGCAAATGAATCATATATTTAAAGTAGTGTTTTGCAGGAGAAGCTGTCAGTTTTTCGGAATGTTGTGTCATGGAGATGTGTGTGTTTAAGAGAGGCTGTATGAAGAGAGCTAAGACCTCTGCTTTTAGCCGGTTGTCTCACTCTTCCCTCAATGCTTTTAGGCTTGAACCTGACCTGATCTCCGTCTTTGTGTCTTTCCCCCATAATCATCTTCACATGGCCTCTTACTTAGCTTTACCACTTTGTGTCAATCTCCTGCTTGTGTAGTTCATGTGTATTTGATTCGGCACATCTTGGTAAGTGACAAAGTAGCCTCTGGTGCATTAGGGAAAAATGACAGAATATAAAAGTTTTGCTGATGTGCAAGAAGGCTGTCTTTTTCCTGGAAAGCAAGTGAATTAAATGCTTGGTTAAACACACTTAGTACATTAATCGTTGTTGAAGCAATGTTGGAAGCAGAGTGAAAGTCTATCCCACCATGTGTTCAGTCAAACTGGCTGTTTTATAATAATTACACTGTACAAATCGACAGGAATGGCCTCTTCCGTGGTTTGTAGATGACACCGTTTCTCTGGTGATGTTTTGTTGTTGTTATCCTACTAAAACACAGGTGTCAAAAACGCGGCCCGGGGGCCAAATCCGGCCCGCCAAAGGGTCCAGTCTGGCCCTTGGGATGAATTTGTGAAATGCAAAAATTACACTGAAGATACTAATAATCAATGGTGTCAAAGTCTTTTTAATTCAGGTTCCGACAAATGTGATCTCAAGTGGGTCAATCTAGTAAAATACTATCGTAGTAACCTATGAATAATGACAACCGCAAATTTTCTCATTTTAGTGTAAAAAAAAAAAAAGTCAAATTACATAAAAATTTTTACATCGACAAAATTTCCTTTTTAAAAAAATGTGAATAACTCAAATAAATATGAATAATCTGAAATGTCTTCTACCTGTTAGTAAATATTTTGTGTTTTTGTAATCGTAAAGTAAGTTGTAATGCACATATGTAAATGATAAACTGAGGCAGAATATTGGTAAAATTGCACCTGTTTTTCTTAAGACACTTAAAGTTGTCCATGTTATTCAGATTTTTAAGGAAACTTTATAGATATAAACATTGACATAATTTAATTTTACTTTTGTCACAGTTATTATTTTAGTGGTCCGGCCCACTTGAGATCTTACTGGGGTGAATGTGGCCCCAGAACTAAAATGAGTTTGACACCCCTGCACTAAAAGCTCACTATTAAGGAGTATCTCAAAGAAAGATACAATATTCTATTTAAGGAGCCCTGCAAAGCTATTTAGGCGCTACACCTAAGGCTACGTCCAGACAGCTGGTCTTAATGCATAATTCAGATTTTTGTTGAAATCCGATTTTTTTGTGTGTGTGTTCGTTCATATTACACATTAAATTCGACTTCTATCAGTTTTGAGTATGAACTGAATGCAACCCTGAAGTGGCCTGCATGCACAAAACACCACACTGGCACACACTGTGTTTACAGAAGTAAATATGTTTTTCCTGACGCTCCTCCTCCTGAAATGCAGAATTATGATGTTTGTCGCATTTCAATGACGTAAAGGTCAGATAAATGCGACCTGGCTGTTCAGACTGAAGTCACATTACAAAATATCAAATACATATCAGATTTAGGACCACATATGAAAGTGGCCTGGGTCGCATTTGAAAAAATTGTATTTGTGCTCTTCAAACTGTCTTTAACAGATCGGATACAGGTCACATATGGGCAAAAAGATCGGATTTGGGCCACATTTGCCTGTAGTCCGTAAAGGTCAGATAAATGTGACCGGGCTGTTCAGACTGAAGTCGCATTACAAAATATCAGACACATATCGGATTTAAGACCACATATGAAAGTGACCTGGGTCGCATTTGAAAAAACTGTATTTGTGCTGTTCAAACTGTCTTTAACAGATTGGATACAGGTCACATGTGGGCAAAAAAAGATCGGATTTGGGTCACATTTGCCTGTAGTCTGAATGTAGTTTAAGTCTAATTTATATCCAAACAAAGTGTAATTGTGTTTAAAGCATGCGTCCCATTCTTCCTAAACAATACAAAACTGGGCATTTACTTTCAGTGGATCTACAAATTTTTCACCTTGGCTCTGTTGTGCAGCTTCAGTTAGCAGATGGATGAGCAAACCAGCTAAGACACTTGCCAGCTACAGCAGCTACAACTCAGAGTCTGTCAGCCCTGGCAGCCCCGAAGCCTGGACCGCAACAGGCGAAGCAGGACTCAGCAGCACCCACCGGATCATTAACACTGAAGGAGCTTCTCACCCAGACTCTGCTCCTGTCATTGGTGTGCAAAACAAACAGATCATGTGTGTTAGAGGAATTAAAACGTGGGGTATCATCAGTTTCCAGTCCAGAGGAGTGAACCTGAATGTGACACAGATGCTTATAATAATCATAATGAACAGAAGCTACAGATAAACTCTAATAAGTCCAGCTGTGTTAGACTGGACTGTGTGTATGCCTGTGTGTGTATGTGTTTACCCACTCAGACACTGTCAAAACCACATGCTGACAAGCTGTGCGGGTTCCTATAAGATGAATCTAGCTGGGTGCTGATGTCACTATTTGAGGATCACATTTAAAAAAAAAAAAAAAAAAAAAAAAACAGAGTATGGTCTGAGTAAAACAGCTTCTAAAGTCAATACCTCTCCTCGCCCCCTCTCCCCCTGTCTTTGCATCCTTTTCTGTTCCAGGATCAGTAATGGGAGTCAGTATCCAGGAGGAGGCGAGGGGGGGTGCCGGGCTCCTCGCCAAGTCCTCGCCCCTCCTCCCCGAATGCGGCACAGCTGCCTTTCAGAACCCCGCCGCTCCAGCCCATTCATCCTGGAGAGCCAAAAAAAGTGGCTATTTATTAGAATACTTGTTTTGTATTGTTCTGTGCCACACAAAAGACGCTTCATTATGTTAGAAGCAAGCCCCTTTCGCAGAGAGAAACAATAACTTGGAATTGTCTTTTTTAGAGTGTACAATAAATGTCATTTCTTCTTGTCTCTGCCCCTCAGTGTGTGTTGAGTGGTGGGTTTGGGCACCGGGCATGGATGGCCTTGGCACTCGAGCGGCCAGATTGTAGTGGGAGTATCGGTCTTACATGAAGCTTTGGAGGGTTTAGGACGGCTTTAGGAGTATGGAGGGAGAGATCTGCCCACTTGGTCTGGAGTAGAGGGAACGAGGGAAACATGCGTAAGTTTGCATATGATAATTCCGCACGCAAAACAAAGACAGTCCACATTAGTAGAAGTTTCCGATCTGTAACTTACTTATTGTCCGTTGCATCTATTTTGTGCGTAAAATCGGTGCTATACATATAGTCTGGTCGAGATTGTTCTCCGTTCAAAGACTGAAATAAACCAGTCCTTTTTTTTTTTTTTTTTTTTTTTCGCCAATATTTATTTCGGCACGTCTGCGTATTGCTGCGCTCAATTCAGTCCGGTTAATGTGTTTTTCTAGCTGCAGGCTGTTGTTTTGTCTTGGGAAAAGTGAGCTCCACAGGGGCTTGGATGCAGAGAGCGCGCAGTAACCCGTGGTGCAACCAGTTGCTCTCCAACAGAAACAGTACGATTTTCCGAAGTGACATTATCGACAACTGATCTATTCGGATCTTATCAGCCTTTTCACATTTTTTTGCTGTATTAGCAGGGGGGGGGGAATGTGTAACGCGCTTGCGAAATTTGAAGTATATACTAAAGCTGGAATTATGTTTTGCTCATTAATGACTGGCAATATTTTGGTTACATCAGTGTTTTGTGTTACATCAGGGAAGCAGGTGTACTGTGGGGAAAGGGGGGGGGGGTGATAATGAAATTTTGTGTGTAGATTGGGACTCGAAAACAGGTGTTTCCTCTCTGTAGCACGGTTAAATAATTAAGTAATGCGATCACGGTTTTATGCCCAAGTGATCAGCGGGTGAACAACTTTCCCCGTCAATGCAGGCGCACCTCTGTAGGACGCGCGCTGACTTTTACGCACGCACAACCACGCGTATTGGTCTGTCTCAGGTTGACAGGTTTAAGGGGAAAACAGACAAAAGAGGGTAACGAAGATGCAGTCTCAGTTTGACGTTTTTACTTTTTTTTTTTTTTTTTTTTTACCGGTCTATATTGAGCATGATGCTGCATTTTCCTGAAGGCCTGTTCATTCCCAACTCTAGTTTTACTTATTTGTTTTTATTGGTGTTAAGGCAGGGTTGGGGGGGTGCTTTGGATTACTGCGCTGACCCTTGGCCCCTGTCGTGCACCATCATTGCAGTGCACACATCCTGTTGCAGAGGCCGCACAAAAGAGAGTATAGGTTTGAAAAGAGGTTTGTTAAAGGAGGAGTGACTGATGGGGGATGACAGAGAGAGTAAACAGGGGCCACCGGGGTCCCAGCGTCACTGTAAAGGCTTTCTGAACCACTCTACAGCCACTCAACTAAGAATAATTATAATTGTTAGAATAATCACAATAATGGCATTTTCTACCATTTTATCCCAGTTCAATTTCAGGTACATATGTAGATTATTTATTTCCTATATTTCTTGACGCAACAGTGCGTTCTTTGTGACGTCTGTTAAAATTACCCCAGGGTGTGCTTTACAGGAAACTTAAAAAAAAAAAAAGAAGAAGAAGAAGAATGGATCTCTGTGAGCAAAATAATCTTTTTTTATTTTTTCTCTATCCGAAAAGATGTTTGTATTCGCTTGTAAAAATCTGTATCTTTGGTTCACATTAATTAAAAGATTATATTTTGCACTTTACTAAATACCAGCTCTTTGTTTTTCTCAGCTTGAATTGCGTTTCTCCACATATTTGTCCACTTCAGACTTTTATTATAATTTCAGTATATTACTGTGCCGCCATTATGTGTTTTCTGGTCTTATAATCTCAGTGGCACTCACCGCCCTGGAGCTCACCGGGTATGATCATTATGATGTGATCTTCGTGGGGCCTTAAACCACGGCTTGAGCCGCTGGAAACCTTTATTGACCGTTGTGATATCCCGTTAACCCTATTACCCAAGACACATGGATCCGTCCGAGTGATCCCGCTCCCTCAGGCCCTAAACAGAGAGCTATATCACGCTAAGCTCTAATTAAAATAAAAACATCATAGAATGAAGAGAATAGAATGATTAAATCGTTAGTCTCGCCGCGGGAAGTGGTATTTCGTTTTGCCTTTCAATTAGAGGTTGATTGGGCTTTTCAGGGGAGGTCAGCTGTGAAATCTGGATTATATATGCACGGACTCCAAGACACATAGACACTGCCTTCTCATGATTTACAAACGGGATACTTGACTGGATATTAAACAGGAGACATAAAATTTATTAACTCCAAAAACAAACAAACAAAAAAAAAAACTCCACTCAAAAATCCCAACATTAGAGCAGTTTGGATGTGGCCTTTTCATCTGAACATCCACAGAAGAATGGGCCGGGACTGATTCACCATCACCAGCAGACGGCGATAACGGCGCTTTGCCCCTCATCATCATCTTCATCATCATCATCATCCTCCAACCCATCCATCCTTAAGGGCTTCTCTTCTTGAACCGACAGTTTTTAGTAAATGTCTTCAACATCATCTTTTGCGCCTAGTGTGTATAATTTCATTCTGACACATGCTATTATTATATAGATTAATTACATACCAAAGGAAGTACGACAGAGATGGAGAGAGAGGAGAGAGAAGTGTTTCTGTAAAAGGGATTTCTGAGCACCGCTGAAATTAAAGTGTTTGTTAAAAATAAAAATAAAAATAATAATTTTCAACAAAATTTTTACTAAAGACGCTTTTGTGATTTCAGAAGCTGCCCCATAGACAGTATTTATTCTTTTTTTCTTTCCTTTTTCTTTTTTATTTTTTTTAATGTTGACATGTTTGAGTCATTTTAATCACAGACTTCACCGACCTTTTGGGTGCTACACTGGCGCTAACGCATCATAGTTATTTTTATTTAGTTGAAGTCTCTGAGAGCGTGTTCCGAAATTTCAAATGGCTTTTGCTATTTGTGGGATTGACCCTCCTTTTCTGCCTCCTCCTCCTTCTCCTCCTCCTCCGGTGTGTTCTTCCTCTACGGTCTTTTAGTCACCTGACCAAACGCCATGCAAATCATTCTGCTGCTGGAGCCTCATTGGCCGCTTGTGGCTCATTTAACCGCTGTCAGTGCGCATCATATGGCCGCCGCTTTAACCAACTTCTCAACTCCGACAGGGAAAGTGGCTCAAATGCGCATTCTATCACAGTGGATGTGAACCAACACAGGCGAAGACACTGTGAAATACTGGTTGGAGAACATTTTATATCCCTTTTGGATTAATTTTTGCCTGTACTTGATTAATTTTGGGTTAAGAAAAAACAAATTGTAACCCAGTCATTCTGTGCGCACCCGATCTTGTGCGCCTCGTACTTATCTTGAAATAGACTTTTTCTCTGTTGGTGGCGAAGTTTAAAACCAGGTGAATGTATAGCATGATGATGGAAACTGACCTCCATTCCCCCGGCCCCCAAACGAATACATCCACGGGGCAAACGGGGCCGAACAGCGGGTCCAAAGCGAATCAGGAGCGGGTGAAGAGACCGATGAACGCGTTCATGGTGTGGTCCCGTGGGCAGCGGAGAAAGATGGCACAGGAGAACCCCAAAATGCACAACTCTGAGATCAGCAAGCGACTGGGCGCCGAATGGAAGGTGATGTCCGAAGCTGAGAAGCGCCCTTTCATCGACGAGGCAAAACGGTTGCGCGCCATGCACATGAAGGAGCATCCGGATTACAAGTACCGGCCAAGACGGAAGACCAAGACGCTGCTGAAAAAGGACAAATATTCCCTTGCCGGTGGACTGCTTTCTGGGCCCAGTGGGGGCGGTGGAGTTGGTTTAGGGGTCGGCATGGCTTCATCCGGGGTCGGGCAGAGGTTAGAGAGCCCCGGGGGTCACGGAGGTTCCGCCAGCTCCGGCTACGCACACATGAACGGCTGGGCGAACGGTGCGTACTCGGGGCAGGTGGCTGCAGCCGCGGCGGCCGCAGCAATGATGCAGGAGGCTCAGTTAGCCTACAGCCAGCACCCGGGCAGCGGGGCGCACCACCACCACCACTCACACCACCATCACTCACACAACCCCCAACCCATGCACCGCTACGACATGACAGCCCTGCAGTACAGCCCCATCTCGAACTCTCAGAGCTACATGAACGCCTCTCCATCCGGCTACGGAGGGATCACCTACACACAGCACCAGGGCTCCGGCGTCTCCTCCTCAGCTGCCATGGGGACGTTAGGGTCGCTGGTGAAGTCGGAGCCGAGTGTAAGCCCTCCCGTCAGCAGCACACACTCACGGGGTCCTTGCCCCGGAGACTTGAGAGAGATGATAAGCATGTATTTACCGACCGGAGAGCCCGGGGACCCGTCAATGCAAAGTAGACTCCATGCCTTGCCGCAGCATTACCAGAGCGCCACGGCTGGAGTGAACGGGACGGTCCCTCTAACACACATTTAGAACTCAGAATAATTGAAAACTGCAAACGAACACATAACCAAATATTTACCTCTTTTCTAAATAACCCCGGTCCCGAGAACTACCTGCATTTTGTACAGAATGTTTATGAAATTGTAAATGAAGGGTAAATAGCATATTCATCTTGGCTTTTTTGGAATAGCCACCAGTGGAATTATATAACGAATATGATGCTGAGATAATGGTTATTGTGCTATCATCTTTTTGTCCATTACTTCACAGTCTTAGTTGAGGGTTATGCCAGGTTCACAGGGGTATTTGGTTCAATTGTTTCATAATTTTTGGGGGGTTCTTGTAAGTTATTGAAAATGAGATAACGTGTCATAATCATAAAAAAAGTGCTTTAAAAGATATGGGAAACGCATTCTTTAAACATTTGTGTTCATTTGCAGAAGCCTGTGTCTTAATTCTTGGAAATCATCTCTTTTTATTGTAACACTCTAATTATTGTAAATTGTGAATAATTTTAATATTTCAAAGGATGACGGGCAACTGCTGTTGTAATTTAAGTGCTTTTCTGCAACTGAAAAGCCCTGATATTGCAATGAAGAAGAACTGAATAAATTTCACAAGATGTTGCTTTGATTCTTAAGAAAACGGCCTTAGATTGATTATTTTCAGTGTTTTGAAAGAAGTGTTCACGTTTGGAGATGCAGGAGTATCATCCACCATTCCTCGGGAAAAAAAAAAAAAGTCACCTCTTTAAATTTTGACATCGCTGCTGGCCACAGATCCCACGAGCTTTTAAATGGCCTAATTGTTTGTGCGTAATTGTGCGTAAAAGCTACAGTCTGCAGGCCCATTGGGGACCGCTTTGGCAGGATGATGTTAGAGAGATAAAGTTTATGTGTATAATGCAAAATTAATTTATAAATCAAATTGTTTTATTTTATTTCAGTGATGTGCAGGCCAAATTATAGCATCATAACTAGAGGAGTCATCTTGAATATTTAATGCAGGTCAAATTAACGACCCATATTCCTCTTGGATACACATTTGGGATTCTTTTTGTGCATTTTTATAAATGTGATCACAATCATTATGTCGAGGCTTCATATCACAAACCACCTGTTATTAAAGGAGCGATGTGAATAGCGGATATGAGAGGTTTAAAATTATTTGCTCCAAAGAGAAACAATACCTCATTAATAATCCCTTTTAATAATTTTCACTGTAGTTTTTAGAGACATTTAATTGCTCAGTATTTTTACTTTGCAAAGGTATTTCATATTTATGTCAGACTTTCACTTATTTAGCAGGAAAAGCTTTAAAAAAAATAACAGAAAACTGTCCAGACATGATGCTGACTTACATACAGATTTATAATGTTAGGAAAACGAGAAATAAAATGTATAGAATTTATGATTATACAATACAACACTAAAATAGATTTATATTTTAGTGTACTAATAATTAGCCTATGTGAATTTCAGTATATTGTGTAGTGTGTAATTCATAATCTAATTAACACTTAATTATGTAAATGAAAAATTTCTAATTTTACAAAAGTTTCTCTTACAATGAGGGCTGGTATGTTTTATATCAGCGTCCTTTTGAGAAGTTTTAAGGTTTTTTTTCATGTCTTTTGTAATTTAATTGTTGAAAAAATATGTGAATTTTTTAGATATTGTAGTGTATTTTTTTTAAATAACATGAATTACATAAAAATGCATCAACTTTAAAAGATTTTCATTAATGTGGCCACAGCTGAACTTGCAATGTTAAACAAATTTAACACAATATTTTTTTTTTTTTTCCTTGACATTTGATGAAGTCAGGGAAGTGAAGACAAACGAGGAAAAATCAAATTAGACAAAAACCGAGATTTGAGCAGAAATATCAGTTTAGACACTGACTCATAAATCCGATTGTATAAAGATACTTTCATTTCAACAGAAGATAAAAACAAAAACAAAAACACATCCACTAAATGTTCCCAGTTCATTCCATGCACAAAGCGGGACCACAAACCAGTCAGGATTGTTGCTCTTGAACCGCTGTCATTGCGCACAGTTAAGCACTGCCTTAATGTTGCGCAGACAGGACATGAACTTCCCAATGACCAAGCAGATTTGTCCCAAGTAACTTAAAGGTGACTCATCAGAATTTAAGCCCCTCATCACCTGCTCATGAGAGATTTTAGAAGATCTGGAGTTTTCATTGCTGTGATTAAAAAAAACAACAACAAAAAATACACATTCAGGCTAACACATATTTAAGAAAAAAAATGATATAAATCCTCTTGAAATAGTCAAAAACGAGTCTGTGGATGTGACGTCGAGTTTTTTGACAGGCCACAGCTGCTTTTGACGTTTACATTTTTATTTTTTTTTTTTATTGCCTGTAGGCCTTATATGTAGATACAGACTAATATCCATACACATGCAAATGAGGGAAATTTATGCCTTCTTAGGCATTTAAAAAAATCAATTAATATCAAATACATAGTTAAAGGGTCTATTTCACACTGATGAAGACGTGCATGGTATGTCAATTAAACCTGTTAGGCCTCATAGTAAGCGTGTAACGTCTGGCTGCGCATTAATCTATTGAAATAAATCATAAGAACAATGTCTAGAAATTCCGAAACTCCAAAGAAACTGCGTGTATGGAGTCATCTGTCCTCAGTCCACCGCGCAGCGCACGGGATGGCCTTCTCACGTGTTTTGCATCTGTTTCTATCTTATCTGTTGATGTGAAGAGATGCGGATTAACACTGAAAGCCCGGAGAGGCGGAGCGCGTCACGGCGCATCGCCAGGCTAAAAGAGGAGCGTTCTGGCAAATTTAACCCGAATAAATTACACCTTGAGGTGAAAGAGGGGTAAGTGTAGGGTGCAACATATACAGGGGATGTGGGTGCTGCGGTCTGTGTGCGTCTGCGAACATGCGTGTATGCGCGCGCGTGTGTCTGTGCGTTTGTGTGCGTCTGTGTGTGTGTTTAGCTGACCGGCCAATAAATCTCTCCACCGTGCGATACTCTTATCTTGTAGCCACCGATATATTCCGTGCTAGGAGGCCATCAGCTCCAGCGCACACTCGGTTGCTCGTAAAGCCCCGATCCCTTGCACTCCCTGTCCTAAATGGGGATAATTAGCGTCACTTTATCACGCCTCTGCATATTTTCTCCGCGTCTCCCCCCCTTCCTAAAAAAAATTACCAAGCAGCCTGCTCTCGTCGCCCGCTCTGTCACAGAAGATTATGGAGACAGATTGCACAGAGCGAATGTGCCGGGCGAGATTAGCGCGGAATAGAGAAAGCAACTGGGCCAATGAATTCCTCGGAAGGGCCTTATCGTGCAATTACACGTTGACATGTTTAACAATCTTGCTGCCTCTTAATCCTGCAGTGCTGCTCTATCTACCCACAGCTACCACGCTATATGCCGGCACACAGACCTAATGCACCGAAACGCAGCACAAATGTACTGAAAGTTAGGGAGAAATTGCTTTATTTCCAAACTTTGTCCAGCATTCACCAAAGGCTTTTTATTTTCTATTTTTATTTTTCAGACCTCTCCGTTGTCGGAATAGCCTCTGCACTGGAACTTTTTGATAAGAGGTGAGATATTAAAATTAAAAAATATATATATAGTCTATAGATTTGGCTTATTGTTGTACCAAATCACTTCTAAATAAACAGGGAAAGTGACAAGAATAGATGGGCCATGTCCATTTAGAGCTAAAAATGGGAAATATGGAGCGTAAAAGTGGCCGCATGTTTGGAGTTGAGCGCACTCCCAGCCCCCTCCCCACACCCTCACCCCCCCACACACACACACCCTCCCCATCCCCGTCCCTCCTGCCTGGCGGTATACCGGGGCCTGTGTGGGAGTGATTGTGGAGCGCCACTGTAGGAATTTGGCAGCGGCCGCGGTTTGGAGAGTCGCCCCACGCTGAGCCCCATTCAGCGGCCAGCGCGCTGTGAGGTTGGGAAGTTTCAGTCAGCCGTACAACTCAATGGTCCCCACAAAGGCGATTACAAGCCCCAGCGCATTCCTGTAGGGACCTGGGAGCGGCGCAGGTGCGAGGGGGTCCGGGGTAACCCGTCAGAGAAGTGATAAAACGGGACAGTGCATGGACCACACAAAACCAAGTACTCCACAGGAACCGGGGATTTTTTTTTTTTTTTTTTTTTTTTTTTGGAAGGAGGAGGAGAAAGGGAAGAATAAGTTTGAAGAAGATGGAAGTGGTGGTGTTGGGGAGGGGGTTTACGCACTGACTGGCCTCTCTGTCCATCACTGCATAAAAGCAGCAGAAGACTTTTGAGTCAGGGTTGTAACAAGGATTTGAGTAAAAATACTGACATCATGAATCCGAAATGCCCCAGAATTATACACCTAAAAATTGATAACCTTCCAAAACCATGGAATATCTAGCTTTTATGTGCTTTTTAGAATCAGAATCAGATTTTATTGCCAAGTAATTTTTACATTACAAGGAATTTGTCTTGGTTCTCTTGGTGCAAACAGTTAAAAGAAGCAGATATCAAAAATAATAATAATAATAATATAGAAAAATAGAAGTGTTTGCCTTCAGAAGTGGATTATATACATATATACACTAACATGTGCTGGAAACTGTAGTATCCTTTATGTGACAGAGTGCACTGTGTTGGTGCTTTTTATTCATTTAACCTATAAATACACAGACATCTACCCAAAATGCACAAAAGCGTCTACTGATTTAAAAGGTTTGCAAACTTTCATGAACCACAAATCCTAGTATTGAATTTCAGATAATTGAGGTAAAATCCAGTTTGTCATTTTTTCATTGTCATCAGATATATATGCACCATTTGGACTTTTACATCCTCAGTAGTGAACGAGAAAACAGCATCATCTTTTACAACATCGATTCACCAGTCAAACCCATTTAGTTTGATAAATGACAGTAGTTGTAGACACCTGTTTTTATGTTCACTTAACAATAGACTATATTTTGTTGAAAACTGTTGTTCAAACTTTTTCCTCATTTTTTTTCCTGACTTTATCTAATAACCTTTGAATTTACTCTGAGTTTTTATGAACCTCTACAAAATCAGTAAATGAAATACAGGAAAATATCTGATTTTCATTGGAAAAATACAAAACGCAGAGGATAATATGTTAATAAATGGTGATAAATCAGTTAGCGAAGACAAAATTAGCTTTGGGTCTTTAAGGGTTAAGTGGTCAGTCATATTTTCTTCTCATGGCTTAAATGTTAACACCTCAGCTGCACTGCTCTAATACATGAAATCAATTCTGTTTGTTGAAATGAATGTAATGTCTTAATTTAGGCAAAATCTGCAATGTAAAACAAAACCACAAGCCCTATAAAAGAACCTTCATGAATGTTTTTGTAAATAATATGGACTCTTTGTATCATAAATACTCTAACTTTTCCGTGCAACGTGACCTGCAGCTTCAGCTTCTGCCTTGCTTCCAACATGAAGCACAATGAAAGCTGTGCTGTATTTGTGCAGCCTTGGTATCTAAAGGTTAGGTACAAAAAACATTTCATTCATAAACAGTGAGGAGGCTTGAGAAAAGCAAAACTATATCTGCAATGAAATGACGTGGCATACGGATCGGGTTGTCTGCTTAAAAACAAATTATCTACAGAAATCTTCAGAAAGTTTACACGCATACAACTTAAACTTACTTTTATTTTACTTTCTCTACAGTATCAATAGTTTTCATTTTCTTGGTCAGTACTCATGTAACAGGTTGAGATGTCCTTGAAACTTCCCATATGGCAGAAAAATCTTCTTTTTTGATCTGTTAGGTAAGCTGCTGCTATGTTAACAATGCTTAAAGCAGAATTTATTAATTGTTCATCTTTATATATAACATCGTTGCACCAACTGATGTCATAAATTATGAAAGTTGATCCAAGTTTGCAACTACTGCATTACTAGATGAGACCTCTTTGCCATTCTGCACTTGTATGAACTTCTTCAGAGGTATGACACTGTTATGGCTAGTCAAGAAGATAATAATTAAGCATTTCACATTGCAATTTATATTCTCATCGTGATCATTTTTAATAGTAAAAGATGCTGCAAGATACTAGCTATTATACCCCTATAAGTTTATAAATTACACATGCAAACCTGTTGTATTCAAAAGCAGTTTAGTGTAAGTTCTCTATTAACATCATAGAAAAATCCAAATTAAAAAAATATGTGCATTCTGCCAAAAATATCCAGTCATGTAATATCACTTATCTATTACATGGAGAATTTTAATTTTTGGAGATTGTTTAAGGTTAGGGAAAGATACCAGCACATGATGTAGTAATGAAAAAATCTGCAGAGGTGCAAGACACTACAGAATGCTCAGGGGTTTTTTGTGTTTCATTTATGTCAACCAACCTACCTGCAGCTGGGGCACGAGCAAGGCATTAAGTTGATCAGAAATCTGCCTCGCTGTTTCAGTTGTACATAAGCTTAATTTCAAAAGGGCAGGGTGGTACGGAAACAAATAGCTTATGCAGCCATCTGGGGTTTTGCACTTGCTATTCTTCATGTGCTATTAAAGGAAAATGACCGGCCTTTATGGCATAAATTGTATTTCTGTAGCACAGTTATTATACAGTTGCACTTATCAAAGCAATTGCTATAATCTTAGCACACCAATATCACCAAAAATAGACCTTATGAAAAGAGAACTACTGTATTCTCTATTGTGACCGTTCTAGTTTAAGCCCACTGTCCTGAACAGTGAGGAGTTTTGTTATGTGTCTTTTATTACAAAGCTAGTTTTTATCCCCAGATGAATTGGTTTTGCTAATCTGACAGAGGTGTTGGCTTGTAAATCACCTGATTATTCATGTTTCTTGCCCTGTGCCTATGCTCCTAGACGAAAGCGATTACAATTATTAGTGACTGCAAGTTGTGTTGATAGAAAAATAATAGAAGTACTTTTCATGTAAAATCACACGTGGGTGGTCACTGAGGATAATGAGTACACCTGAATTGACAAAGGTCTTCATCAAATCCATCTTATGGACCAGGATTTTAGCTGAACATACACCCTTGTGCCACGAGGAGGGGTCTAGGTCTGTAATACACACTGTGGCATTAATTCCCTCATTCAGTTTTCGGTGTGATTTTCGTACAGTACGTCGATAATCTGAAAACGAGGAGGAAAAAGGGTAAAAATTGAATGAAACCACTCTCACACAGGTGATAAAGTTGTTTTGCTTTTACACTTTGGCCTGAACATCGCACTAGAATAGACAGAAAATGAGTGAATCTCATGCACATACAGTCTTTCCTTTCCTTTAGAGGTGTCATATTGAGCATTAGCTTTTGCAGATGTGCATTTAGCTGAACTTTGCTTTCATATTTGAAGTGTTTATATTCAGGATCTAAATAACAGCAGTACGATCAGATGTACTAATGCCTGGAGCACAGTGATTCAGCCTTCCTCCGTGTGCTCTATATTTTTTATGTCAGCCACAGCTGTCGCTAACTCGTCGACTCTCCCAGTATAGCACACCTGCAGTGATCCTCTATCACTGGCCCGCACACATACAAACCCACTAGATGCTGTAAAGGATTTCTGCATCTCGGTGGCAGGTGATAATTCTCGGTGCAGCTGAGATGGGGTTAATGAGGGGTCAAAGAGTTCAGATAAGAAACAGCAGTTTTATGGTGCCTGCTGCAACCTGCAGCACACTGATAGCTGTTTGAACTGGCTGACCTTTGAACTCTGCAGGGTCAAGTGATCAACAAACCGGGTCGTTTAGATAGGTCAGATTGGAACATGTGAGGGATTCGTACGTCACCATAGCCCAAGAGGTGCAGATAAATGGTTCTTAATGATTATAACCTTCTTAATTTGTTTTCAGAGCCATTAGATTGTTGTCAGCTATCAAATTGCTTAAAGTATGGAATGAATTTGGTTCATTTGTAATTTAATTGATAACATTCTGCCTGTTAAGTATTCAGCTACCTGGTGGAACACCTATTTGTGTGCATTTTAATTCAAGTTATGCCACAAATAAGTAACTTTATGATATGAGTTGCTTCCAGTGTCAGGGAATAAGCAGTGACATGTAAAGTCGTTACATTATCGAATGACAAAATAAATGTAATTGTAATAATTGGTGCTGAGATAATAAATGTAATTGAATTAAAGTTACTAATAAAATTTTGATCTGAATATACTTTTTCGTGTAATGAAAAAGTGAATACAGTAAACTAAATGTATTCACTCTGGTTGTTTTGCATCTTTTTATCATGTAAGAATGATTTGTTTTCCAGGTATTTCTGGACTTTTGGGGCAGATTTGTGGAGTAAATGGCTTACAAAGGGCTGTCTGCATTTAGACAGGCTCCACTCCTCTGATACTAAATTTACTTCAAAGATGGAGCAGTGTTTCTGATTGATCTCTTTTTTAATTTGCACCGTCTCTCTCGTCCCAGTCAAATCAATCGCACAGTTTAGTTTGTTTTTGTCAGAAACAAACATAATAAGTTGTACTACTTTGTTGAATTAAATCACTTAGTTATGTGACTTTTTTTCCATCTCAGGGGTCATGTGTTCAATTCTGAATTTAAAAAAAAAAAAAAAAAACAACTACTCCATTGATTTTCATGATACTTGGGCCAAGAGAGGACCTTGTACATTTTAGAGGAGATTTATAAAAAGGGACAAAAATCTAAAGTATTTTTCATTTTCTTTAACTCTTTAGAAATCCAGACTTTCTTGGAAGTGGTAACAATATTAAATATAAAAGTATTAAAATGTCAAATAAAGTGACCACTAACTGGCCCCAATGGATGAATGATGTCTCAATCCCTTTGATATAATGGAACCAGTTACACTAACCAACCAAAAAGCCAGAAAATATATTGGTTTAATGTGTGGTTTGATGATATTATGGAAAAAGAAAAAGAGAGCATCATTGTCCTTGGCATGGTTTATAGTTTTAGAGTTAGAGTTATGGAGTTTAATCTTCCTAACATTGGATCAGCCTATTTTCCAAAGTCTGAATAAACAAAATCCACTGTATATTTAACTCTGCTGTATCTTTATTTATTGACTTTTGACATTTGATATCCTTGCAAATCAATATCCTCTCTTTTTCCATCTCCCCCTGTCTCTCTCTTCCAGGAAAGTGTCCATCATGGGTATCACCAGTGGACAGTGGACATGGATCACTGTGGAGGCCTGTGATTAACAGATAGCGCCTTGTCTCTTCTGCTGACAAGCCATCATTACAACGCGCACTAGAAGAGGTGCTACGAGCGAAAAGACCTTTTGGAAAATGTCAGTGACATTCAGAGCCCCAAATTTACTCCATTCACACCATCCTTTGTGATGCATCCTACTGTAAACCCCTTAATTACACAACACCTTTCTCCTTTTGCCCAATGTTTTATACGTAAGAGTGTCTGATTCAAGAGGGGATATTTTATTTTCTTATGCCCGAGGATCAGAAGTAACACAAACAGACCCCAGAATCGGTCCTACATTTCAACCATCTCAGCGAAAAAGAAAAAAAAAAAGAACAAAAAAGAAAAAACAGCAGTGTCTGCAAACAGCTCCCCTTCCCCATTTCCCTTTCGCTTGAGCCAGCTTCACTGTCTTAATACTCTTAGTCCCTCAGTTGGCATGTTTTCCAAGAATCCGCTGCATTTTCAGATTTAGTAAATCTGTCAAAATGCCTGTAATGAATATTTCTACAGCACTGAGTGTATATAACGTGCTGTTTGACCAGTTCAATAGAAAGCATCAGATCAGGCATGAGGGCCAGAGCATCAGTTGAAGATTTTATTGTTTGAGAATGTGAAACCACTACTTTTTTTTTTTTCTTTTTTTTTTTTTTTTTTTTTTTTTTTTTAAAGAAATCAACATCTATTCTGTACATGTATTTAACAATCAAATATGTTCTGATGTTCTATTTACCATTTTTCCTCTGCATGATTGTTAATTTTGCATTTTTGTGTTCTAAATGTTCAGATGAGTACCAGTTGTGACAGGTCATTGTTACACAAGGATGTTTGTTTTTTTTTTTGTTTTTTTTTTTCTGTTGTCTTAGGAAACTTAATCTTGAAAAATGATTTATAAAATAACTTTTGCACCTTATTGCTGCAACGAAATGTTTTCCTTTTTCATGTTCACATTTTGTTTAAGGATTGCAGTCTGAGAAGTTTTAAAAAGTTGTAAGTGTTAAACTATGTATTAATTTCAAGGCATAAATGCGCCCTCAATTATTTTACCATTGCCCTCGGGTAATTGATTTTGGGTAGTGAAAGAGAGTGATGAGGAGGAGGGGGCGATCTGTGCCGATGTGTTAAAACCGCAAAGCCAACAAATGGAAAATAACTGATGCCATAATTGCTATGAGTGTTGTAACCTTGCTGTATTGATTTTTTTTATTATTATTAAGGCATTTGGCTAACATCAAAGTTGGGGCTATTATAACATAAGTCATTTCACTGCTTCTGTGATAATAAATATTTTTGTTCTCTCGCTCTGTGTCTCAGTCTATCATTGACTTGTTCAGGTGTAACAAACCACACAAAGGCAAACATTTGCGAGTCCAACAGTGTGTGGTGTGTAGTAAGGTAGACACAGACAGAACATGTACTGGGACTAGATAATGAGCATCTCAGGTGACTACATGCAGTGATTACCAGGTTGTTGGTGTTATAGGAACTATATCACATAAGCGTACACTCCCACTCTGTGCACACGCATTCAGACAAACACACATCCGCGCACACACTCTTGAGAGATCCTTGGTTATCACACCCTTCCAGATTGTTCTGAACTACTTATGGAAAACACACACACATCTCAAGATGTGGCCACTCTTGCCAATATGAGCCCAGTGTTAAGAACAGTTGTTGTCGTTGTCGTCATGTGTTTTTTTTAGCATCTCTAAATTCCTAGCGTTGCTAAGGTGCTTTGGGAGGGGATTAACAGAGGCTGGCGCCGATGAGCAAGCCTTGCAGATTTCCAACCAGCAGGAAAAAGACAAAGAAAGAGGGGAAAGAAGGAGGAAAAACAGCAGAGGGTTAGACAACTGGGAAATGGCAGTAACAGCTTGTGTAAACATGATGACTTGAGAGAGGTAAAGAGGTAGAAATGAATGAGGGATAAGCAACAGAAAATGAGACTAAATAGCAAGTGTCCTAAAGAGGAGGCCTCAACTTCCACAGAGATTAGGTAGAGGAGGCTCTGTCACGTCCATTTCAGCCCAGTGTGCCTCTCTTCACCTCTGTCCCTTTTGCCTCTTATTCTGTAAATCTATTAAACATTTCTTTAGCCTGTATCTACACATATCTCCATCTCCTCACTCTCCTTTCATGCATTCCCTCTGTATTTCTGCCTATTTCTTTATTCCCCCAAGGGCAGCAGTTTCAGATCCAGACACTTTTGTCTCCCTTTCTCCCTGTCACAACTTCAAACAGCGCCGGTGTTCAGGTCATACTTATGCGCCTGGAGCATCGGTGACTGTGCCGTCTCAGGTGTATGTCTCCCAGCGTGTCCTTGATGACACTCTCTCCCTTTCTCCCATCTCGACGCTTTTAATTAGTGTAGTGAGTGGTGGAGGCAGCAAAGACAGCTGAAGCACATTTACCAATTATCGACCAGTTTGTATGTACCTCGGCAACAACATTGCAAGGCTTTTCATACTTTTGCAGCTGAAAAAAAAAAACCAATTACACATGAACTAACTCAGGAGAAAGGAATATGTCTCGATTTTCACTAAATCCCTGGATACACACTTTGGAGTTCGATATGCCTCAGAGAGGAAATCAGAATGTGTTTTCTGAGAGTGAAATCTCCATTAGTGAAAGAAGGAGCACCAAAGGGAGGGAGGTCCACATGCTTTTCTTTGAATCCTCTCCTCGGGCTCAGCTTCTCAGGTAGAGTGTAACTGGATGCGGCCTGTTTGTGGAATACAAGGCACTTGACCAAGGGCCAGCACTGCTCCTCCCTCCCCTCCACTCTCATCCCCTCCCTCCCTTCTCCTTCCCCTACCTGGGTCAGGTTACCCCTCAGCCCCCCTCCTCCTGCCCTTGAATGGTGGCAGGTAGTCTGTTTTGCAGCCGCATCAGTGTCTATGGATGTTGAAAAGCATGTGTCTGTATGTTTGTACTCTCCCAGACAGGTGTTTGTGACTCTGTTTGGGCCCGTCAGCTGGGCTCCTGTAACTGGGCCTGTCTCGGCCGCGCTGGCTAATGTGACTGGCTTGGCTGAGGTGCGGAGGCGGCTGTCTTTCAACCACTGATCCCTCAGAACTACTCATCTGATCAGGCTGGATCTGCGCTTCGCGGCTGCTGGGGTCACACAACCCAACCCCGGGGTCAACCAGCTAATTACAGACCCCTGTGTCCTCTGTCTCTGTCAGCACCAGGGATATGGGGAAGGTGGAGCGTGGAGGGAGGAGGCTGGGATGTAAAAAAACACACAGAATATTGACTTTGACATCAAAAAGTCAACTGTGAGTATAACTAAGCCGTGCACTTCTGCCCCTTTCGGTTCTGTAGGTATGAAAACAGGAAAGTGCAGCATCTTGTTCTCACCCTTCCCAGGCCTCGGGCAGAGGGAGAAGTTTAGACCCATGGGACCAAAGCTGGGTCACTGTATGTGGATTTATATATCAACCTGCCACAACCTTTACCTTCTAAACCAGTGCCAGTTTCCCTTGTCTTTGTGTTAAACAATTCTGTAGCACAATATAATGCTCCTATTGTGATTCAGGGGTGAAGGAGACTTCTGAGGTCTTGGAAAAGGAACAATTTCTATGTATAATCTTCTTTGGTCTGATCAGCTGCATTTTAAATTTTTATTTAACCTTTATTTAACCAGGAAAAATCCCATTGAGATTAAGAACATCTTTTACAAGGGAGTCCTGGCCAAGATAGGCAGCAGCAAATACGACACAAGATTACACAGTTAAAGCACATAGAACAGACACATTTGACAATAAATAGTTAGTAAAAATAACATTTACGAGCAGATTAAGAAAAACAAGTGCAAGTTATGGAGTCGGCTTCAAGAACTCTGTTTGGACTTTAAAGGGCTTAATGAAGTTAATGCAGTTTCAAGTCTTTCTATGTGGTTCCATGCATAAGGTGCAGAGAAAACAAGTGCTCTTTGAGCCTGTTTTCTGCAGTGGTGGAATCTATGCTTTTGCCCTTAAAGTTAGAATAATTTTGTTTTCAGACACATTCCTCTTTTTATTCCTGTTTATACACATCAGTAATCACCTTTGACCAGGTGCAATGATTACATACTGAGTTTCAGTTGCACTTATCTATCAAGAATAAATCACAATTGTCACAGTCATTTCATAAGAAGAGGTATATATATATATATATATATATATATATATATATATATATATATATATATATATATATATATATATATATATATATATATATTCCAACTTTATGGACAACAATGTACATTTACTCAGGTACTCCTGTTAAAGCACAAATGTTTACTTGAGTATTCTCATTTTACACTGTTTAAACTTCAACCACATGCTTTTTCCTCCTCCTATTTTCTGTTCCATTCCACTCCAGTGAAAACCATGTATCTCCCAAAGTACTGATTTTGCTTATTTCTGATACACTGAAAGATAAAATGTTTTCTTCATGGATTGAGAAATTCTCCTTTTTATTAAAACCTTGAAAGACCTAAACAGCCACTGGCAACCTAAAGCATTTACTGATATAAAATTTGTAATGACTCCTATCAATACACTAAATAATTCAGGTAAAATGCAGTTTCTCAGCTTTTCAGTGTCATCACTTATGACCCATTTGGACATTCAGAGGCTCCATAGTGAACATTGAAACATTCATTTTCTACAACACTGATTTACCAGTAAAACCCATGGAGTCTGAGAAATGACAGCAGTTGAAGACATTTGTTTGACTGTTCAACTACTCATATTTTTCTGAAAAAGTCACCTTTGCTTTAGTTTTCTCTGGTCTGATATGATAATCTTCAAATGTACATGTGCTTTTATGAGCATCTACATCACAGGTGTCAAACATGCGGCCCGGGGGCCAAAACTGGCCCACCAAAGGGTCCAATCTGGTCCACAAGATGAATTTACAAAGTGCAAAATGCAAAAATTACCCTGAAGATATTAACAGTAAAGGGCATCAAACTCAAAAATAATAGCATAATAACCTAGAAATAATAATTCCAAATTTTCTTCTTGGTTTAGTGTGAGAAAAATACTATGATATTATGCCTATAGATAATAACAACACCATTTTTTTTCTCTTTGATTTATTGCAAAGAACATTAAATTCTGATATCCTTTAACAATAAAATGTAAATAACCTGAACAAATATGAACAACCTGGAATGTCTAAAGAAAAATAAGTGCAATTTTAACAATATTCTGCCTGTTTTGTTCTTTGGTAGTTCTGATCTGTAATGTACATGTAGAAATCATAAGTTGAGGCATAATACTGATAAAAATGTACTTGTTTTTCTTCAGAAATTTCATTTTTTTCAGTTATTCACATCTTTTTTGTTTTGGATAGAAATAGTTTCATCATCTAATGTTATTTTTTGCACCAAAAAATTTGGAGTTGTCATTATTTATAGGTTATAATGCTGCTTTTTGACTGGTCCTGCCCACTGGAGATCAAATTGGGCTAAATATGGCCCCTGAACCAAAATGAGTTTGACACCCCTGATCTTCATGATTGGTAAATTAAATATAAGAGAATATCGGATTTTCACTGAAAAAAGCAAAATTCAGAGGATAATTTTACAATAAATGGTTATTAATTAGTCAGGAAAGATTAAATACAGAGAAAAATTCATTTGTAAGTCAAGTCAGAAATAGTTCTAGGTCTTTGAGTGCTAAGCTAAATCTACTTAAATATAATATATTCAGCTGGAAAATGCTGAAAAGTAATGGAAAGTTAACTTTATCCTTAAGCACTTACAGTAATGTAAAGTAATGGTTTTGGATGCAGAACCTTTACTGATGGGGAATATTTTCACAGTGTTGGTCCTTTTACTTAAGCAGAGGTTCTGAATACTTCCTCCACTGTTTAGCTGAGGCCATTGACTCGACTGGGATTTAAAGGATGCTGTACACTGGTGTCACACTAAACACACACACACGCACACACACACACACATTTCATACCAAATCACTGCCACACTACATTAGTCTGCAGGTTCATTAATCACAAATGTGAGGGCTTCTCAGCAAACGTAGGAAATTAATCAAAAAAGGGGACATTAATCACATGCATGAACAGCAGTAGTTACACCTGTGACAATGCCATCTGATTTAAACGTGTTACTCCAGACTGTGTTAATGATGCCACCCAGGGCCAAGGAAAGCAACCTCTGTGCGTTCACTGAAACAATAATGCACTAACTATGAAGCAATTTTCGTACATGTAGTGAAGGAGTATGCTGATCCACATTGCACATGGGTCAGTGGGTGTTGCAGCAATTACCGGGTGCAGCTTTTTCCTCACAGCTTGACCACTGTTTTTTTTTTTTTTTACTCTAAGTGTTGAAATGTCTCTTGAAATGATATTAGTCATAGTTATTTTTTCCCTAAAATTGCCCTGACAAATATATGTTCCATTTTGAAAAAAGTTACAGTTGGAAAGGCTTGATTTGATAGTTTAAGTGAAATAACTGATGAATGTCTGTAGGAATGTTAACATTGTTTATGTGGAGAATATACAGAAATAGGAAAGAGCATTAAGAAAACCCTGCATGTGTGGTTACACTGCCCTCTTTTGAATGCACGGCAGTGTATACCAGTGCAGCTGCAGGAACTGAAAATACTTAAAGTAGAAACAGTGATGAAAATGTTCAGATTTCAGATCCATACACATTTTCAATAAGACCAAGCAGATGAGTATTTAAATGCATATGAAAATATCTTAACAAATGCTGCACATATTCAATGCAAACTTACTCTTTATTTCAACCATAGTCTTTTAGGTGCTCTTACTAATGCTTAATGCTTCGTTTTCTGTTTTTATATGGAGTTGCTGAACATTCTCACACTGGTCTGTGTGTGAAAAACTAGAGGTACCTCAGTGGCAGCACATATCAGTTGGTGAGAAATGTCTGGCGCTGGAGGGCTTTTGGCAGCTTCGCTTCTCATACAGGCTGTTCTTCAAATAAATCATAATAGATGGAACTGAAAACTAAAATTTCCAAATTAATCACAGTAATATTTAAACAAGATTCTTTGGTTTATTTCTCATAATAGACCATGTTCACCACTATGTTAATCTTACATACATTTGGAAAGAACTTTTATGGTTACTATCCTCCTATTAAGTATTTTTTTCAGATCACTCTTTGGATATATTAAATACCATACCATGCAAATACTTTTTAAATTCCATGTTTGTGTTTTATACATTCCAAAAAAAAACAGAAAAATACCAACCGCACCATTCGATAATGCTAAAGCACTACAATTCCCACTTCATTCATAAACAATTTTAATGGGCCATGAAAAAAGTCTTAAGAAAAAAAGAAATAAGAGGAAGATGGTATGTTTTTGGATGTAACATGGACAGAACAACTATAAAATCAGACTTTTACAAAGGCCAACCTTTCAAGTATCTATTCAAATAAATCTCTCTGAGCTCCAAGAAAAAAGCTGCTAATTAAAACAGAAAGTGAAGTTCAAGTGATGATCAAACTGTCATCTTCTAAGGTTGGCTTATGAAAAGTAGAAACAGTAAAGGTCGTTAAATCAAGTTAAGACATTATTTACTGTACAATGCAAACTTTCAATTCAAGTACTTAAAAAAGAAAACGAGCAAGTCAATAGATGAATACAAAACAGAGACCTCTGATGAGTTCACAAGGAGCTACCTTTATTTTACATGATTTTACATGATTCTTCAAACACAGAATACTTGGCATTTTCTTTTTAAAATCCTTTGGAGGAATTTTTACTCAGTGTCACATTAGGTAAATCAGGAGATAAACTCAGGCTTTTCTCAGTTAAAGTTTTCTATTTAATGGAGGTCTAGTGGTACTTGTTAATTGCTATAGTTGTCTAAGTAATGAAACAATTACATACAGACAGTGGATGTAATGTCATTTAATGGTCCCATTCTGAATTCATGTCCTCTGTTGAGTCTTTTAGCAGCATCTCCGAGCTTGAAAACAAAATGCCTCAGATAGAATCTCTGTGAGTTCTGATCTCTCATCCAGTCTGTTTCTTTCTCAGCTGACTTAGTGCCATGGTTCAGGCTGCAGTCGGGTTCAGCAGCGCCGTTCTCTGACCCCTGCAGCCTGACGGCCAGCTCTGATAAACTCATATCACACATGACAGGGAAACCGAAGACCTGGCCTAATTAGCAGGCGGGACAAGAAAGATAGAGAGGGGGGTGGTGGGGGTGGAGAGGAGGGAGAGAAGATTGAAAATCAAAACGAGGAAGACTTTATTAACAGAGCTGGTGACCCCTGGTTATTTATTCATGGATTACTAAATAGGACTTTGGAACAGAGTGTCCTGCCCAGTTCTCAACAGCTACAGTGTGCATGGTTGTTGCTCTGCTGCAGATAAATTGCTATGCATCACAATGTTCCCTCTTCTTCTGCTCTTTCTATCTGTCCTTAATTTTCCTCTCACCTTCGATGCCACACATAAAAACACATACATACACTTGACACCTTCCTCAGTTGACTTACCTGTCCAGGTATTCCAGTAATCCAGGCCAAGCCTTGTCAGGTGGAAGAAAGTCTATCCCAGGGCGGAGACAGGGGGGGGAGGAGGAGGAGGGGATGGGGGAGCTGCAGTAAGTCTAGCCGGTGGTGTGGTGGAGGAGGGAGTGAGAGGACCAGAGACAGGGGGCAGGTAAAGGGGATCGTATTCAGGCTCCTGGGGACATGAGGCTTGGCGTGGCACCACACTGCCCACCCAACATCAACACTCTCAGGTTCCCTGGCTCAGATGGGCCAGATAATCACCCTCTCTCCACAGGGACCATCTGGAGGCAGGGAGGGAGGTAAGGCTTATGTTTTATTTCCAAAAAAAAAAAACAAAAAAAAAAAACAAAAAAAACATGAAATGCGCTGTGAGATAAAATAAGATGAACTCCTTTTTATTCTTAACAGCTCATTCACACAAACACACCCATGCATGAGCGCAAGGAGCAACACTCGGTGTGGAGAAAAACATTACACACGTGATAACGCTCACAGCAGTGCTCCCTCTCATCTCTGAGTGGCTCCAGTTTGATTGACGCCCCTATCCTCACGGAGATCAGAGGACAGCCACTGCGATTATCATCTCACCCTGGTAACTGAGACACCCTTAATCCCATAATAATCCCTCACAGTCAGTCAGCACAGGAGTATCCTGACCTCCTGCAAGGAAAACACATGCACACACACATTTTGAAACACATGTACATAAACATACATGACTAGGTGTTTCTAAATAATGACAATGCTTCTCAAATGAAACAAATACTGACAATGAATCTTCATAATGTTTTTTTCTTAAACCATTTAATGGCACAGGCGGTGGCTGGTCCTAACCGCACACATCCTGCCTTAAATTTATCCTTTTGTCAGACTTTTCTGACATCTGCAAACCCTTACTACCAGTCCATGGGCATAATGAAGACTCCCAAACCTTAAAGAGAGAGTGAGACACCTCCTCCAGGTCTGAAACAGACACCTGCTGCCTCTCATTTACAACAGCAACATCTGGTGTATTAGCTCTATGTCTGAAAACATGTCAGTGATACCACTGCACTGTTTGAAGCCACAACCTGGAAATGTCCCTGAATTCTCACAGATAAAAGCCCTGTAACCTTAAGAAACATGTCTTTTTTTGGAAAACCCACTGCACTTATGTATATGAGTCAACACACAGAGATTTGGCTTCACATGTGATGCAAATAATGAGGTGTGAACTTGAGAATGTGTTGCAAGTGTTCAATTCAGTTTTTTTCATTTTCTGTTTGGTAAACATCAAAAATAAGAATCAAGTTATGAGTAGAGCCAGACTCGAATACTGATGCCACTCTGACCAAGTGTGTGTCCATTTTTCATTTTAAAAAAATCTGAAAATGAGTATTTAATATGTATTTAACCCTTGAGGTTCTTGATTTTTGGAATTACTTCCAAATGAATTTTCTGTACATTTTAACATTTCATACGTGATTTATCATCATTTATTCTAACGCTGTCCTCTGCAGTTTGTATTTTTCAATGAAAATCAGCTGTTTTCCTATATTTAATTACTTATTATGGAAATGTTCAGAAAGAGAAAGCTGAAGAAGAGTGGTGTTTTCTGCAAAGAATATCATTAACTGGATGTAAAAAAAAAAAAAAAAAAAAAAAAGGTGAAAACAAGTGTCTGCAACCACTGTCATTTGTTAAATAATATGGATTTTACTGGTGAATCAATGATGCAGAAGGTGGCGACGTTTTCATGCTCACATTTGATGCCACTGAAGAGCTCAGAAACTTCGTTTGACCTGAATTATTTCCATGTATTAATAGAATTAGTGGTTCAAAAGTTGTTAGATCAGCATATGCTTTAAGGTCGGTGGCAAATTATATGAAAAAAAAGAGAAGAAAAAAAAAAATCACAGTTAATGAAGCCTAGTACCAACTTAGATTTTACATGTGGCTATATATATATATATATATATATATATATATATATATATATATATATATATATATATATATAAAACCAAATGTTGCCACATGTAAAATTTAAGTTGGTACTAGGCTTCATCAACTGTGAATGTAACATAAATCAGATATTTCTGCACCAAGTATTAACATCAGTAGTCCAACAGGTAAAGACAAATCTGCAAATGAGTTGTTTTGTTCTGATACAACCTGAGGAAGTTATTATAATTTAGCTATTATGAGGAGGTAGGAGATGACCCTTGTGGAAATCATTGATTTCTGAGGCTAGAAGTGTTGGGATTGAACTGTAACTTGAGCTGCGGTGGACATAAATGGTGGACATGAAAGAACAAAGAGAATGAATCCATGTACAAGTGTACAGAAAGATGATTATTACTTGATTTTGATTTTGTTTGTGCTGTGTTTTACTTTCTCTGTACTGGATCAGCCTTATGTGACATTGTAAAAAATTATCATAATAATAAAGACAAAATTAAAATAAGGTTAAAAACAACAGACAAGGAACAGTATGTGTCATAGTGTGGTGTTGTATTCTATGAGTCACTGACCTCTACTGGAAAGATTAACACCGTTCTTCCAAAAGATACCCCTTTACTTATTGTTTTGATAATGGCTATGGAGAGCACTGTCTAACACAGAAAAACACACACACATAAATAACATCTATCGGATATCTTAAGACTGGGTGACTGTGTACAGGGGTTGGACAAAATAATGGAAACACCTTCACCTCAAGATGATAATGCCCCAATCCATACAGCTAGAATTGTTAAAGAATGGCATGAGGAACATTCTAATGAAGTTGAGCATCTCGTATGGCCGGCACAGTCCCCAGACCTCAACATTATTGAGCATTTATGGTCAGTTTTAGAGATTCAAGTAAGACGTCGATTTCCACAGCCATCGTCTCTAAAAGAGTTGGAGGGTATTCTAACTGAAGAATGGCTTAAAATTCCTTTGGAAACAATTCACAAGTTGTATGAATCAATACCTCGGAGAATTGAGGCTGTAATTGCCGCAAAAGGCGGACCTACACCATATTAAATTATATTTTGTTGATTTTTTAAGGTGTTTCCATTATTTTGTCCAACCCCTGTAGGTCATAATTCACATAATTCCTTGTTGAGGTTTTCCTTTCAGTTGATCACCACTTGACAGTATTTTTACAAAGTTAAAGGAAAACACAAAGTGATGATGTTAAGGGCAGATGGTGTTTCTTTCACACGATCATATATCTTTGATTTTATACCAAAAATGGATGTTAATCATAAAGCCCACAACTATTTTTGACACTCCGGGATACGTAGAAACGCAAACACAAAGTAATTATTATAATCAGCAGAGCCGCAGGTTTCACTGCAGCTCAACCTCTGTCCCATCTTCAGTCTGCTTTTAATACCTACTAAAAAGCACTTTTCAACTATACACTGGATTTAAAGAAACAACAAATGCATTTTATTCTCCATCTCACCAGTGTAGCCTGCTTTTTATCCCTTAAGTGGAGCTCATATTACATCTATAGATATGTATAAATAGCCAGGCCTGTGGCTTTTTTAGCAATTTTAGATTCAGCATGTGGTTCAACGGTTAAATATCAAGCTGGGATTTTTATATAGACTTAAAAACTGTTTGTCTTCTTCCAACTCTAAAATTACAGTACAGTCGACATTTATGCATGTCCTTGATAATGGAGATGTACTTTATTGTTACACAACTGCAGCCCCTTTTTAACAGTTAAATCTGGTTTGCCGCAGTGCTTTAAGTTTTATAACAAATTAAAGCTTTCATACTGGTTATTGTTCTGTGAATCAAGCGTCGGTTGGATTTTCCTCTGTTGAAACATCCAGACTACCTCACATCCCTCCAGTCTATTAAATCCACAGTCATTATTTAACCTCAGATAGTCCTCTTGTACACATCAGTGTTGGTAGAAAAGATTTCAGGTACTATGCACCTTTTGAGTGAAATGAACTGCAAAGGGTCCTCAAATCAGAAAGCCTTCGTTCCTCTCAGAGGTTTTAAAACATTACTATCTGATGTCTTTGCATGATCCTTGTGGTAGTTTTTGTTTTTCTTTTGGCTTGTTCTTATGAAGGCTTCTTGTTCTAGGATCTCTTTAGTAAAACAGATTCTAAATCTTGATGAGACTGGCTGACTAAATGAAGATTTGGAAGAAAAAATTAAATGTTTGCTTGGGTGATGAATAGTTTTAGTTACTAAAACTGCTAATGCATGAAGAAAATACAAATATGAGAATAGAATAAGACTAAAAGTGCACTTATTCCGCTTTTTATTTTGCACAATATTATTAACCCCTGAAACAAAGTGCACATTATGACGTATGTTTTCCTTCTTTTTGTCACTTGGTGCTGCAGGTTAAGGTTATTGTTACCATGGTAACATGGATCTGAGTCATAATTCATCAATCAGTGTCATTTATGTCAGTATATTTTATTAACTGTTACCATACCATGTTCAATAACACCCTGCAGCTCTTTCACATCACGGGAATTGTCTCCAGGTTCTGTTCATGTCTAATGGATCTGGTCCAAAATTTAACCCCGCTCATGGAAATACTCTGAAATTCAAATTTTCAGCCTTAGTGTGTTATTGGAGGACCTAACAAGACTTTATTAATTTTGTGAAAAATTTCAAAAATTTGTATTGTTATGTAGAAAATCAAGGTCAGTGAAGTTATCATATTTGGTTCCTTATCCGTAGGTGGCAAAAAAAAAAAAAAAAAAAAAGAGAGGAAAAAAAATGTAAATACATCAAGTAAATATAAAAAATACAAGAAAATCACATGTAAAGTGAAAGGAACACGTATTTTAGAAAGTTAGAACATGCTTTTAGAGCATTAAAACAACATTAGTGCTGATCCAGACCCCTGTCCACATTCACATTATCCCTTTGAACATCAGTCCTCACATTAGTACCATTACTTCATGGTACCTAACAAAGCAGGTACACTCACTGGTCATGCAGAGGTGGACCTTACAGACCCTGTAGACCACATTGGACCTGAGATTGTTGACTCACTGTTCTCACTATAGCTGTCGCTGTCTTGTAATGTATGCAGAAATGACCAAAACAAGTCACTTGCCCAAAAAAGGGGTAAGGGTTTCTCTTCTCTTTGGCCCATGTGCTGCCGTTCTTCCAAATGTCATTAACCCTTTCATGCATGAATTCTGAGAACCTTAATCAGGATTGTTTATCCTGAGTGTTTTTATTCCTCTTCAGGCATGAAAAAACAGCATGATTGAAATTTTTGTAATCTATCTTTCATGGAGTTACAAAAATGTCCACTCATCTAATTTTAGAAGCAAAATGTTATACTGTGTGAAAACTATGAAATAAAAAAACATTTTTAATGCTGTTAATCTGATGTTTTCTCACATTTTAACATACTCTAATACTAGTTATTACTCTCTTCATGGAGATAATATGCAATAAAAACCATGTTAATTACAGTCTAATAAAAATGAACAATTCTCAAACTCAAACATGTTAGTGGGTCAAAACACGGTATTCGAAATCTGTCTGATGGGACATTTTAGAGAAATTCTGACAGATTAGTGTTGCTAAATGACCCACATTTTTACTTTGAAATTTGTTTTTGCTTTAGTTGGACCATAAGGGATTATCCAAAACAAGAAGCTACTTTATATTGAAATAAACGTTGGAATGGTAATCAATTAAAGTTTGCTCTCTGACAGGACATTACTGTATTTTGACCCTCGTGCAGATTAGGTTTATCAAGAACAGCATAGTTACAGTAATGGTATGAATTGCAGTGTATGGGATGAGGCATAAGCGTCCACTGTGTTGGCTGATACGGAACTAAAACAACAAAATCTATGAATATACAAGAGAACAGCTGGAGAATAACTGTCCACTGAAGTGACCGGTATGCATGAAAGGGTTAAAATCAGTCCAGTGGTTTGTGTGTAATCCTACTGCCAGTCAAATAGACGTGATCCTTGGTAATAAAAATACAGTAGGTTCGTGGTCCGTTCTAATAGAACCCAGGGTGTCTCCCATCATCAGTAAACATAATGCATTCTCTCTTCCTCTTTGCTGATCTCTTGTATTAATAATCTATCTTACCTTTGCTCCTCCATGTTTTCTGTTTACAATGCGTGTGTATGCCCCATGAAACAGACTGTAACTGTCAGTGTGAAGTAACTACAGCCTTTTTTTTGAAGAAGTGGAGTGATGGCTGGTTCACTCCCATGATGCCCTAACTGCAGTGAGATGTACCCAGCAGGGGGTTTGGGAGTCAATGGATGTCAGTGTTTAACAAGCTGTTTCAACACTGTTCTATAGACAAGAAAAACTGCAGACTGCAGACAGGACAAAGAAAGACCTTGTAGGTCTGTGTGTGTGAATATGGTAATAACACATAACCATGGTTTGCAAGTTGAAGGGGCACATACCCTGTGCACGCACCGCAGGGGGTCCAAATGTGTCATTACTCCACCTCCTCAGAAGAAATTCATTAAACTGCGATAAATTTCTCTTTTTGTTGACAAAGTGTGCCACCATGACTCATTTGGCTGCTTTTGGGATCCAGATGTAAGAAATATCCTGTAATTACCTGGAAAATTGGATTACCCTGATGCATCAATTCTATATTTAATGTTCTTATTTTTCTTTTATAGCCCACGTTAATCGCATTTTAAAGGTTTTAATTGTTGTAGTAGTTTTTGCTTTTAGTTTTCAAGTCTCAGGGACACTCTGCACCTCGGGAATCAATTAGACCTCAAATATTCTCAACAGATAATAAACAAAGAATTTAATATTTGATAAATATTGTTGTGGTTTTCTACAAAGATGGATTGTCTGAAAATCTGACTTCACTAATTCAGCTGATTTAATTGAAGTTTTTTTTTCTTTTTTTCATCTTTATTGTTGTTAAATAACACAATTTTTGCATCAAATCTTTCAACAGCAGTTTTGCCTGCACACATTAAAGGGGACAATTAAATCTGTCAGGTGCACATCCACAAACACACACACACTGACATTACACAGTAAAATCTGCAGTTAAAGATAAGTGATAGCAGTAAGAGACATAATTCAAGTCTACAATTTCACATTTTAATTTTCAGGTTTGAAAAAGAAAGGTTGTGATAAATGTAATATTGTGATTGAAAATTTCTCTGATTTTTTTATTACAGTCTTCACAAATCCCCGTCTGGATAGCTTTACAAATTTACAAAGATTTTTATTTATTTATTTTTTTTAAAGGAAGAAAAAAGATGGAATGTGGGAGGTTTGTCAAATGAACACAATTTGATTGACAGGGTCACAGCAAAAGAATTCAGCTAAATAGTACAAAGGAACACAGGACTTTACTAAAAATAATGATAATAAAGAAACACTAATGTTGGAGAAACATCAATGAAAATACAACATAAGAAATATAACAAATGCATTATGGTTCTATTCAGTAAAGTACACATACAGCACTGGAAATAATTATTAGACCATTTGTGATTTTCTTTGTGAATTCAGTCCAAACACTGTTCAACGTGACCTTTTGAGCTTTTATTCTTTGAATATTATTCTAGTTTGCTTTTAAAAATAATTTGTTCTTCATTTATATGGTAAGTTTTTCATTTGTTGTTGGCAGTAATTTAAATGCGGCTTATTTCTTTATTAAATGTGTAAATATAACCTGATAAACATAACCTTCCATATATGTTTTTGCAGAATTTTGACTCACATTTGCACAAAAGAAAACCTTTTACATGTCAAATTCATGACGTTTTTGACTTTTCACTACTTTGTCACAGCTGTCTGATTATTTCCAGACCTGGAAGAAGGAAATACGATGCACATGAATCAATGTGACAGAGAAGTGTAAGTGCAACATGCAAATTTGAGTTTTCTGGAACAAAAATCTTTTTAATGTCCTTGGCACCAAAAATCAAACTCCAAATGATCCACGAAGAGCCTTCATGACGGAGGCTGCTAAAAGATTTACTAATTTAAAAGAAAGAAAGAAAGAAAGAAAGAAAGAAAGAAAGAAAGAAAGAAAGAAAGAAAGAAAGAAAGAAAGAAAGAAAGAAAGAAATACAACCTGGAATTGCATTTTAATTTTTTCTTCTCATGTTGTAAAGCAGCAGTTTTGATGAGATAATGCAGAATTAAACCATAACTTAGCCTCTGGGATGCTGCTCCACAAAAAAAACACAATCTGATTTATTTTTTTATTTTGTTTGTTTATTTTGTTGATTTTTTTTTTTTTTTTTTTAATTTGGTTACATTCTAATCCTATCTCCTTTAGGCCGGCTAATAACCCTTTTCTTTCTGGCATAAATCAATACTGTCATTTCAGACCCCAGTGTTAGCAGGGTATTTTACATTTCTTTTTTTCATTCTAAACAGTTTCGAATCACTTTGCTTGCTTGGTGTGGTCTGAATGCTTTAAGAGCGCATCGACAGCAGAGGTTGATATTGTGTTACTGCCTGATATCATTGCCTTCTCCCCTTTGAAGCTGTTGTTAACATCTACATTTTGCTGGTTTGGTTTAAAATACAAGTCTGCTGTATTGGAGGCAGAACACTGTAAATGAATGTACAAGTAAATGATTGTGTAATGGTTGAACAGCCTTTCTTGAAATGAAAATAATCTATGCTTTCTTTATGGTTGAAGGCCATTTTTTTTTACATTACGGTCAGTACATTTTCCTCTCATTTTCTAGTCTCAGGTAAACACAAACATGCGCAGATGCACTTTGGAAAAGTAGCGCAAAAGCTTGCAAACTCCACAGGACATTACATTTTTCTGACTGGTCTCAGTGGTGCAACGAAAGTACACATCCATCTCTCCGGCATTAGTTTGATAGATGTATTTTTCATGCTGCCATTAGGGCTGAAGCAGTATGCGGTGCAAGGCTTGTGTATGCTAATGTGCCCTCTCACACCTGCAGTTTCCAATTACCCCTGAGGAATGGAGCCAAGACTCAGTTTGCAGCCACCAGCAATAATATGAGTAATGGCAAAATTGCACCAGGCCTTTGTAGAAAAATTTTTAAAAAAGGAGGAAATCATTCAAGTGGGGGTTACAGAGGGCATGGAACGACAGGCAGGAGATGGAAGGAAAAGTGAAATCTGACTGAGAAAAAAGAAACATGAGGGAAAGTGATTCCACTGATTTGACTTCAAATTTTAGTTGCACACCACCAGTATGCACAGTATTGACCCCCCACCCCCCCACGCCATTTACAGCAGTCTAGCTAAGAACACTATCAACTTTGGGGTATGATGTTTCCTCAGATCAGAATTCAACACAGTCGCAGATAAACAGTGAGATGTGAGAGAAATAGAAATGCCAAGAAGCATCCACTTAGATAGACCCATCTTGCTTTCCTGAATAATTTCAGCTTCTCAGTCATGTGTGCTTTGCTTCGTAACTGATTTGTCCTTCATTTCTTGTACTCGCCAAACGGAGCCAACTATGTTTTCCTTTTCTTTGACTCTCACTGTTCCGTGCAGTCAGAGCCAACTACGTTGATTAGATATTTGTTTTGACCATGTGAGAGACAGATGATACTTGATAGGCCTATTTTCTGGGGAGTGATAATGTGGTGTTTGTGTATGTGTGTGTGTGTGTGTGTGTGTGTGTGTGTGTGTGTGTGTGTGTGTGTGTGTGTGTGTGTGTGTGTGTATCAGAGGGGGGATATTAGAGGTGCTTGTGGCTGCTGGCCTCGATAACAAGGGACAGAAGATCAATCACCTCCTCTGACAGTCATGTGAGTTGCCCTGCCCTTTTATTTCCCAGCTCCTCATTCTGTCTTTTGCCATTTCTTGTCAATCTCTGTCTGCCATTTAAAGGATGCTTTACCAAATGTGCATGCAGGCACCGAAGCGCAGGCAAACACATGCACATGTCATTGCATATATAGGCATGCATACATAGGCAGGCAGAGGGCACCTGGCAGGATTAGTGAATTGTATGAGTTGGTTACGGTGAGGAACACATGTTCAGGTCACTGTCTCTCTGACTTCACTGTGTTACTGCTCCAAACACTGTTCTTCCCATTATACTCCCCTCTCTGCTTTTCTTTTCTTCTCCTTTCCATCCACAATCCCCCTCTCTCTTTCTCTCCCTGTCTGCACATATGTGTGTGTGCACAAACTGAATTTGTTCAAGGGGTGAGGAGGGGGGCACCAAATCCGTAGAGAGGACTTGGCAGTTACTCCTCTCCCTCTCGCTTCATTGCTTCGGCCCTCCCCAAATCCTATTTCACGGTGCCAAGCATCCGCTCCCTGGGATCTCCACAGCTCCCATCTCCAGACGCAGGTTTAAGCCCCTCTCTTGGCACTCAGACTGGGCATGGAGAGAGAAGGCATGTGACGCACATCAGCAACACCAGAGACACAAACACACCTATTATCTTTGCGCAGAGAGGCACTGGCATCCTGCAGCGTGTGCAGTGCTTACTCACACTATCTTAGTCTCATAAGCTGTAGGCTACTTTTAGTAACCTCTGACATGAGTTGAGGAACACATTAACCTGTAAGCTGGTTCTCTTAAACGCACATTCCCTCCTTCATTGGTCCCCCTTTTCAAACAATAACCAGCACACTAACACACTCAAAAACTCATTCAGTCAAGTAACAACAAATCAGTCTAATATAGCTATTGACACTGTTGAGGCTTCATGAATTAATTAACAGTAGACAAAACACCACAAGACTAATTGCCACCTTCTGCTACATTTGTTCTTCTATGATAGAGGGTAAACTCATGGTGCAATGGTCCTCCAATTACAACCAATCAAAGCAATTAATTAGCTGCCAAATTACCTGAATCCACACCAACAGAGCCATGGGCAAAAAATTAAGAACGATGCATTTATGATTTAACTGCTGTGTTTTTGATGATGTACCACTAGATGGCACCATATATTTATATTTACACCATGCCTGCAGATCTCGCCTGCAAAAAATAAGGTGAAGGAGCGTGTGATGAAAATTTCAGCAACTGTGATAACTTATAATATGAATTATGAAAATAAATCCAATCATTTGTAATTCTAGTAATATTTACATTTGGATTCACACCCTGATGGGCAAGACTATGTTTACACACTATTTACATCACTATGTAAATATGTAAATATCCTTAAACTTTATACTTACATTTTTATACTTTTAAGAATATTTTAGTTCAACCTGCCTTTCTTTTGTACTGGTGTGTTGCATATTGCTGCTGTAAACTGTTGAATTTCCCCATGGTGGGATCAATAAAGTCTAATCTTATCTTAAGACATTTTAACTTTCAATGAGTGTCTACATAACTGACAGTGTTTTGATTCAGACCACCTTTTATATTACTACCTTTCATTTCCTTTTTCTTTATTGGTCCTCAGTCCCAAGGCTCACACAGTCTTCTCTGAAATGCTCTACTTAATTTGTAAAAACAGTGTTTGATCTCTTTTCTTGCAACCATTTATAAAAAGACCTGAAATGTGAGAAAAAAAAAAAAAAAAGTACTTTAATGTGGCTCAGATCAGGCACATCTGGCTGCACTGAAATGGCAATTTGTTGGCAACAGTTGATACTTCATGATTCCATGTATTTTTACTGTCATGTAAACAGTATATGTATGCATTAGCTGCAGTCTTATCTGAAACCTTGTTAACTGTGTTGCTGCCTGCATTTATCATGAAGCTCTAATCTTAGTGACTCCTAATTAAACAATTATGTTCTGTGATGTACCTTTAGATTGGGCTTTTGTTTCAAATCTATAAATAAATGAATTACATATTGTCCTATAAGCTACATGTCGCTTCCAGGATCATCTAATTAGAAATCAGAGGCTTATTACAGTATTTTTTATAAAGTGTAAGACATGTCAAGGATCTGAATAGAATATTATCCAAAGTGTATCATCCTTCATCTTTTGTCTAGCTGTTATTTTACCTCACATATGCCACCCTGCATATTCTCCCAGTCTGTGAGTTGATATGGGGATAATGCATATCTGCAGTCTACTAGGATCCACTGTTTGTGCTGACAGTAGTACCGAGTCAGCTACTCACACTGCAACAGGAGCGGTAATAAATAAACAATACATGAAAAACAGACACCGAAAACCCTTTCTACACTGAAAAACATCATTGCAAAGCATTTAGCTGATGAAACATTGTCAGCATGATAGATACTGTCTTACCTTCAGCTGATTATTATCAGAATTTACAAGCAATAATGGCCTTATTTAGTGTCTAGTTTTTTTCAGTCAACACAAAATGAAGCTTAAAATATGCAGTATGTAAGGTCAATACTGACTGAAATAATAAAAGGACGCAGAATAAAGAAGGGTCAATAGTGCAAGAAATTAGGGGTAAATTGTGAAATTCTGGGCAAAATATTGTTTTTGTTTCTTTGTTTTTGTTGTTATTCATTCCACTTTTGTGCCATGGGAAATAAAAAAATATTCAAGTCAAGTAAAACTTAATTTCCATTTGCATTTATGTGCATGTGCATGTACATGTACATGGGTAGGGGATCTTAACCACAGAAACAGAACAGACCACGTATGTGCAGTAAATAAAAAATTCTATGTTAAAAAAATAATGATACTGATAATAATACTGAAATAAATATACCAAAGACAATAGGAAAATGCTGAATGCCATTTTAAAATCACTACCAAGCAGCAACATTCAGTGCAACACCTTACAGCCTCTACCCAAGTACGCCACAAACCACAACATAAACATAACAGACAAAATTTAACAACACCATGAATATAAGTTGTTATGAATTTCTTACAGATAGAAACAATTGTTAATGTCTTAAAATCTACCAGCCTTTCATAATGAGAAAAAATACAAGTATCTGAAACAAGCATAAATATAACTCAACAGATCAATACTATTAAGTCTCTGCTGTTTCATAACGAATATGAAAACCTAGAAAACAATTGTGTCGGTCACATATGTAGATTTGTGCCCAGTCAGATTTAATAACATGACATGGGAAAAATCACAGACTACCCCATATGTGGCTCTGCCTCGCCCACAATAAGACAGAAGGAGGGAATGAACAATGACCCAGTTCCTGCACGGTAACAATCAGCCAACTATGTGATAATTGAATCAACAGCAGTGGAAACATCAACCTTTGCAGCAAATTGAGCACAGTGGCCCAGTTCAAGGCCAGCTGCTGACAGAGGACAGACTAAAACCAATACATTCACACTGACTAATCAGACTATGACAGGGGTATTTAGACTGAAAAAATGAGAAAAAGGTGTCATAAAAGTGACATATTGGAAAGATATTTTCATTGCAGTCATTTGTTCCAAAATGAAAACCCCAGTGTATGAGAATTAGGCTGTTTTTATAACCCATGAAATGAATATGCGTCTTTTCCAGTGTTTTTTTTTTTTTTTTATCAGTATCAGTTATGTTGTTACTGCATATCATCCTAATATTGGATTTCTACTGCGAGACAAATCAATAAAAAAAAGCAGCTCTCCTATCTCTAAGACATGACAATAACATGAACGTAATTGTCACACCTCATAAACAAAAGCCATGTTGTAATCTGTCCACTGAGGCAGATCATCATTAAACACTGAGTGCCCTAGAGGCTTAAGGGAGGTAAACAGCGGCATCATGCATTAGTGGGTCGGAGCTGCAAGTGCTGGGTCCCTATGCATTATTAATAATGGCTGTGCTAATTGAAAGTCATAACTCCACAAATGAAATGTCTGGGGCATCCATTAGGTCCTGCTGCTATAGTGGATAACCTTAGATGGAGAAGAAGCTAATTTTAGATTTTCTCTTGTTCACAATTGCAGTTAAGTTTTTATAGTTTTTCCAGTGGCAGATGCAGTAACTGAGATCTGTTATAAGGTTTCTGTTTGTAGAACCTCTGTGATATTTTGTACATGTGTTAAGTAATGTCCCACAGCTAAAATAAACTGGGGTCTGTTTGGAAAAGTGTGGTGAAGAAACAACTCAGTGGAATCTCAGTACCGAAGCCCTAACGTTACCATTCTAGAAATATTACGGTGTTGTGTTATGCATACACGTGTAGTCCAAGCATGTTATGGAAATGGGCGTCTGGCATTTTGAACATGTGAAATGTCTGTCTAAATATACCCGATGGTTAAATATACTAATGACGATGTCAACAAGTGAGGCCTGCAATACACCAGCGCCCAAGGTGGAAAGTTATAAAATACGTACAGCTGTGTATTGTGTATTCTAATTTTAAGATACAGTACATTTAAGGGAAATCACTTCAACACAAGCACATTTATTTGATAATGACTGTGACTCCAGTGGTGGTGAAGTGTAAGTATGTGCTTACTCAGGTACAGTACTGAACAAATGTGTTGGTTCTGAATAAATGAAGTGCTCCTTTATGGCTTGGGAAAACTCTCCTTCATCTTAAGCTAAATAAATACTTTATGATCCCTCTTGGGATAAATGAAAAATGCATTGTCAAGGAGTTGAAAACAGGTCTGTTTTTCTGAGCCCATGAAAAACTGACTTTTTGTAGATAAGTGGTTCTCACAGGACAGTGATGCTGCAAAGAAAACTGAAGAAAAAAATCATGTTTTCAACCAAATATATCATTACCTGAACATTAACCCCAACTGGCCACTGCAGACGGCCATCCTTCAGGAGTCTGGGTCTGCTCCAGGTTTCTGCCTGTTAAAGGGAAGTTTTTCCTCGCCACTGTCACCAGTCATAAGTGTTTGCTCCTGGAGGATTCTGTTGGGTTTCTGTAAATTGGCTTAAAATTTGATTTGATTTGATTTATCTTCCCTTTTTGTGAAGCACTTTGTAACATGTTGTTTTAATAAGTGCTATATAAATAAAGCTTTACTTACTTACTTACAGAAAAATGTGTCAATAACCGTTTATTGGTGAATCAATGTTGCAGAAGATGACACTGTTTCCATGTTCACTGGAGTTTCGGAATGTTCAAATGGGTCAAATTTAATAATGTGAAAAGCTGAGAAACTGCATTTTACCTCAATTATTTACACGTTTTGATAGGGCTATACTGGTCTACATGTGAAATGTCTTCAGGATAAAAGTACTTTACCAAGTTTGAGTCACTAACAAAGAAAAAATAAGTAAAAAATGCAGGTTGGCTGTAGTTTCCAAAAACAGTCTTGGGTCAAAATGTGAAATTCTAATTATTAATAAAAGAATGAGCATTACTCAAAAGGAATGTTTGTCTCAGAACTACCAGATCTAAATCAAAACACATTGTCTGCACATTACTATATATTCACTTTTCAGGTTCTTTCTAGTAGATTTATAAATCTATTTAATGTTCATAAACCAATATATATGTGTATTAACACTTTATCACATACATTAAAAACATCAGCTAACCAGCACTTTTGTCATTTGTTTTCCAGTTCATCTTATTCAAGTATGAAAGATTTAGCAAATTTAATTTCTGAGGCAGACAAAAAAAAATGTAGACCAGTGTTAGTGGTTTAGAAGTGACTAAACGTTCTAGATCAGCAGATGCTTTTGATTACCTGCTGGTTAGGTGTTAGAGCAGGGGTGTCAAACATATGGCTTGTGGGCCAAATCTGCCCCGCCCCCTGAAGGGGAGGCAAGGGGTATTGTTTTTGGTTCTGTTTTTTTTTTTTGTTTATTAACACTTTAGCAGCAAAACTATTGGTTCATTTCATACCAAACTGGGTTTATAGATTGCCAGTGACCCAGAATAGATCTCATTACATTTTGGGAAAGACAGGTCAAAGTTCAAATTTTGTATGATTTTTAAAAATTTTCCCATTTACTTATAATGGGTGAAATATGTGCGAGGGGTGGGGTTTATTGTGCTTGGCACCACTTATTTTACTGATCAGGCCTGCTTGAGATCAAATTCAGCTGCATGTGGCCCCTGAACTAAAATGAGTTTGACACCCCTGTCTTGGGGAGTTAATATAAATACATTGCAGCCAGGGGTGCCTCCAGAGATTTGGGGCCCCATGAAAATAATATCATTTGGGGTCCCAGCACATCAATGGTAAATCATGCAAACTCTAAAAATATAACACTTTTCAATATTCTGTTTACAGTAGATATTACGATTTCATACAAGATTGACGAGAAAGGTGCAAGCTCATCTTTAACATCTTAATATTATTTTTAATGATAACAGTATTAGATTTTTTTTTTTTTACATTGATATAAATAAAACACATAAATAAAATAAAATGTAGTTTTATTTTTTGGATGGAAATAAATTTAGCCCTTTCATGCGTGAATTATGAGAACCTTAATCAAGATTTTTATCTGTGTTTTTATTCCTCTTTAGGCATGAAAAAATAATGTGATTCAAAATGTTCTTATATAAAAAATAAAATTAATTTTTTTTTAAATTAATAAAAAGAGTAATAATAATAATAATAATAATAATAATAATAATAATAATAATAATAATAATTAGCTGGACACTATGCGTTTAATTTTTGAAGCAAGGAAACATGTATGTACTGATAAATTGTGTGAAAAGTATGGGGGGGGGGGGGGGGGGTCTACACAATGTTACCAATTCATGTCAGAAAGGATATGGAATGTGTTAAAACTTTAATAAAGATATGTGTAAAAAACAACAACAAAAAAACCAAAACAATAAAATCCATGAATATACAAGAGAACAGCTGTAGAATAGCTGTCCATTGTAGTGACGAGTATACATGAAAGGGTTAAATTGACTTTTGCCTTTTTCATACATGTTTCTTCCTCATCATCTGCATTGCTGGACTGCCTGGATTTTGTTCTTTTTTATTTATTTATTTATTTATTTATTTATTTATTTTTATTAGTATCTTGTATATCAAACATGCTTTTATGGTGATGAGTTTAGAATTTTCGCAAAAAAAAAAAAAAAAAAAAAAAAGAAAAAAGAAAAAGGTCATATTTTCTTGGGCCCTTGGAATAATCATCATTTTTAAATTAAAATAGTGTGGATATATAAAACGACTTCCATAGTCTTACATTCCTCATAATAACACAAACAGAATTTTTTTCCCCTTCTGCGGCTATATTTAACTCCCTCCATGTGATTGCTTCAGTACAAGTGTGGCTTTTATTTACTATGTGGTTTGTTCCGTGTAAAGGTTATTAAAACAGATGTATTCTCAGAGAAAAATGTTAGTCGTCTACGCATGCGCAGAGTAGTCATCTCATGGTCGAGCGGTGTTTGGAGGTTTTTAGCGCTTCCACCCAGGGCCACCGCTGCAACATACACACAGTCACACACACAGTCACACCATGAGGGACCGTCTTCTCCAAATTTAAAACTATCCCACAGACGAGGAGGGACCGGGGAAGGCGACGGGAAGGATCTCCGAGGGGGATTTGTCCTGAGATGTAGCCCGCAGAGCCGCGGCACAGTGCGGCTGGTTGTAGTGGCTCGGTCGCCGCCTGCATGGCTCTGCTCCGGGATGCCATGAAAATCAGAGCAGGCGACTGAGAGACGGACCGCTGCTCCGCGCTATCACACAAGACACGGCGGCGGTGGTGGTGAGCGATGGATCCCGCGGGAAGATCCACATTAGGTAGCGTTTACGAAGAGCCAAGGAGAGCTGAACGTCTCTGTTGCACGGTTTTTAGTCGCTGTCTCCAGGATGGATTTGAGCCGTCTCCGGAACATCATCAGCAGATACGTAAGGGCCCCCGTCTGTCAACACTGTCACAACTGTAGCACTGTCTGCAAGTGCAGCAACACACAATGCACAATGCACGCCGGTTTGTGGCTCTGCCTGTTTGCACATCTTACTTCCACGTTGCTCATTCTGCAGTGGTAAACATTTCACACTCGCTTTTTTTTTTTTTTTTTTTTTTTTTTTTTGGCAGGACATTGATTGTAGGCTTTGCAATGTTTTTGTGGAGCTGAATGGGGAATGTGCCAGTAGCTACAGATGCAGTGATGGCTGGTGGGATGTGTAGAATAGAAATGAACTTGGCTGGCCCACTTAGGTTGTTTTAGTAGGCTACAACATCCATGCATACTAAACTCATCTCATGGCTTCCACTTGGCCTGTTCTGCAGAGGAAATAAATACCAATAATGCCACCACTCTGCAGCAGTAAGTTGTGATTGTAAAAGGAGACAGCCGGTCATTTGCTCTCACTTCCTGCCTGATGGAGCACAAGTTGCACAGGCTGAACATGGAAAGGGTTTCTACCCAGTATAGAAAACAGGGATTTTAATCATGTCACATATCAAAACAGATGCTGTACTTATGATCACTTATGGATTTGGTTGTAGTGCAGCTCGACTCGTAAACATTGCGTTGTGGCTTAGACTTGAAATTTTGCTGAATAATGTAATGATAATGCAATTTCTGTTTTTCTTCGTAAGCATTATTGTTGATATTTGTTTAAGGAATCTATGTTGGTTTAGCTTCTAACCTCTTATGCTCAATGTGGAAAGCTTTTCTGGATTTGTACTCATTTTGGACCTATTTTATCTAAGGTGGTTTAACCCGTTGAGATCACAAATCTCTTTTGCAGGGGAGACCTGGCCAAGGTAGCAGGCAGACATATAGAGACAACACAAGACACACAAATGAGCAATGAAACAGAATAACATATATTTAAAAGAAAATTAAAGTCATAATTAATAGTATGGAAAATGTAAACAGTTATTTCAAAACTGTGGCTCCTATTCTGCTTTCTAAAACTAAGAATTCAAAAAAGATCATTTAGGATTCTACAATATTCTGGCAATTATTTGGTAACATCACAGCTTATGTCATCGAAACAATTCAGTTTTGAGGCCTTTTTTTAACCTAAGTAACCACATAGTTATTTGTTTTCATATGTCATGGTCTTAAAATCTGGAAATTTGTTTAATGAGAAGCTATTTCAAAAGAGTAAATCTGTAGGAACCCTGTTCTTGTTAGTTAAAGAAGGCGTTGTACTTGTGTTCAATCTGATCTGTACTGCCTGTGTGCAGGAAGTGTCCATGATGGTGAGCTGTAACCATATTACTGGTTGTTCTGGTCTTAATAGGCTCGTGCCACGAGCATCCTCTGATTATCTGCCAGGACAGGAAGCAGCTGGTCGGTGGGCGGCTGAATTAGCCAAAAAAAAAAAAAAAGTGTCTAGTTGGAACCAGCACTGACAGGCCTGATGATACTCATCAAACTGGACACCTCTGGAGTATCAGCACATCTGCTACACAGTCTGCAATCCTCCCCCCTGACCCTAAACCTGGCTCAGGTGCTCTGAAGATTACTATCTTTATGTGCAAGTGTGCCTGTGATGGTTTTTTGTGCAAATTTCTACATGGGTTTATCAAGCTGGAGTTTATGAGTTTGTGCATTTGCATGTGCAGCGGGCAGTGACAGTGTGTTAGAGCTTGACGGATGCTCCAGCAGGGCTAATATCAGGGGAAATCAGATCTACGAGTGAGGAGGGGAAGAGGAGGGATGGGGTCATTGAACAGACTCCTCATATCTCACCTCCTGCCCAGCCCTTTCCCTTTGCATCCTCACTTTGCAGCATGATTAAATAGACAAGGAATTAATCATTAATTCAATTATCTGGGTATTGATTTAGAATCAGATGGATGGTTGATGTACGTTTCAGTCTTTATTGCTTGCGTAGCACCTATTAACCCCGCCATATTTTTAACAGCTGTTCTTTTAATGAGGCTACATAGGAGGACAAACATTACATCATGCAGCGTGATTAACACGTGATAAGCACGGAGTCCAAGTGGTTCCTCTGGACAGACAGAGCAGTAAACTCCCATCAAGGACGCAGCCTCCTCTGATTTTCAGAATTTTTGCTTTTTATGAAAAAGTGCAAAGGAAAGTGCTGAAATAGGAAGTTGTCCTCAGCCATGAAAGGGAACGTTTCTGAGTTTACATTACTGCACTTGGCAACTTTCACGCCTTTCATGCCATATCTCGGTCTCTTTTATCACTCAGTCACTGACTTGTGACTTGTCCTTGATGTATTTCTGTGTGAGTGAGATTTGTGTTTGTCATAGTGGCCACACAGACTAAACCACAGCCTTATTAATCACAACTTTTATCCATTAAATGAGATTAACTTATTTTGTTCCTAAATCCTCTTTTTGATCATCAGTAAAGTGACTCTGAGCTGTATTTCCTGATACACTTGATCAGTAATTGTGGACTGTGGGCTGTGAAACAGATCAGTCCAATGAAGCACTGCATGATGGGAAGGAAATTAACATTTTTGAAGACAGTGCAGTTTGTGCTGCTTGTCTGACTTCAGAAAAATTGCTGGTCGATTTAGACTGTACACTACTGAAAATAGTTTTTGTACAGAAATATACAGTGTCATGGCGTTTTGCAGTATGTGAAGTTTAAATGGGACATTTTGTTGCGCAATAACCTAAATCTGTTTAAGGTTTTTCAATGTGCCGGCATAAAAGAATGGCTAAGCCTCTATGCAATAAGATAGTACACTGTACCAGCAGTGTGTGTGTGTGTGTGTGTGTGTGCACACGCGTTCTTGTTCTGGTGTTATCAACAGACCATGGGCCTGGACATGATGTGAAGAGTTTTTACTTATTATAAGATATAGGCATGCATGATATGAGTGGCATGTGTAATATCTAATAAAATTATCAAGTGTTTTGCTGATGATATGAATTGTCAAAAATAAACCAACCTAAGTACATTAATCTTAAAGTCACCATCTAACTGATACAGTTCATCTGAAATTGTGGCCTCACTTAACAGGTCAAATGTCAATAGGTTACAGGCTGAATGATATGGCAGAAAATATGATCACACTATATTTTTATATTGATCAATATTGGTATTTATCATGATATACAATATGACATCGATGCCAGTTTGAAGGATATCCAAATAATGACTGATACCTGAGTGAAGAGGGTTCATTACTTAAACTGGAGAAAATTAACACGGGGTCAAATTTTCATTCAGTTTTAACCGTCTGTGGCCATTTGGTGTAGAGTTATTAATTTTTCATTTGAAGATGAATGCACTGTTAGCTAAGTCTTGTTTTGGTGTTTTGCCTTTTCAAGCACTGTAGAATTTATGAGGTGGCCATAAATGCACCACGCGTCACCCTGTTCATGTTTGTGGGTCAAATTCCAAGACGGCTGAAAACAGAAACGGCAAAAACAACCGCAAATGAAACCTAAATGTAATATGACTACTTTGGTGCAAACATTTACCTGCCAGGGCAGCAAACAGCCCTCAGAGATTTACTTGGAAAAAGCTAACCTATCCGGCATGTCGCACATTTAGTTCTGCTGTGTAATAGGCTGTTAGATCTAAGTCAGAATGTCCAAAGCTTATTGTCATTACCAGAGTAAATTAAAAAAGAATTAACAGAGGGTTTTAGGCTCTTAGAATAACAAACCCCCTCCCCTTTCCTTGTCTGTGCAGTGTTTCCCACTTATAGACTTTACTTGAATGGACCACCCAGGTATATAAGCAGCCACCGAAGTCTATTTAGCAGCTAATAATAATAACAGAAATTCATGGGAAGGAGTGCTTCTGGGTAGAGCTGCACAATACATTGTTTGAGCATCGTCATCGCGATGTACGTGTGCGCAGTAGTCACATCGCAGGTCCTGCAACGTAGGAGGCAAATGAAGTCAATATGTTCTCATCTAATTTCAAGGGTATGTGACACACACTGCACGCAGCGATCCACCAATCACAATCTTTCTTAATCAGTTTGGAGTGAGCTGCTGGTAACAACACTGAAAAATGAGCAACGAACAAGAGAAAATCACCGTAAATGAACACTTGGTGCCAAAAAGAAAAGCAGTATCAGTTATTTGGAATTATTTCAGCTACAAGAAGGATGATATTGAAACACATGTTCTGTGTAGACAGTGCCTTGCGCCTGTTGCCACAACGAGAGGTAACACAACTAATTTGTTTGACCATTTACATCGGCACCACACAGCTATTATATACTCAGCAATATTTTTTCATATCGCAATATATATCGCAGGGTTACAAAAAATTGCAATGTCAGTTTTTTCCAATATCGTGCAGCTCTACTTCTAGGACCAAAAAAAGAGTTTGTTCGAGGTGCTCTTTGGAAAAAGGGGTTCATAAAGTAGATGACAATAATAATAGGTTTGAACAGCTAAGCAGTGTATTCTGCTATAACCTAGTTTGACCTGCCCTGGTCTCAGAATGAATGGAGTAAATTCTAACAGGTGATGTCTTCTTCTTAACAGTAAAAGAGATCATTTGCATGTCTTGCCGCACAACATCCTTGGTTTAACAACTTAGGCCATAATTTCTGGTTTAATTTCACATTAACATTGTGAAAGACAAAGAGAAGTTGACAGTTGGCCTTGGTGGAGGTCTGAGTGTCCTTTGGCGCCTCTTCATGAAAAGAAAAAATGTCTAAAGCTTGTCATTAACTTTATTCCTAGACTGTTTATCACTACTGAAAATGCACGGCTTACATGTATAGAATGATTTTGCTTATTCATGCTTATGGAGGTCTGTACTGATACTTTTTTTTTTCTACACATATTTACATCATGATGGCAGTGAAAATACGATTTCCGTCAGCATTAATGAGTTTGAAGACCTGTAATTTTAACCGATCTTGTGTGTGTGTTTTATGTGTCTGTTGCCTCCGTTCTCCTGGTCCTTGGCCCTTCTTTCATGCTACCACTATTATTACCAGACGATGGGAGGGCAAGTGCGAATACAGAGGACACATATTACACTTGGTCACCCTTCTGTTGTCTGGTAATAATAGCGCTAGCGTGACGCCTCCGACTTGTGCAAACTGTGACAACTGCATGTGGTTATTGTGTGAATGAGTAACATGCCTATACTGCAGAGAACGCCATAAATACACCAAAAGGTGTTGTGTTACAAATGACAAATACTGGCTTGTAAAATATCTAAAAATAAAATTAAAAATATTGGTTTAAGAAAATATATTTAGTTGAGGTGTGACGATACACTCAGTTCACGGAAATTAGACGAGACGATATTTCACATTACTTTTAAGAAAACTAAAATGACAAAATATATGACTGGACAAACAGACTTTTTTATTTAACAGTTACAAAACAATGTAGGTGCATTTTGAAATGATTTATAACTTACATCCATGCATGACCTAAGTATGAGCTTTTAACTGTTGAACTTCTTTCCACAAATAAATAAATATTTATTTTTGTAAAGTGCAAACAGTATGTACAAAATTGTGTAATGGCCTCATCAGCTGTAATGAAAACGCCGATGTCTCTCATTATTGCCGTGGCTCTGGCGCTTGACTCTGGGAGTTTAGGTGCACAGGTGTCTGTCAGTGTTGTCTGGCCTTTAGCCGTTTAAATCCCAGGTGCAGTGGATTTTAGAAGCAAGCTGGGGTGGATCTATACGTGTCTTCACATAGAGCTAGCCTGTTAGCCGCGGGGTACTGCGCTGTACCTCACTTGCCTCCTACCTAGAAGTTTGGATCACTCACAGTCTGATAGGCTTCTGCCCTGTGCCCACAAGACAGCTTTTCACTTAAACAAGAAATATGGACTCGTCATACCTCTAATATTTAAACAAAATGAGCATTTATGGCCATATTGATGTATAGGGGTGTAAGAAAATATCGGATCTGCAATATATCGCGATATTTCATTTCACGATACTGTACTGATATTTAAAAGTACTGTATCAATATTTTTAGGTATTTATTCAAATGCAGGTATTGTGGAGGTTAATTTTTGTTTTTTGTTTTTCTTATTGTTTATATTTTATTTATTATTATTTAACACTCTTTTATTAAATAATGGTAGTTCCTTTGTTTGGATTGCACAAAAATAATGTTAATTATGAACTAATTGAATATGAACATTTGAACAGGATCTTAAACTATAATGTCTGTAAAACATAATTTAAGTTTTAACACAGGAACATTTTGTGATATAGCGTTAGATCCTGTTCTGATCAAATAAAAATGTGTTTAGTATTTGTGCATATTTCTGGTGTAATTCAATTGTTCAAGGAAACAATCATTTAAAAAAAGAAACAAACAAAAAAATTGCCTTTTTAACACTCTCATGATATATCACCATATATCGTATCGTGATCCAAGTATTGTGATTTGTATCGTATCGCCACATTCTTGCCAATACACACCCCTATTGATGTATAACTTCAACACATTTAAGCACAGCAGAGCAGAATTATTTAAGAGTTTACTGAATTTATCAAGACGGCAGATTAGAAAACAGACTCATCTGCTACAATATACGCTTTTCTAATAAAAACTTGAAGTAAAAGTAGAGATATGTGTAAAAAAGACATATGTTTCTGTATTTGTTATTTATGATATGTGGTTACTAATACAATGCCAGGACAAAAAAAAAAATCACACAAATAATATTTCAGCGGACCACATTTACTTTTTATTATAGGACAGATTTGTTGTGGGATTTTTTTATGCTACCCAATGCTTTTTCATTGTCACAATAAATTTCACAACACCTATTTCAATCCAGACTTGCATTTATCTTTGGCCAAGATCTTGTGTTGATGATGGGGAGTCGTACCACTATGTGAGGTCTTCTCCAGCACATCTGAATGATCCTCAGTGAGATTCAGGTCTGAACTCTGTTGTGGTCAATCCATGTCTGTATAGGATGTCTCATGCTCCTGAATCACTCTTTGAAAAGGCCAGTGAATCCTGGCATTGCCTGATCTTTATGCCCCGTAGCAAATTAATAGTTGCTTAAGAAATGAGAAGGTACTTAGAGCATCGGCTAGGGTTAAAGAACTCATTTGAGCTGAACTATGTTAATCTCTGCAGTAATTATCCAATGGCAGGCTCTTATCTGTTTACTGTGTTGAATCCAGGTGGGAAGGTTTTTTCTTTTTCTTCTTCTTTTTTTTTTTTTTTTTAGCCCTACGTTGTATAATATGATGAACAATAAGAACGACAGCAGGTGATGGTTGGGGGATGCTGGGAATAATGTGTCTCATTTGAGAATATGATTACATTTAATAGTTTTTTTTCCTCCAAGTATTTCTAGACTGCAAATAGAAGCTTTTCAACTATCTTATACACATTTTATTTATTTTTTTTATTTTTTTATTAAGTATAGCTGCTTGAGGTGCACCATCTCTTTTTCAAGTGGGTCCTATAACATAAAAGGTACAATACAGAATACTAAGACTTACATATAGGAATATAACACAAAATTCTATACAGTCACCTATACACTACAGTACTCTTATGACAATAACATAACTTGCTCCATCTATCCCTCCCTTCTCCCCACAGTTCATCCCCACATCACAATACACCACAACAAGTGATAATACATTTCATATTCAAATTCAAATACAATCCAGGGTAAAATAAAGCAAAAACCTATGAAAACAACAACAAAATTAACAAAACAGTTAAAAAGTAATTGAATAAATACTGTCAAGTTAACATGTCTTGAATTGAAATACTGCTTTATCTGTTGTGTTGGATGTAAGGAGGGTGTTTATTGTACAAATACTAGTACCTTAAAATGCATACCAGATAACTTTTCACCCTCACATGCGGCCTCTTGTTAAATTCGTATCAGCATTGCTGCCATGGCTTTCCTCAGTCCTCAGCTTCATTTACCCTCGTTCCCCTCTACGCCCACCCTCATTTTCATCCTATCTGTGAACGTATAGCTGTTATGGCTGCTTAAACCTCTCACAATCTCAGCAGATAAAAGGCGGAGGTCAGCAGTGTCTCAGTTTGATCACAAGGGTGCCATGAGGTCCCAGCAAGCTGAAGGGCTTTAGAAGGGTTTCCAGCAACTTTACAGCTCTGCGAGCTCCTCTGACTGGTGCTGAAAGGCAGAGCCTAGTCTGCTAGTTTACTGTTTGCCACATTAGCTCTTCCTGCTACGAATGGTTAAGGGCAGTCTATTCCTGTCCCTTACTCCCCATGGAGATGGGGCCCCGGTGGAGCGGCGGAGTCTGTAGGTGATAAAAACACACCGGATTTGTGTTTTGACCAAGCTCTGCCCGCTGGCCCGTGTGAACATCAGAGAAAACAGACATGTATCAGTGTGCTGGCTTGATGGTTTTGTTGCACACAGCGCGCCCCAAGGACAGACATTTAATTTATAAGAAACAGTTTTTTAAGCCTGTATTAGAATGCTGTCAGCGTAACATGCAGGCAAAACGAGAGCGAGGGTTTTTCAGGATGACGATTACGGTGGCGGGAGAAAAGAAGAGAGGAGAGGGAGGGGAGAGGAGAAGTAGCACAGCTGGATTAAAGACTTACGTAACAGTTGGATCACAGAGAATCAAGTGGGAAAGGAAGCACAAGCGACAGCAGAATACAAATTTAAATCTCCTTATTTTCATCTGCTGCAGGTATACAGTTAGCTGCATTTTTAGAAGTCTAGAAAAATAATGGTTCTGGCATTAGTGTCAGTGATTGTGACAGTATTAGCTGAAGGTCACAATAAGGATACGGTGTGTTTTCTGTCTGCATCAAATGTAAAAAATAACAGCAAATAGCACTGCTTTTCTCTGGAAGCTGAATTTTGTTGTTTTTGTTTTATCACTTCATTTATGTCTTTGTGCGTAAGAAATCAATATAAGTGAACCCCCAAAGGAACTTTGTGTTGGTAAATGCAAGTTATGCAAATTTACAGGATTTCAGTTCTGTTGCAAGATGTTGATGGTCATATGAACTATGTTTTCAGGTCAAAAATGTCCAATTTCATCACAATTAATGCTATATTTTCATGTCACAAATGGCCAAGTTATATTTTAACGGAATTTACTGAAAAACAAATATTATTCCCCAATTTTTCTTACAAGATTATATTCTACATATCACATGTTTTATTTTTACAGGTTGCAATCTGGAGTATGGTGCTGATCCATCCTGCTTATGTTACACCAATACATACATTAAGAATGTCACGCGTCACTTTTTAAATCAACAGTTTTCTAATAATAAACATTTTTATAAAGAAAGAACAATTCTATATTGTTATTTACTCTTTAGTATGATGATAAACTACACAATAAATAATTCTGATCCTAGTTTTTGCACAGGGATCATTTGTGGAAACAGTGACATGGCTGCCAAGCATCAGTATGATGGGATCCGTAACAACCATGTCACATCTGTCTACTGCCACATTTTGTGTTTTTGTTCAGCTGTTATGGTTTTAGATCCACAATACTAACATTTATGAATAAGAAGATAATTAGCAATAGTAAGTATATAAGTTTATTACTAATAAAGTACTGGTACTGACCAGATCATCATGGGTAATGTTACGTCTGTCCACTGTCACATCCGTCCACCAGCTATTTATGCTCTTTCTAATGCTGTTTTAAGAATTCTATTCTAATTTATTTTCTTCTATTCTGTGTTATTATTTTATATTCTGTGCTATATTCTGTTCTATACTGAATTCATTAATTTCAATGCCCCTCCCTCGCCAGGTGTTAGGGTCATTATACCATATTAACCCTAACCCTATTATACCATATTCAAAATCCAATATTTCTGAAAATATAGCTTCCACTGTCAAGTAATATCCATAGTCTGTGCACAAATGTATTAGCATTATTTCAACACAGTTCTATGAATTTCTCACAACTTTTTTTTTGACACTCATTCGACCCCCTAAGTAAATTTTAACCGATTTATTATTAGTGTATTTGATGTTCAATTACTTTATTTACTTTTCTTAAAAACAGGTTTTCTATTGAGAATTAGGGGTGCAACGGTACATGTTGTACTGTTTGGTACACCCCTAATGGTTCAATACGGGCATGTATCGCAGTATGGCTCATTTGTCATCTTCAAATGACATTTCCAGACAACTCGCGTTTATATTAGAGCTTTGCAAGACGACTGACTTATGGGATTCTACAGTCATTGGTTGGACCCGGACATGGAGCCCAGCTAGAACTGGGCGCGGAGCAGGCCAGGGCCCTTGCTGTGTGTTTGACTTAGATGGAAATCGGATCCAGTTCAGAGTAAGGGCTCAAATATGTTCTACATTAAAGACACAGACAGATACGGATGGAGCGTTCTGTCCGTCCCCTGCATACACTACATAAGTAATTCTGTCCATTTTCCGGGAGCTGATGGATCTGTACCCAGACAGAAAATATGAAGCAGTGTCAGGAACTGTGGAGGCATTGTTGAGATTTGAACAGAATAATTTGCATAAATAGCGAAACTCTTCAAAGAGCGACTGTGTGAGTTAGTGAAAAACTATCGACATAGTTATGACAACTACCCTTCTGAATATCAACATTAGTATCCACATTAGTAAAACCTATCCTGTCATTGCCATGTTTGTCATTATTGGCTTTCTTCTTCTCATAAAACTTTACTCTTCTTCATGGCATTCGGCCAGTATTTTATTTAAGAGCAGTGCCCTCTGGTGGATTGAGAAATGCTCATTCTAACATAGCATAGAAGTATGAAGGCAGTAACAGTTGCAAAGCCATGATCATTTTTACCTATAGACATTAGATTAACAGGTAAACAGCCTCTAGTCTAGTCATCATGTGACCCAAGGGTGAGTTTCCTGCTTTCTTTAAGCTGTAGGTGTGATTTTTTTTTTGGGCTCATTTTTCATTTTATATTCTGTATGTGAATTGACAGCATGTCTTAGTGCCCATCTGTATTCCACCACTTCCATATTACTATTAAAGCTGCGGGAGACTTTTGTGACCAATTTTACATCAGATTTATAAAACCTCAGTCATAGCCTAAGTATCACGAATCTGTAAGTCTTTCTGTGATTACTCACCTGAATCTCTTGCATTACGGTGAACAATTTCGAAGTGCCATCCACCTTAAACAAACCATGTGTTTACAAACGTAGCTGGGAGGTAACTCGGGCATCTTTGGAATTTTGTTGCGACGTGCATTGTGGGAAAGCGGCAGCTGCTACAGACACGACGCTGAAACGGCAGGAGCTCCCTTCAGACTATGCGTATTCCTCCAGCTGTTTCCATGTTTCAGACGTTTCCGTGTTGTGTTCGTTGCATCCATATAATATCATATGGTTGCGCTGTCGCTGCCACTGCCAGGTGGTGGCATGAGCCTTTGCTTCCCACAGTGCATGTCGTGACAAAATTCTGAAGATGCCCAAGTTACCTCCTGGCTCTGTTTGTAAACACATGGTTTGTTTATGGTGGATGGCACTTCGAAATTGTTCACCGTAATGCAAGAGATTCAGGTGAGTAATCACAGAAAGACTTACAGATTCGTGATACTTGGGTTATGACTGAGGTTTTACAGATCTGATGAAAAATTGGTCATGAAAGTCTCTTGCACCTTTAACAGTAAAGGTTGTAGACACAGAGACTGGATAGGCAATCGGTTGGTAACACCTCCTTCAAAGACACATCACGCATATTGTGAAAGATAAAATGTATGCAGAGGACACACCAATATATAGTCTGTCATGTCCTTCAACCACAATATAGCAATAGTTTAAGACTCAACAGTTGCTTTAACTGATCAATTGGACCCTAATACAGTATTAAAAAAGCACCAAAAGGTATTCTGAAGATAGTGTCATTAGGATTTATAACCTGTGGTCAGTTTAATATCTTAAAGCCTGAAATTCCTGCAATAACCTTATGCATTGTAGCCCTCTTTTGTACTGTTTCCTTACATTTTGTGCTTGTTGAAGTAGCTGGTGCGTCATATGTTGCTATGGTGGTCTAGGAGTATAAGTGGAGAGCTTCTTGAAGATGTAGATTCCTTCCTTTTTTTAGCCTGAAGCCTTGAGGTTTCTTTTATCTTGAAGGGCATGAGAAACATCACAGCACTGCATTTCTTTTAATATACATCATTAATTTAACAAGAGATAATGTGCTGCTATCTCTCATGTGCTAATATTAGTAACACACTGTCATTTCGATCATTAAAATTTTAATTCAGTCTCACGTCTTTGACATAATATTTGTCATTCATCACACTTTTCACTTATATATTTTTTCATTGTTCTGACAGTTATTGTTCGAGTTGTAATGCCATCTAAAATCTCTATCCAGCAAAACACACACTTCATTGCAGATTTACCATCCGTGTTTCTAATACTTGCAACAGCAGCACTACAGTCAGCTCTCTTCTCCGTTTGCTTTCTTGATCATACTTTTTTCTTCTCTAATACCTCATTCAGTGACAGCTGTATAGGTTTTATAACCGGGGCCTCATGCACCACACATGCTGCGGCTCAAGTTGCGTTGTTTACATGTACGTCATGTTAGCGAAGAGGGAGATGGGAAAGAATTTGCCTGGTCAGCAGAGGCATGTATTACACTATGCAGCTTGTTTGAATTGTTAGCATAGGTTAAATCCACCTTATTTAATGCTCCATAATGTTATAATGTCAACTTTAGAAACAGGAGTAGGGGAATATAAAATGAAATGATCTGTATGATTCAATGAGATGAGAGGTTGTGGAAATATGTAAAATCAGTCATGATATGAGATCATCAGATCACCTGCAACTTTCTGAGTTTTTGCTTAAAGAGGTCATATTTTGTTAAACCCACTTTTATTAGTCTTTGGTACATTTATTTGTGTATTTGGACCCTAATAGTTAATAAAATTTGAATATGAGCCTTACAGGTGCTGCAAAGCTATCTTTATATTCATTTTGGCAAAAACTGAGTGGATTGTCCAGCCTGTTTTAATTCCTTCATAATTTGTTACCTTTACAACTAATTACATCACGAAATTTGCACATATAAGGTCAAGACTTCTGATGAACATTTCTCTGAGTACGCCATAATTGTTTGTCAGCAGCAGCGGTTGTAGTCCATACTGAAAATATGTGCAAACTTTGAGCCGATTACCTAAAATGTTCAGTTGTTGGTTGTATTAATGAACTCAAGTGGCTGAACAGGACAGAGCAGCTCAGCCAACAACCCAGAAGAGGGTGAGGTAATGTGCATTTAAAGGGCCAGTGCTCAAAATGACCTTTTGTCAAAAATAGGGTTAAATATGGGCCTGTAGAGTTTAATTCATGAAGAATTCAGACCCAAGCATAGCATTTACAGTTTATGTAGACCACAGGGAAATGTTTTAAAATGCATAATTGTATTTGATAAAGCAAAATATCACTCCTGTAAACCACTATAACTAAACAGTGAACACTAATAAAATGGTTTTATCTATTTGTTGAGCTCTGTTGAAACTCAAAACTTTTTTATGTGTTTGTTCCTGATGATAGTGACTAAAGATGATTGAGCCATTGTAGGTCAAAGATCAAGGTCTGGAAAAATTCTCATATGTTCCCATTTGTCTCCTATTGTCAGGTTATTGTTAAACATAAAAAAACCATCTAATTCTAACTCATCACACATATAATGTCGGCATGTATTGCCACAAAATGTTTGGCCTGGAAAGAAAATTATTTTCTAAAAGTCACTATAAATTAAGATTTCCTCAACAGATTACTTTCTAATTGATTTTAAGTGATGTATAAGTGAACAATTGTCTTTCACAGAGCAAAATAAACCCTGGAATGATTTGGATGTCAGGGTGAGGTGTGGACTGAATGCTTTTTAGTTGAAAAAGCTCTGCACGGGCTAACATCTGTCACTTTGTCCTGCATATGGCTGTTGTGTAATTATGCTTCAAGTTTGTTCATGAGTAGTTCATTAAGGAAGGGCTCCATCAGAGGAATTTGATCTGTGAAATAATGAGGGACACAGGCTTAATATGCTGTGTACCATGTGCAGGGCAACTCAGCAGGAGGAAGGATGAGAGAGGTCCATTAGTGTCAGTACATTTTGTACTACACCTTTATGATGGAGATGGAAGTCTGCGTAAAGCTTATGAGTCCATATTTGTGTAAAGGCTGATGGATTGTTCTTTTTTGTAAAAGTTGGGGACTCCAACTGTGAAATCAAGAAGGATGTTGCCAAACTATAAAAAAAAAAACATCCTGAGTAATAAATTGTTGAAAATCTTCTACAGAGGAGAGTGCACTACTGTACACTTACGGCCATAAAAGGACAAGTATCAGTGGTGTGATATTCACTGTTGTCAAATCCTACTCCATCCCGTCGTCTCTTGTTGATGATGGATGGTGATATAAGACCAGCCTCTTTGCAGGGAGGCTCTTTCTGTGTCGTTAATAAAGACAAAGCCTCCATGTCCTGCGACCAACCAGCCAGCCACTTTGTCTGATGGAGCAGTGGAGTGAAGAGGGAACAGTGGGCCGGGGGTTGATACGGATCAGTGAGGATTAATGATCAGATAACGACAAAACACAATGCAATCTCTCTCTGTCTTTCTCCATCTCCATCCCTCTCCCACTGTCACACTGTTGAGAATGTGACACACACCGCTGGGAGAAAGAGGGAACAAAAGGAGGAAACGGCACATACAGAAATATGAGTGGACAGTGATGGTATCATATCAGAGAAATGGAGATAGAGAAGGAGGTATCTGAATAAAAGAGGAAGAGAGGAGTAGGGATGCTGTGTAGCTCGATTAGTGACATAATGTTCAAAGTATTAAATCCTTCGTCAGATTTTAGTGAGATGGAATTAGAAACAATCTTTATATTTAAAATGAAACAAATACTTTCTAACTAATTTTATTACAAAATGTCCACTTAGTATTCAGAGTCACTAGCACTGCTCAGACCTCTCAGTCAAGTGCTATTTGAGACAACCAAACATTACAGCCTGCTGCATATTTCTCTGTGCAAGTGTGTATGTGTGTGTGTATTTGTTTTGTTTAGCCCATTAAACAAGCAAACAGGCCCTGACCTCTCTCCTAGCTTGTGATTTTTTTTTTTTTGTCATTTGTGTTTCTCCTGCTGCCTGCACGTCTTCAATCTGCTGCTCTTTTTCCACTTCACCGTTCACGTCCCATTACTTTTCACCGTATCTCTTTGGGTCATGTTGAGCCCCTGATGTTTTGGAGGGGTCTCAAGTCGGCTGGCACTGTCGGTTTCATGTCTATTTTTATTCCATTGCCAGGCGACTGTTGATGACTATGGCTATGTTTAGATCCTGCAGCATTTTGCTGGCTTTAATTTTTCCAGGCTCTTCTTGGACACAATATTCTGACACAAATGCCACTACAAGTCTTCATTTGGTCTTGTGTCTAAACATAGAGTTGTTTGTGTAACCTTAAGACGGTGCAGTAGATTTGTGAAACTTAAATCTGTGGTTACAGAGAGGATTCACATTCACTCCCAACACAATGTCGTTAAAAGTTTGGGTCACTGGCATTGATGAGCTACATCTCTGCCAAATCATTGAGGACATTTTAAGCACTGAAGCGCTGCTCCCACTGAAGTGCTTGTTCCAGAACTTTTCTGCTAATGGTCAACACTTCTGCTTTGAGCTGCGTCAGGCAGGCCGCTTTGCCAAAGGCTACGCTCACACTGCCCACTCAGGCCACAGTATTAGAAGCCATGTAGAAAGCCAGATGGAAACCAACAGCTGAATGCTCTGCTCCCTTGACTTTTGTTTTTTCTTGGAGAGTGCTCTTCCTACAATATGTTTAATGAAGGACACCTTGGAAAAATATGTGCTGCACTAAACTCCCAGAATCCACTGTGATAGCCCCAGGGGAGGCACTTAGATGTAATATTGTATAGATGAGAGAAGAGCTGAGATGGAGGTTTGTGTACATACAATCCAATATGCATTCATTATTTTAGATCTCAATATTAAATTGTCAGAGTAAAACTAACTGAAACAACTGTATTTTTGGATCTGTGTGGAAGAAAAAGAGAAGTATGGTGAAGACTACAGACTGCAGGCATGTGCTGCAGGAAGATCTGCAAAGATAAATGAAAAATCCACACTTGTGTGACTCAGAGCTGATTCCACCTACACACATCAACAAACATATACTCATCCTTCAGTCAGCCCTGCGTTGTCTTCAGGTTGTTTGTGTAACACCGTGCCTTGACTGCAGTGTTTTATCCGTTATGCAAACGTATTTACATGTCTAATTAAAATCTAATTATGTAAAGTAGAAGCATCTAATCTATAGTTCATTGTCTATCTTGTCTATCAGTGTTATTCTCCTGAATTTCTAAGAACAAAAAGTATTTAAAGCTCTAACTATCAGTGTTTATCTTTGTCAGTTGACTCAGAAAATAAATATAATTTAACTTCTAATAAGGGGTTTCAGCATCAATTTGTGTGAACCCTGTTGTCATGTGTAGTAGGTTTGGTGCCTTTTGTTATTTTGCTGCCAGCGGATCACCAGGGGACACCAGAATAAACTCTTTTTAACTTTACAGAACAGAACTAGAATACCACCATGTGGTTGGACAAAAACAACTAAACATACAGCTTTATTCTTGGGAAGATTATAAAAGCCACTTTCTGTATTTCTGGCATTTTGTACAGATTAGCTGATAAATTGTTTAAATAATCAGCAGATTGTTAGATCAACATCACCCTGCACAGAGTGTAGGCACCAGGTTTTAAGTGAGTGTGATATTTATTTGCATCAGTAGGACTTGAATAACATAAGATAAGCACGCTACCAAGAACAGCGTGTTAACTTTTTATTGCTGCCTGCCTTTCTCTCACAGTGTGTGGGGGAGGAGAACTGGGTGGACAGTCGAACAGTGTACATCGGGCATAAGGAACCCCCTCCGGGAGCTGAGGCCTACATCCCTCAGCGTTACCCCGACAACCGCATCGTCTCCTCCAAGGTGAGCGAACCACAGCTCATAAGTCAATGCCATTGTTTTGGTTCACATTCAGACAACTGTGTAATCTCTTTTGTGGCCACGTTTTGAAGGGTGACACATTTCACTGTTGTTGTGCTTGTCAAACTGTGCGTCACAATTTCCTCTGTCAGAAAGATTATCATGGTGTGCTATTGTTTTCATCCTCTTGTTATGTGTCTAATAGTTACTTTTGCTGTCATTCTCTCCTACAGTATACGTTCTGGAACTTCATACCCAAGAACTTGTTTGAGCAGTTCAGAAGAATCGCTAACTTCTACTTCTTGGTCATATTTCTGGTCCAGGTGAGAAAAGTTATGTAAAACACATTTTTATTAGTTACAGTATGCATCTTCCCATTAATGTATTTTCCGTGCAAATGACCTGTTCCCCATTGTTCATAAATGGAGGATTAATGATTACCACTTGACTAACTTTTCTCATATTTTTTCATAGATGTCACATGCATCCACTGTAAAACTACTTAAATGCATTTACTTTAATTTCATGGTTAAGATCCTGTAAATTAAACCTTGTGATGCTCAAAGCTGTAAATTAACAGAACAAATGAAAGCAGATCATGAATTCTGCAGTCGCTGTTTTGTTGTCAACGTAGGAGAGATTCTTCTTCACCTAACTTATATGAGAGGATACTTGTAGATTGATTTTCTTTATATTTGATTGTTTTGTAAAGACTTTAGAAGCCAGTTGTTCCATTAGTGGACCACATCTTCTCCTGTGCAGATCTATTTATCAGGAGCATGTGAAATTCAACACTCCTCCAGTCTTAACCCCTAACTCACATCTACATCCACTGCACATAGGAAACAAGAGGTTTATTAACCCTAAAAGACCTAAACAACCACTGGAGACCAAAAGCATCTACTGAGCTAAAATGTTTAATTACTTTTGAAGCGGTAATGCTATCAATACAAGTACATATTTCTAGTAAAATGCAGTTTCTTAGTTTTTCAGTAGCATCAGATGTGTCATATTTGGACGTTCAGAGGCTTTGTAGTGAACGTGGAAACACTATTATCTTCTACAGCATTGATTCCCCAATGAAATCCATATAAATTAACAAATGACAGAGGTTGTAGATGTTAGTATTAGTCACTTTTTCTGTTTCGATACAATAACCTTTGTATTTACCCAGAGCTTTTATAAATGTCTACACAGTTATAGGAAGGAAAATGCCTGCTTTTCATAGTAAATAGTAATAAATTGTTCGGCAAAGTTTAAATATAGGGAAAAATCCATTTAGAAGATACTACAAAAATAGTTGTAGGCCTTTAAGTGTAAACAAGTTTTAATAACATAGAACACAAGAGGTGGCAAAAAATTTACATAAATTAAAATAATTTAGCAACACTTGTTATAGTATTGTTCTTTGTTAAACAGCTTTTGTTGGATGTTGCTAAAAGCTGTTAATGTCTTTTTAGTATTGACAATAAACCTTGATAACCTGCATCCTTGGTGTGAAAACAGCTTTTGCGCAACCAAAAGTACACATATAATTAAAGCACTGGCCGTCCAATCAGATTATTTTAATGTAGTGGTAAAAACATAACCTCATCTACTTTAGAATGGGAAGTATTGGCATAAGGGCTTTTATGGACTTGATTTCGATGTAGCCGGCTGTTCTAGTCCTTTAAGACAATGACAGACCTGAGGGTATTGATCATGCCTGGAATTATGTCAGATCTTGCCTCAAAACAGCTAAAAACTTATTTTCCTAGTTTTTATTTTTACTGCTTAAATGCTCATCATTGACAGTCCATTTTAGGGATGTAACAGTTTAGAATTCTCAGTACAAGCATCCACAGCCTCTGCAATTGTTTTTATTATTTAATTGGTTTGTTTTATATAGACAGATCTTCAGTGAAATATTGTTTAGATATTTTACACCTGTCCTAGCCAATAAAGGTCACTGCTGCCTGCTGTCAGCTGTCTGCAAATAAGATCACTGATTTCATGAGCATGTACACTTGAATTTGTATTCAAAGTGTTTTTTAAGTCCATTTATTTCTGTACAATAAAAAAAGAAATAATAGGTGATAATAGACAGCAAAAATATATAAACAAAGTTCAAAACAGAGTGTCAAGATAATAAATATCACATCCAAGTGCGAGTAAATTACTCAGGTTGGGTTATAAGAAGCAGTAAAAAACTTTTCCAGTCCCTTCTCGTCTTTGCTCTTTTTTTATTGGTCTTACTGATTCAGAAAAAAGAAAGGGAAAAAAACTATCCACCAGTGTGCATCACATATTAAAGCAGATTGTAAAGGGCTTTGAAGCAGATGAGATTTTTTTAACATAATGAAGATTTTTCCATGGAAGAAAATAAATAAAATTAAAAAAAAGACATCAGTATCTACACCAGTTTGAATCTGTCGTCCTAGAAAAACAATAGAAAACAACAAAAACTAACAGCAAACTATGATTTAGTGAACTGTTACAGCCCTAGAATGTGCTGTATCCTGGTCTTAACGACAACAGGATGGATTTAATGATGGAAATTTTTCACAGAATTACTCTCTGACTGCAGTTTGTTTACATTTGTGCTTGTTTACTACATAACATTTTCACCTCTGTAGTATCTTACTCAGCGCTGCTTGATTTGGCGTCCTCTCTTCTCTTCTTTCTGTCGTCTCCCTGTCATCCTCCCCCTTCATCTTCCTCCCTTGCAGCTTATCATCGACACCCCCACCAGCCCAGTCACCAGCGGCCTGCCCCTCTTCTTTGTTATCACTGTCACCGCCATAAAACAGGTAGGACACACACAAACACGCTCACAGTTCCGCGAAATATTGCTCGGTAAGATCCCTTCATACACTAACTCCCAGCCTCGAATACACACGCATTCCTCTGACCGGCCCTGCTATTATCTGTATATACACATTCCTCTCTCAGCCAAAGGACATGCCATTGAATATGTCTGGTGATGTGAGAAATATGATAATGAATAGTCTCCTCTGTTAATCACTCTCGCTGAGTATCCCATGCCCCTGGGGGATGCATCCTCTCTAGTGCATCCCGGTACTGAGGGATGGGGCACTATCAGTGATAGATGGACCTGTTCTGGCTAAGGAAGCCTCAGCTTTACTGGGACATAAATCTAAAACATGACATGTTGGCTAGAAATCCAGAAAGCAGGTCACTAAGCTCATGAAGCCCAATGCTAATTAATTACAGTATATGACTTTCACCTCTCTCCAGCTCTCTCTTGATCTCTTGCTATACTCTGGCCCCAATTCTCCCCACACAATAATCTATATCCTCTCTTTCTTCCCCTTGCCAACACATACATCGTCTTTCTCATCCTTTCCTTTCCCCCTTGTTCTTTCTCTCTCAGGGCTATGAGGACTGGCTCAGACACAAGGCTGACTGCTCTATAAATGAATGTCCAGTGGACGTGGTGCAGCAGGGGAAGGTGGTGAGGACGCAGAGTCACAAGCTACGGGTAAGAATGGCCTCATTAGTGCAGTATAGCACCTGAGGCCACAAAGCAACACTGTCGTACTGCTGCAATGCTCACTTCTTCTGTAACTCTTGCACCCCCACTCCCTCCTCGTTCTCTCTGCGGTCCTCTCTAACTTTGTTTTTCTCCTTTCTGCCTCGCTTTCCCTCGTCTCTCCGACCAATTAATTGCCCTGAAACTGTGGTAGAGAAACAATCCGTGTACCCTCGTGCACCGTCGGCGCGTCCCGTGGAGAGGAAAAGGGACTGATGTATTTCATAAGTTGGGATGTTCCTGTCATCATCCCCTGATGTTCTCTTATGTCATTCTGATGCAACAGCAGATCAGTGTTCGCTAGTGCAGCTCTGTCTAATTCTTGAAAATTCCCCACTATAATCCCGAAGATGTTTGTTGCATCAAAGCCCAGTTTGATTGTTTTTATGCCTGGATTTTTCCATAATATCCTTATGCATTTGTTATGTTTGTTTTTTTTCCTTTGTTATGTAAGTATGCATATCAGGTTTTTACTGTGAATGTATCTGTAAAAGTATATCATCATATTTTATGTTCTGGTGAAATACTTTTGAGCTTAGCTGCTAAAACATTGCATTAATATGTGATTTTTTTATTCACATTCTATTAAATTTTACATTATATAGCACTCATTGCAGAAGGGGGGCATAAGGTGGATGATATGTTAGTAGGTACATATTATTATGGGCGGCTGTGGGTCAGGAGCATTATCCAAAAACTATAGAGTCAATTTTTTCAATTCTGACTTGGCCCAATTATTAATGGATTTACTTACCCTTATACAGTAAGTTACTGTTCAGATTCAGTTTCTTTATTTGTCACTGAAACATTACATCATAGATATTACTGCAAAACGAAATGACGATGCATTGGTCTTGGTACAAAATGCTCAGACAGAATAAAATAGTATGAAAATGTATAAATATTCATAAACAAATAAGGCGCATAATAAAATTTGTGATTAAAAACTATACTAGTTCAATGTTAAAATAAATTGCACTGAATATGGCACAAATATTGTACAGGCTTCAGTTAAAGTTAACAAGTAGAGGCAATATTGCATAGTGTGGCTAGGATCCACTTAGTATAGTTATGCTCATAAGTTTCCATACCCTGACAGAATGCAAATGGGACAGTCTTGGATGTTCCAACATGACACTGTCCCAAAACACAAGGCCAAGTCGACCTGTCATTGGCTGCAGAAGAAAAAAGTGAAGGTGAAGGAGAGGCCATCTCAGTCTCCTGACCTCAATATCATTGAGCCACTTTGGGGAGGTCTCAAACATGCAGTTCATGCAAGAAAACCTGAAATCTTAAAGTAACTGAAGTTTTTTTTGCCAAGAAGAATGGACAGCTTTAGCATCTGAGAAAATACAGAGCTTCATCCACAACGACGACAAATGACTTCAGCTGTCATTGATGTTAAAGGGGCCAATACAGAGGTCTAAGAACTAGGGTATGGAAACTTTAGATCAGGGTCACTTGGATAGTTTCTGTTGTCAGTATGATTTAAAAAGAGCAAACACATTTGTTTGGTAATAAATGGCTTCACCCAACTACTAGCCATGAGCGAAAGAAAAGTTTTTGTATTATCATTCATATTCTCTGAAAAATGGCCAAAGAATCCCACATTCTGATTGGGTATGTAAACTTATGAGCATAACCGTATATTGCATTGTTTATCTCTGATATTGTGTGTGTTTATTTAACAGCCCATGCAGCCACAGCCAACATGGGCACCGCCATCCTCTGTTACTGTTCTCTTCTGTGATCACATAGCTGCAGAAAACACTGATAAAAGTTAATAGATAGTAATAGTAAATAGTATGTACCCTAAGTAGGCATTGTTCTCATTTTATTCCTGCAAAATGCTGACCGTTAACTGTTGATACGTTCAAATGGAAATACTAGTAAATGTATATAAAGTATTTAGCAGGTTTTAAAAACCAAAAACAAATGAAAGATTAATGAAGGTATAAAAATGATCATTGTGTTGAATAATATACAAGGCTTTTATCAATTCTGTTCCTAAAACCATATTTATCTTATAGCAGTGCCGGGTATTTTAAATCAGTGCATTATATTTTTAACTCTTGCATCTTTGATCTTGGTGTGCAAAGTTAACAATTAAATATCATGGAATAAGACGTAGAGCAAACGAAAAAAGGGCAATGCTTTGACTTACATATCAGTATGGATACCTGCACAAAGTGTGTAGATTAAAAAAGAATAAAACAAAAATTAGTGTGATGTTATTAATTCTGAAAAAAACATTTGATTTTTAATAAATAATTTGCACAGTCGTGACTGTAATAATTGCAAATGCAGTAAGTACTGTCCCATAATGAATAAAGGAGGCCTAAACTGCCATACTTACCAAGATTTATTTATTTATTTGATTTCCCTTAAGTACATGCCTATATTACAGTTTTCCTGACTCTTGCATCAGAAAATATATTCAGTCGTAATCATCGTGGTCGCATATGGTATTTTCAGATTCTTCCGTAGCCCCTGCAGGAGAGGGATAAAATTACGTCAAAGTGGCTCAGGAGCAGGTTTTTTTTTTTAAGCTGTAGTTACTTTCTATCACTGAAGGCCACAGGAAGTCTCATATCGGCTACGTGTGAATGAGACCAGGGTTGTCAAGCTGCATAATGCAAGTGTCTGACTCAGCACCTCGGATGTAGATGTATAGATACGGTACATTTCAGTCTCGTTTCACCATTGTGTCGGAGGGTATATAATGGGTGCAGGTACACTGAATTTCTGCTGCGTCTGCTCCTCCTGTCGAATGAGCAGTGACTGTGAGAGATGCTTAGTGCGCGTTGCTGTAGCAGTAGTTTCCACAGAATCTCATTGGTCAAGAGATGAGTCTCGTTTTCTGTCTTTTTCCGTCTCCATTTTCCTGTCCCTCTCTCTCTCAGTCACCTTCCTCATGTCTTTTTCTTGTCTCCGTCTGTCTCCTCTTCCTCTGTACCAAGGTTTCTCAGTATCCGAGATCAAACAGAGAGGATTAGTGTGTGAATACGGAGCAGGAATAATGATGAATATATTAATCATGCAAAATCAGAGCGTGTGTGTCATGTGTATGGTCACCGTGGAGATGGGATTTAACAGAGCTAAAGCTGCTCCACTCACATAATCCGTTATGCAACTTCTCAATCCTTTAAAAAAAGAAAAAAAGGAACGTGAAAGGATGAGCAGATGATTACCCGCAGGTCTGTCTCTGTGTTTACTTGAATGTCTAGTGAAAGTACTGCTCATTTATAATTGATCTCAGAGCCATTATGGGATTTGTGATGTGACTGTCCTGCTCTGCCAGGTGGGGGACGTTGTCATGGTGAGGGAGGATGAGACATTCCCCTGTGACCTCATCCTGCTGTCCTCAAGCCGCCATGATGGGACCTGCTACGTTACCACCGCCAGTTTGGACGGGGAGTCCAGTCATAAGGTGTCAGGATTTCATTTGATCTGATAAATGTTTAACATGTACCCGTAGGTGTGAATGTGAAAGTGAATGGTTGTTGGTCTGTTTATGGCAACCCCACGACGAACTACGACATGTCCAAGCTGTACACCACTGTTACCCGTGTGTAGCCGGGTTAGGCTCTGACACCCCTGTGACCCTCACAAGGATTAAACAGTTCAGAAAATGAATGAATGAATGATTGAATTTAGGTTCTCCATGTTTGAAAAGAGAGCCTTTCATTGTGTATTGCTCCAGAAAAGTTGTAACTTCACTCTTGCTATGACTATATCACTAGGGTTAGGCAGTATTATGACTATTCATGTTAGATAGATATAAAATGAGACAACAGTGGTCACATTAATGTAATGTGATGTGTTACGTAACCTGTGTCATCTGTAAAGCCATGCCGGTGTTTGCATCAATCTACTCTCACTACAACCTCCACTTTAATTTGCCACCATTTCATAATGAACCAAAATATTTTTATACTTCTCATATTTGCATGAAATATTTCTAACGTTGTCTTTTGAACCTTTCCTTCACCAAAGCCTATATGGGTGTTTCTATGAAACTGGTCCCTAAAAACAGGACATGGGGGCAAAAAATTCCAACCAGATGTAGACTAATGTTCTGAAGCAAGTTGGGAAGCACTTTGGATCTATTTGAAAATAAATATCTACTGAGACAAAAGAGAAACTATTTTTCAGATGAAACACATTTTTATATTTTTTTATATTATTTTTTATACAAAAATCTGTGTGTGACACAGTAAAAAAGACATGAAAATTATGTGCTATTTTTTTTTTTATATTTCTTTATTCTCTCGCAGGTACATTTTGGGAATCAAACTAATTATGCAAGGCAGAGTGTTTCACAAAAAAGACCGCTGTTGCAAAATCATTCATGATTTATTTGTGTTTAAATGGGCAGGTTCCGCATGTAATGCAAGTGGACACGATGGGTTACACATGAAACCTGGAATGAAACTTAGATTCATTCAAAACCCGCATGTTTGGATTAGAAAAAACACTAGGATCGCCAAATTTAACAGTGTCCTTATTTATAGCGGTATATTAGACCATTTCAAGCCATATTTTCCAGGTTAAGTGCACTGACACCTAGGTAGCTTTTCCTGTCCCAATTTTGACCTTATTTTTGGCCCCAATATTTTATTATAAATTCATTAATTATGGGATGGCTCAGACCAACACTATCATTTTTTTTTGCATTTATCTGAGGTCATCATTAGGTAAATCCAGGGGGAAATATGTTTTAATTTGTCTTTTATTATTGGGTCTAAAAAGTGCCAGGTACTAAAATTTACCCAGTTTCATAGAAGCACCCATATGTAAAACTAGATTTACTGTCGGCAAACAAAAGCAGCTCAGTTACTACATTAGTGAAATGGTCTGAACTTGTTTAATATCTAACTTTGTTTACTTTCTGTCCTTAGTGCTACATAAATTCCTGTAGGTTAAAGGTGCAGTGGTTGATAGTTCTTCAGCATCACTAGACAAAAACTCCATAATGAATGAATTATTATTTTCACCGTATGGTATTTCAAGTGGTCTGAGAGGACATGTGGTTTCTGCATCTACTTCTTGCCTGTGTTTTCAGGCTGTAGAAAATGGAACCTGTGATAGAGATTTTTACAGGTTGATCACAGGTATCTCAGAGACAGGAAGGAGGGAAAGTATGTGATGGACAGCTGTAATTATGTTCACTGGTCAGATTCCATCAGACCTGATCTGGACGCTGTTCTACTGGTCTACTTTGTGTCTGGATGCAGAAGCTTGGCTAGTGGCTTCACTTACAATCACCTGTATTTATATTTAGTCTATTGATTTGGACTAGAAGGATGAAGCTACAGAAGAAAAGAGTGTATTTTCACATTCTAGTGTTTTTTTTTTCCTCCATTTTTGGCTCCTGCAACTTTAACTGAACACAGTTAATGGGGGCAGACATAAAAGAATCACTATAAATGGACTTGAATACACCAGCAAGTAGTAAGGCTAAAGTCTACCCATGATGCAACACTATATGTAACATACTTACACTAGTTCTCAGCTCTTTTAAAATTAATAAGAATTGGAAGGAGCAATGGTTTTACTTATTTATTCCTTATTTAATGCTGCAATTTCTTTGAAATTCCCCTGAAAAACATATAGTTTTCCAGCCAGTTGTAGAATATCATTGTATGTGGAACTTTGCCTGTTTTTATGTAATAGAGACACATTTTTTTGTGCATTTTTTTTTTTTTTTTTACATTTTACTTTTACGTTTCTTTTTACCTTTTGCAGTTATGCATTTTCTGACAGGGAGAAAGACTCTGTCCTGGCACTTTATATTGAATGAAAGTGCTTGTGATGTATGACATGCTTTGACTTAGAACAAAACATTAATTTCAGGAAATACTAAGAAATACACAGCCTGGCCAAAAAAAGTCCTCTCCTCTTTTTTAGCCGTAGCCTTATTTAGATTTTAGCTTTCATCATAGTACATGTTCGCCATCATTTCAACAAGTTTATTCACTCCCACAACATTGATTTCTGTCATTTTTTGGACACATAACTATATTTTTTTGGATGGGTAGTGTATATCATGTATGGAAATGTATGGAAGCCTCAAAATAATGGTTTTGGTCCATATTAACTAGCTCTATTTAACACAGATGGATTTTACTGTATAAAATTGAACCTATGCACAGCTTCAAAACATTCTTTTATTAGAAAAGGCTTACACCTCCTCAGATTTCACTGTATTTAGCTGATATCCTGTGCCCCTCCTATTAACATTCACACAAATGCATAAACGTGTTGGTGACACACCATCACGCACCGCATTTCACATTTTCACTTTTCCACTGATGTTCATTGATGTCACTCAGAAGACCTCATGCATGGCTGAGCACATACACACACACACACACACAAACACTCACTCATCCTCTTCCAGTAAAGAGTCGAGTACTCCTCCCACCCTCCTCATACACATACCCCTGGGCGCCCCCCTGATGCGCTCGCCGTCCCAGCATGCCGTCCTCCTCTGACCCGGGGAGCGCTCTAACAGCTCCTGACTTCTGCCCGTCATTTAGAAAACCTGCTGGAAGCCAGTCTGAAGAGTCCGATGAACCCTGCTCTCATTAGTGGCTGTGGGGTGACATTTTCTTTTGTTGTCTTCTTCTTCTTCTCCCCCTTCCTCCACCTTCCTCCTTCAGACCTATTATGCTGTACCAGATACCATGGCCTTTAGAACCGAGCAGGAGGTGGATTCTCTACATGCCACTATTGAATGTGAACAACCGCAGCCTGACCTCTACAAGTGAGTGTGACATACAGTCATTAATGCATCTTTGTACACCTATCTGCTATAACCTCTTAGAAGTAGACTGCCCTTTAGTGGCATTTCTTAATTTTCTTTCCGTATTTTTTTAAGATTTGTTGGACGAATCAATATTTACAAGGACAAAGAAGAGCCAGTGGCTAGGTGGGTTTACATTTTGTGATCTTTTTTTGAAACAGGGGTTATTAAAAGATGTCTCTGACATAACGGCTGACTTTTTTTTTCCCATTTCTGCAGACCACTCGGGGCTGAGAACTTACTCCTTAGAGGAGCCACGCTGAAAAATACACAACATATTTATGGTAGTATTGTATTTATTTTTGTCCTTTGTTCTTCTCACATTGAAATAACTCACTTCATAGACATGATATGAAGTTAGTTTAAATGATTTTTATTTTATGGCCCCCCAAAAATTCCTGTGTAGGCTTATAATTTTTGATAGATCAGAAACTTTTCTGACACTTCTAATAGGTCAGAAGCCTTTTATTACAGCCACTATAGTTAAAAAAACAGAAACTACTCCATATACACTGTAAGATAACGTTCATGGAGTTTGAGAAGAAAGTGTGTAAGACATTAACCAGCAGCAAAGTTCAGGCTTTATTGAGCACTTGTGCTGAATACGAAAAAGTTGCATGCAAGAATAATGTCTGAAAACTGCCACCAGTGCTGTAATTTGCCCGCTCTTTGGATCATGGTGGAAAAACTCCTGAGCCTTGAGTTATTTTGGGTGCGGATGCAGCTTTTGAGAGAAAAGGCTGATGTCCTCAGGTCTCGCTCACCCAGAGTTCTCCTTCCCCTCAGCTGTTGCAGTCTACACTGGTATGGAGACGAAGATGGCACTAAATTACCAGTCAAAGTCTCAGAAGCGCTCTGCTGTAGAAAAGTATGACCATGCTCCCTCTGCTTTCATCTCATGATTTAGATTTATGATCTAGAGCTGTTCTGTGCTGATTGGTACATTTCCTGTCTGTCTCTGACCTTTACCATTTCTCTCTGCAGGTCGATGAATGCCTTTCTGATAGTCTATCTGTGCATCCTGATAAGTAAAGCAGTGATCAACACTGTCCTGAAATACGCTTGGCAGTGGTCTCCTGACAGAGATGAACCCTGGTACAACCACAGGACGGAAAACGAGCGCCAACGACACGTGGTTTGTCCACTGTCCTTTATATTAGTCCCAATATCTCTTTCACCTACAGCCTGTATTGCACTTTCCTTGACACATTCTCCCTCCTTCAGGTGATCCGAGCATTCACAGACTTCCTGGCCTTCATGGTCTTGTTTAATTACATCATCCCAGTGTCTATGTACGTGACGGTGGAGATGCAGAAGTTCCTGGGCTCTTATTTCATCACCTGGGATGAGGAGATGTTTGATGAGGAGCTGGGAGAGGGAGCTCAGGTGAACACGTCTGACCTCAACGAAGAGCTGGGACAGGTAATGCCACACTAAAACTTTGATTCAGTAACTCCAGATAAACTATTTGCATGTCTTACCTCGCTCCTCTTCTTCTACCTCCCAGGTGGAGTATGTGTTTACAGATAAGACAGGCACTCTGACTGAGAACAACATGGAGTTTATTGAATGCTGTGTCGATGGGAACGTCTACATCCCACACGCCATCTGCAACGGCCAAATCCTGAGCGCTGCCTCCAGTATCGACATGATTGATTCCTCGCCTGGAGGATACAGGAGGGTAAGTGTGTGTTTTTGACAAAGCAGTTAAGTTGCTAGAAAAACACATCTCAATTATAGATGAGACAAGTGGGAAAAAAATCTTTATATATATGTATATACACACACTGTAATGTGAAAATGTGACTTGGAGAATAATAAATTAATTATTTATAACACTTTGTTCTAAATAAATGTCAATTGTTCATTAGTGTAGAAACAATACAACTTGCTGCAGTTTTAAAAAAAAGACAGAATTTTCTTGTTAACCCACAGTGCTTTGTTTCTTAAGCTTACACAGAAGAGAGTCCTCTGGTGCAGAGGAAACTGATGAGTCTTGCGTTTTTTGGGAGCAACAGCAGTGATTTGTTTAGATTTAATAAAAGAAAATTGTAGCGTCAGCATAAGAAGCTATAGCCAACTTTGATGAACAGAGAGAGAGGAAAAAGTCAAATGCGCAGAAAATGTTAAAGAAAAATACCACAGAGACATAATGTAAAGGCTGGGGAACTTGATGATTGTGTCTTAAAATGAAAAAAAAAGTAACAAAGGCCAGGTTAAAGTTGTGAAAGAAGGAGCTGTATCATTTTCCGTGTAATTTCAGTATTGATTTATAACTTTATTGCTGCATGTGTGAAATAATTACAACGGTTGAAATTGTGTGGCTGCAGGAGCACGAGGATCTGTTTTTTCGGGCGCTGTGTCTCTGCCACACAGTGCAGGTGAAGGAGGAGGAGACGGTGGACGGCATCAAGAGGGGCATCCACCAGGGCAGGCCCACCTCCTTCTACATCTCTTCCTCGCCCGACGAAGTGGCTTTGGTGGAAGGAATGAAAAGGTAAACACACAACGACATTGCAGTTCTTTGTTGTTCTTGTTTTGTAACTTTCTCTTTATTGACAAGTACAGGTTATCACATGACCCTCAATTACACTCTGGCCCAGAGGGAAAAAAGTAATATACAGTAGCATAATACAGTTGCAGTACAAGATGGTATATATTACAGGTTGATTGACATAATAACCATAATCCTGTAAAGAAAATTCTAATGAAATACATTAGGCTTGAAATAAATAAATAAATAACTAAATAAATTTTAAAAAATGTCAGTAATAAGCATTACTATAAACAGAGGCTAGGATATTGCCATGGCAGCCTGATTATCTGAATTATCCACTTATGAGCACATCCTTTTAACTTAGATCTGGCCACATGTATATACAGTCATGGAAAAAATTATTAGACCACCCTTGTTTTCTTCAATTTCTTGTTCATTTTAATGCCTGGTACCACTGAAGGTACATTTGTTTGGACAAATGTAATGTGTTAAGTCCCGGCCTAGGGGTTCACCAAGACATACATAATACGCTCTTTTTGTCCCCTCCCAACTCCCAAACACAGACGTCAGTCAAAAAACTAAAGCTCAAATATTTATTATTAAACAACTAAAGGAGGGTTAGGGGAGGGCTCGGCTAAAACAACAAACAAAAAGTCCTATTCAAGGCTCAAACTAAATTCTCTAATCCAAAACAAAATGCAAGAAATAAAATACATTAAACTAACCTAAACTCCTTAACCAAAAACAGGAGAAAAGGTGAAAACAAAAGAGCTGCCCTCCCTTACCAGAAAATAGGACTGATTCACAAAAATTCACTATTTACAACAATTTACAAAATTACACAGACACACTTGAACACACACGACGACTGATGGCCAAACACACACACAGGATCTCGGTTGTTGGGAGTTGGCAGGGAGCAAACAGAGGCCAAGCTGGAGGATCCAGTGCCATTTTTTAAGGGGCCGGGTAATCTCGCTCCACCAATCAGCTTCCTGCATGAACCAAAAACAGACACAAAAAGGGCATAGCACCCCTACAGGGCTGGGGAGAGAATACAACATGACATGACAAAAAAATATATACATATAAACATAAATAGGCAAATTATGACCCAGGGTCATAACAAATGATAACAACAAAAATATCTCATAAGAGTTTAATTTCAGAGCTGATATCTGGGCATTTTCCATAGTTTTCTTGATAATAACCTAAATCACTTTAGTTCTTACATCAATATCTATGGCATTGTACTGCCAAAAACAGTGCCTTTAGGCATTCCATGTTTTCTTTTTTGTCTGTTTTAGTCACATAACGAACACAGGAGTTAGTACTTGATTGCATAATCATTGTTTTTGATGACTTTTGATGGTCTAATGATTTTTTTCTGCGACTGTATATTCAGTTCTTTGGTGTTCTGTTGGTTCTTTGCTCTTCAGCAAGTGGCTGATTCATCTGAGGTTATGTGAATGACACCATGTGTTAAAACGTTCTCCTGTTTGGCCATAATGACTCCTTTGCTGTCATGCAGACTCATCCAGCAAGTACAGTGCAGTGTCACCCAGAAAAGCACTATTTTTGGGTGTTCAGATGATTATAATCCCAGGACAATTCTTGACTTTGATAAGTTTTAAAACTCAGTATATAAAACGAACTGGATCTTTCAGTATCAATATCAGAGATACTTAACAGACAAAAGAGACATCATTGCAGACTTAAATTTGGCTTAAAACAGGTCATAAATGCGTACTGTTCTGGAAAATCTCCACATTTTCAGACCTAAATCCCTTTGAAAACCCCTGGAATTGGATCAAGAGGAAGATTGACAGTCACAAACCACCAAAGTCAAGTTGCTTGTATTTTTGCAACAGGAGTGGGATAAATCAGCCAACAGAAATGTCAGAAAATCTTATGGAGAGCAAATCAGGGTTGCTTCAAATACTAATTTCTGTGCTCTTCCTAAGTTAAAACATTTGTATTGTTGAGCTTGTTTTCTTTATATATTTAATTTTATTTAAATTAGAGTAAGAACAATAATGAAAGGTGAAGGGAGTAAAAAAAAAACACCTTATATTCAAGGGAACAAAGGGAAACGGAAAGAAAAACCTTGTGTAAGTTAAACAACAGTAGATGTTATTACTGCAATAATATATATTTTTTTAGCATTACTTGATGTCTATAAATAACACATTTATCATTTTCAGCAATGAATGTTCTAAAGAAAATATTTTTATTTTGAATGTGGCAGAAATTTTCAGTAGTTTCTAGACTAAACGAACAATTTTATTCTATATGTATAAAAAGCAAAAAATAAGTGGTGTTTTAATTTTTCCCACTTGTTTCTTAACTTTTTATATAATATTAAGAGGGTTTGGCTCTCATGTATTATTTTTGCACATGTGTTATACTACACTATGTGTGAAATGTGCTCATGTTACCCCTTGTGCGTCAGAAAGTGTTTTCCCTGTGAGTAATGCTGTATAACGTGCATGGATACTTTCTGTCAGGTTTAACCGAAACCTCCCTCCCGCTTTCCCCTCCTCTCCACCACTCTCATTTTCAGACTGGGTTACACCTATCTGAGACTGAAAGACAACCACATGGAGATTCTCAACAAAGACGACGAGATTGAAAGGTCAGTCTGTTAAGTGTTTGTTGTGGTTACACCACAGAGGGTGAAACGGGAGTAATCCTGTTGATGGAGTTGTGGTCATACATCAGCTGCCTGAGGGGAAATGACTCTCAGCTTGTGTTTCAGGAGTTGCAAAAAAACTACAACCACAACAAAAAGTGGGGGTAACTGCTCCATTAGATCAAACTGTAGTGTGTAACGATAGGGAAGCAGCAGGATTTGACTAGAGGAGTGTGGTTTTGAGGAGAATGTGTAGTGTTTTCATCTGAAGGAAGTGTCTGTGTAACGATGCTCTCTCTGCATCCCTCTCTGCAGTGGCCTGTCAATAGTGAGCTATTTTAAGGGCGCAGTGGAGGTGGAAAAGAGAGGGGGAGGTGCATCCAGCAAATCTGAACACAAATGGGTCTGGAGTATCGTTGTGCTTTGTAGAGAATGTACAGAAACAAAAATATTTTAACATACCGCTGCATGGATTGCACTAAATTTTGCTTCAAACTCCAGCCTCAGTCAGGCATTTTTAGTCTGGAGACAGAAAGTATCTCCTCCGTGTTTTTAAAAGGAGGTAAACTTAATCTGCACAACTTTGGAAAAACATCTAAAGAGCTCCAAAAGACAAAGCCCAACAGAATGAATTCATTAACTAACTTTAATTAAAATTCTGTCTCTCCTGCAGGTTCGAGCTGCTGCATGTACTCAATTTCGACTCTGTAAGGAGAAGAATGAGCGTCATAGTCAAATCAAGCTCAGGTACGACACTTGGAAATCTCTGAACGGACATCTGACTCCATCTGTGTTTACGTTAATATGTTTGCTTTGGGCTTTCAGGAGAATACCTGCTGTTCTGTAAGGGCGCAGACTCGTCCATTTTCCCACGGGTGGTGTCTGGGAAGGTGGAGCAGGTTAAAGCCCGTGTTGAGCAGAATGCTGTGGTAGGTGCACTGTAACTATAATGTATTTAACCCTTTCATGCATGAATTATGAGAACCTTGGCCAATATGTTTTTCCTGAGTGTTTTTATTCCTCTATAAGCATGAAAAAAAATACAATGCAATCAAGTTTTTTTTTTTTTTTTAAGATGTTACAAAAATGTCCACTCAGCCGGACACCATGCGTTAAATTTTTGAAGCAAAGAAACATGAATTAAAACTAATATCAGAAAGTGATATGGAAAACTATGCAATACAAACACTTATCATTCACTTTATGGAGATAATATGCAAAAAAAAAAAAAAAACTTTTTGTTTAAAAAAAAAACTGTTAATTACAGTCTAATAACAATTAGCAATTGATTTACACTAAAACATGTTACTGCAGATCAGGTTTATCAAGAACAGCATAGTTACAATATTAGTATGAATGTCAGTGTATGGGATTATGCATAAGTGTTCACTGTATTGGCTGATATGGAACTAAAACAACAAAACCCATGAATATACAAGAGAACAGCTGTAGAATAATTGTCCATTATAGTGACCAGTATGCATGAAAGGGTTAATAGGTGTAATGACACATCCGGTTAGTATTTGTACAATTATAATGTCATCAGTGAGGGCATTTTTATTTCTTTGAATTTTCTTTTGCATAGCAGCCTCGGTCAAGTATTTTTTTTAATGACTTGAATTTTTTAAACTTTTTTTTAAAAGAAGAAATAGGCCATACAAAATATACAGTTCCACACCTTAAGCCAGTTATCAATACAAGTACACTGAAGACATGTGGACAGTCTCAGACAAAACAAAACATAAAACAATAAAGACGATATCAACAATACACATATACAGGGTTACAGCAGTCATTACCGAACACAAATTCTTGAGCTGGATACGTCGTTGACCTGTGTAGGAAAAGTCGCGAGCCCATTTATCGTCATAATCGTCTACTCTATTTAACTTGTATGATAATCTTTCAAATACTGCCAGTTGACCAAGAGAGGTATGCCACTGGGGGAAAGTTGAAGTCAAAGGGGCCCTCCATTCCCTTACTAAGAGTTTTCTCCCTAGCATGATGGCAGTTTTCAATCAAGTAATTTTTATATCAATATTTTCTGTCAAATTATTGATTTTTTTTTTTTTTTTTTAGGTACATAGCCAAGTAATAAGCGGGATATGCAGCGAATTGGTCATTGAGAAACAACCTCCTTCAGGATGATTATGAATATTATCACCCAAAATTCAGAATTTATTTTGCAGTAATGACCACAATTCCAGGATTATTATTGTGAACACATCAGACTCAGACTCAGCTTTTTTTATTGTCATTTGATCAATGGTACTTGATAGAGTGAAATATAGTTCCCCAGGTCTCGGTTTTGTAGCATATAAGACGAAAGGATAAAATATCAAATAAAATATATAAAAGGTAAATAAGGTAAATAAGATAGAATAAAACCACCATAAAATATGTAAAAGAAATTTAAAAAAAAAATAAAATAAAATAACTACTTGTTTACAAAATTTTACAGTATGCAGCAACAGTACATGTGGTCACATTGTGTTTTATTTCAGGATGCACCAATATGTCAGCCAAACATCAGCTATTGGCAAAAGAGATGTCTGTAGCTGATGTTTATCTGTTCTATATTAAAGGTTGTTTAGTTTGTTCTCATTCAAAGGTAATGTGAAGAAGGGCTGAGAGACTTCATAACAGTTCAGTTTGTCTATATTTATACATAAATAAACAGAAAATGTCATTGTTAATAGCTATTTATTTTTTTAATTTCAAGCATTATAGACAACAACCGACAATAAATGAAAAACCACAAGAGTAATATTTAGTTCTTACACCTCTTAGTATCACAAAAATGAAACAAACAAACATTTTAGTATTGACAATGATGAATAAACTATTATTAGAGTGAATTATCCAGCTAATACACAATTTAGTATCACATTAAAAAAGTTTAATAACAACAACTTCATTAAAATAAGTAGTTAATTCATGGTACAGTGATATCACTTTTCCATCACAATTATATGTAGTGGAAACTGATTTCTCTGTGAGTAAATTGCTGCTGTTGTTGCTACTAATCTGAATGAAATGTAGTGATAGATTGTTCCAGGTTAGCACAGTTTTCTTAGAAGGTCAATTGGTCAAAGTGTCATTTTAAGTTTTGGTATCAGCTTTAAATTTCACATTCAGTTCATCCCTAGTTTGACGTGCATTCATCTCCCTGTCAAACCAGGAGGGGCTGCGAACCCTGTGCGTCGCCTACAAAAGGCTGTCGACGTCTGAATACGAGGAGGCGTGTCATCACCTGACGGAAGCCAAACTGGCCCTGCAGGACAGGGAGCAGAGGCTGGCACAGGCTTATGACATCATCGAGAGGGACTTTGTGCTGTTGGGCGCTACGGCTGTGGAGGACAGGTTTGTCACCACGAAGAGGGGGAGGATGGGAAAGATTTAAAGACAGTGGCTCAGCGGGGCACAAAGGGGAAGATTAATGAGTCATGAAGCCATATTTAAAGTCACGACTCATGAGCCAAAGAGACCAAATCTGAACCTTCATATGTGGCTCCACTAATAGTGTTGCTATATTTGTTTCCCTTTTGCATGTTTTATGCTCTGTTAATTAAAGTAGACTGAAGGTGGTTTTCTGTAACTGATCGATTTTGCCTGATAGAAAAAGTTGTGATGGGAAAAGAGGTGAGACAGGGTTGGTCAAGCAGTGATGAGTTATCACCAGTTGGTAATTGATTGATTGAAGTTTTGATGGATGCTTTAACCTGCCCCACTGGAGGCTGAAACACTTATTGACTTATTGATGTGCAGGCTCCAGGAGAAAGCTGCAGACACGATTGAATCACTGCACAAGGCTGGGATGAAAGTTTGGGTCCTGACAGGGGACAAGATGGAGACAGCAGCGGCGACCTGCTACGCCAGCAAGCTTTTCCGTCGCAGCACCCAGATTCTGGAGCTGACAAAGAAACGAACAGAAGAGCAGAGTCTGCACGATGTTCTGTTCGAGCTAAACAGGACTGTTCTCAGACAACGCTCTATTTCTGGGTATGTATGGCCAGTGTCTTTGTGGAGTTACAGCCAGATGAGATTTTCACAATATGATAACCAGTTTAGAAAATGCAATGGTATTGCAGTATAAGGCATTATGCAATTACTATTCAGTTATGAATAAAGGCAGCAGTGTGTTTTTTTTTTAATGGAAATTTTTTAATAATAATAATGGATTAGATTTCTGTAGTGCTTTTCAAGGCACCCAAAGCTCTTTACATTATTGATCCATTATTCATTCACTCACATTCATACTCTGGTGGTGGTAAAATACATGTGTAGCCACAGCTGTCCTGGGGGGGCTGACGGAAGCACCAAACAGCCCCTACAGCCACCACCAAACATTCACATGCATTCATACACCAGTGTGAGTGGCACTGGAGGCCAGGTGGGTGAAGTATCTTGTTCAAGGACACAACAGCACATGGGCACACTAGGACAGAGCAGGATTCAAACTGCCAACCCTTCGGTTATTGGACGACCCGCTCTACCTGATCTACAGCCGAGTGAAAGTTTTGCTCCTCTTTGATGTAATCAAATTGTAAGATAATGAGCGACAAGATGCCCACCTGAGATTCTGTGCATTTTTTAATCAATAAGCAAAATGTATAAGGCTCTATAACCATCATTTTTCAGTTGGTTTGAAACAGTATACTATGTTCTGTATATGTGCACATCAGTGTACATGATACATATTAATAGTTTATCTTTGTACTTAACATCTGCACATCAAGGAACTATTGAACAGTCTTTTTTTTTTTTTTGTTCCAGGTTGTCAGTCGATTGCCTCGACTTTGGTCTGATCATTGACGGGGCCACTCTCTCTGCTGTACTGAAGCCCAACCAGGAGGGTGCTGCTCATGGCAACTACAGAGAGATCTTTCTTGAGATCTGTCGCAACTGCAGTGCTGTTCTCTGCTGTCGAATGGCACCGCTGCAGAAAGCGCAGGTTAGAGAACAGCGTACAGCACTGACCCAACACCCAAGTCACAGCATTCAGGGTTTGAATGCAACACTTCACCTCTTTTACTAAAAGCTTCATTCTTCAATCCACATCCCTCAAGTGAAACAATGGTAGTTGTCGCTAAAACATGGTTTTTGTTTCTGCAGATTGTGAAGCTGATTAAGGCTTCTAAGGAACACCCCATAACCCTCGCCATCGGCGATGGAGCCAATGATGTCAGCATGATTTTAGAAGCACATGTGGGCATTGGTGAGCTTGTTTCCCATAGAACATTTGTGGATACCGGATAATTTGCTAAATTAGCCATTAAAATACAGTGAATATAATCTGTCTCTATTACTGCAGCCAAAACGGATCTGATAAAGATTTATGAGCTATTGTTTATTTGTACACTCAACAGAAGAACTTAACATTTTGACAAATTTCCCTTCAGTTTGTTTATTAATTATGACAAATTCGTACTGAGGAAGAGAATGTGAACCAATGGCTTAGCAGGATCTGCTTCCAGATTTGAGGACGCCCCCGTGACATTTACCCAGCCTTACTGTATTAATGATGAAGTGAAATATTGAATTATAATTAAGGACACATGAGGTTAAACAAAATAATTATAGATGGCAATGAGCAACAATATTAAGGGTTATTAGGTTTAACAAAGGCCAAATACAGGTACAAAGGTATTTGTAATCAAATTCTAACAGATCATTTTTGTTCCTTAGGAATCATGGGTAAAGAGGGCCGTCAGGCAGCAAGAAACAGTGACTATGCCATCCCAAAGTTCAAACACCTGAAGAAGATGCTACTTGTACATGGCCATTACTATTACATCCGAATTGCTGAACTTGTTCAGTACTTCTTCTACAAGGTACAACACAAAAGACCTTATGTTCTCCACTGGCTCACACGTTTTAATCACTTTATCGTAATTCCAAGTGAAACACTCAGTTACAAAGAATCCGATTTTAGAGCTACTCTGACAGATTACTGGATTCATGAATCCCCGGTGCAACATTCACTCCTGGATTCATGGCTGTGATGATCAGTGTGGGCGGCTTCCACAGCAGGCAGTGCCCTGCCAACTGATTCATTTTTCCCTTTTTGGCAGGCCAATGTTTTGCAGCCCACTCAGTGAGCTTATAGCTCACAATCTCTGTATAAACAGAAATGTGTAGATAGTAGCATTTTTAGACTTCAAATCTCTTCACACTTTTTTACAACTTAATCACCTTTTTTCACCTTTTTTTCCAGAATGTATGCTTCATATTTCCTCAGTTCCTGTATCAGTTCTTCTGTGGGTTCTCCCAGCAGGTAAGGACCTTTTACTATTATTATATAAACACATCACCACAGGTTTAAGCATAAAACAGCTCCATTTAAGAAACAGTATTTATGCATATATACTTTAAAAGCTTTGTTAAAGAAAACTTAACCTCTTCTTTCCAGTCCTCTTCAACTCTACAAAGATTCTTAATTGGTTTTTAGCTAATACTTTTATAGCATTAGTATTTTATAGCACACAAACTACACTCATCACTTCAGTGTTTAGAACAAAAGAATTACATTCACACTTCATGGTTCCTGCTAATAACCAAATGTCATAATAGAATAAGCTGTAGGCAACGAAATTGTAATTTATAGCTGCTAAAGACTTAAGTGTGTTTTTCAAGAGTTGGTGGTGGCTAAAATATTATAGGCACAGGCTATATGTAGCCTATATATAAGATGATAATGGGCAGCTGTTTTTTTCTTGCAGTGTTTAAATGTTAAGATATCATCTCTGGTCCATGGGTCTAATGCTGTATGCCCGTTGTTTTTCACTCCCCAGCCTCTGTACGACACAGCCTACCTAACGTTGTACAACATCAGCTTCACCTCACTCCCCATCCTCCTCTACAGCCTGGTTGAGCAGCACGTAACCATAGAGACTCTTAAAAGGGAGCCCTCCTTGTACAGGTGAGTGTGGATGTCCAAAGCTTGACCAAAATAGGCTGATGGACCAACATGTGCCACATGTGTATTGTTTCAGTTGTTACAATCAGTGGAAAACAACTGAAACAATAATATAAGAAAATGGGCAAGGTATTCTCTCACTGACCTCCTTAGCACAAAATTCTCCCATTAGAAGATTTTAAGCCTAAGTCTGACTTTCTGAGCTTCTGTGTATTGAATAAAACATTATTTTCCAGACAGTTTGTATTTGTAGTCACTGCATTTGTAGTCTTAGTCACACTGAGGGAACTATCAAAAGATTTAGTTGTGCAGATATCTCATGACATTTACCAATTGACCATGTCGGTAAAACCACATTCACATGGGACTAGTGTAACCTATGGACCTCTGGTGGTTTGGAAATCAACCCTCCATGTCTGTGTTTCATGGGGGACATTCTCATGGGATAAGAAAAGTCTTTTTTTAGTCCGACGGCCTGAAAGCCCGATGGACTACTGGTGTCAGTTGTCATCCGACATCTGTCCATCCATGAACAATTTTTAAGAATCTTCTTCTTCAAAACTGGCAGTCAGAATGACTAGATATTTGTTGTGGAACATCTTTGGGGTAAGGTCTACCAAGTTTGATCAAAGAATGGAGAAATATTTATTTTTAATTACTATTGGCAATAGACAGGAAGTCACATATGGGCTTTCATTTGGTGCCATGTTCTTTGAGCTCGAGTGACCTTGAAAGGTCAGACGAATGTCAATTAATGTCTTTAAATATGCCATTGGACTACAGAACCCTTGGTCCTATTTTTTTGTGTAATTTCTTTTTTTTTCTCTCTGGTTCTGATGCCAAGAGCAGGTTCACCACTTATGGATAACATTTGACAGACAGGAAAATGTTCTTTATTGTAGCTGTCATGCATGCCATCCATCTTTTATTTATTTCTAAGTGTCTCAGTTTGCTCTTTTTCCACTGAAAAACATTTGTTGAACTTTCATGTATCATCACCTGGACTGCCTCCAACATCCACAACCAGGAAACATGTTGAATAAGTGCACGTGGGAACCAAAAATGTTTCAAATCCTACACCATCACAACAATATCAGTTTGCTAATATTTGGACTAATATTATTACTGAAACAGAGGAGGTCATTTACAGTGTTTTACAGTTTTATTTTATTATTATTTAATCTCCCATAGATAATACATGTAGCTAACTTTTCATGAAACTGTAGGGTGAACAATTGTTTTTCTTTCAGGGTTGCTTTAACCTAATGAGCCACTTTTTTTTATATGTACTAAGGGTAAGTGTAACAACATGAACCTTCAGCCTACAGCTTTTTAGTCAATTTTGTCTTATTTTTTATGTAATTTATTGTCTTGTTGAGGACTGTTTGTATTGTGGAAAAATTTCAGAAGAGAATGAACTGAAGTTTATAAATTATAGGCTTGACCGATTGGCACAGGATTAAGTTCACAGACAACCTCCGCAATTCTGACAAATTACCAGAGGTTCACAGGTTATACTAGTCTCATTCAGGGGCCGTAAATTAGCGTTTAACCCTTGTGCTTCCCTAGCTCTGCCCCTTCAGTCCAAACTTAAGTCACTTTTGGCACCAAGAAGCCACAAAAAACCAAATGGTGGAGTCATAGAGACAGTCCACCTCTTTGAAATATATTGTGCATATGCTTCTATGACAAGAAGATGTAAAATCATCGTGTCACTTTTGCTCAGATGTCTCTCTCCCTTCCTGTGTCATTTAGGGACATAGCTAAGAACTCTCTCCTGCGCTGGCCTGTCTTCCTGTACTGGACGTGCCTGGGTGTGTTCGACGCTGTTATCTTCTTCTTTGGTGCCTACTTCCTGTTTGACAACACCACATTCACCAGCAATGGCCAGGTAAGTGTATACTGACATAATGAGTTCAGCCATTTGTGAAAGGAGTGGAAATAGAACCGTTACGGTACTTTGTGGGGTGTTCATGGTGGATAAATCAGTTAATGGCATATTTAATAGCACTCATCCATCTCCATTTGATTCTCATGAGAGAATATTAAGTGCAATGGGAAGATTTTGTGGTCATGGTTTTGTTAAAATGGATCTTTAACAATAACGGTCCCGGTGCCCCCTTTAGGACAGCAACATAAGATTTCCATTCATATCGACAACGCAATAGCATCTTTCTCTGTATTGTTAATTTGTATCATGTCAACTGTTTTTGATTGCCTTTGGTCCTGTTTTTTAAGTTGAAACATCCTGAAATTCATTTTACCCTTTGTCCTGATTCTTTTCTCTTTTCTTCCCCCTCCTTCTCTTTGCTTCCTCTCTCTTTATTTTGCTCCTCCTCTTCTTCTTCTTCCTCCTCCTTCTCCTCCTCTTCTTCTTCTTCTTCTTCAGCTTATGACCACCAACACACAAATGGTAAGCCTGTCTCCCTCCCTGTCAGCTCTCTCTGTCTTTTACGCTCTTTTGGTTCTGTCGTACCGTTTAAGCTTTCAGTTTGACCGTTTCATCCAGACCCATCCTTTCTCACTCGTCATCGTCATCCATGCACTTTCATTCGAATGTGAAGTTTTCCACCGCTCCATTATCCCCCTAATCTCTGTCAAGCCCTGAATCCTGCACAGTACCTGATCTTAACAACTCCACTGACATAGTAGAAACCTTAGACCCCCCCACTCCCCCACATTATCCTTTTGTTTTGTTGTGGTAGTAAACACAGTAATACTAGTATAGATTGTGATTCAACATCTGTTTGTTTTTTCTGTCTAGTGTGTTTGTGTGTTTTCTGTGTGTATTTGTACGTCCATGTATTTGTGGTACAGTGGCAGTCATCAGAGTGGGTTGGTTTTTAATTTCACCGATCCAGCAGTCACCAGGCTGGCTGGGCCATTGTGATCCTGTGCTTTAGATGCACTGTTGACAAACAAAAAGCCAGACAAATCTTATTACTTCTCCAAAAAGAACAGTTGATGAAATAAGAAAGATGGCACAATGATGCTATTAGATAGCTGTGGTTATCTTCCACCCTCTACCCTCTACCCCCCTCCTCCCATTACCCTCCCCCTCCAACTCTCCTCCCATCTGTTCACTCTTTGCACAGCTCACACAGATTCAGAAGGTAGAACATTATGGATGCATAGAGATGAAGTGACCGAATACCAAATTTTACCTCAAAAGAAAATATCAGTAACAATTCAACCTCCCACTAAAGCATATAGGACATTAACGTGGTCTGACTGCTGTTTTTGAGCCTCGTCGATGCCCTGCAAAACAACTGAGTGTCCACGAACCCATGAGTTTAGATGATTGTGCTGTGATGTGACCACTAAAGATGCTTTTCCTCTTTTTTCCACCCTGCAGATGTTTGGGAATTGGACATTTGGAACTCTTGTCTTCACTGTGCTGGTGTTCACCGTGACGCTCAAGGTGTGTAAGCCTTAGAAGATGAGCAGGAACAGACTAGGAATGGCTGCTTTATTGCGTAATCGCTTCATTAGAATGAGCTCATTACTGTTTGAAAGTGTGCCTGACATCACGTGTGGACTATGTGTTAACTAGGGTGTTACATAAGTGATCAACTACACTGACTGCTCGGTTTGCACAAGAGTATAGCCTCAAGGCATTATCATTGACTTTATTGACTGTGTGTGTGTTTACTATGTATATATTCTCTGTGTTTCAGCTTGCCTTGGATACACACCACTGGACCTGGATCAATCACTTTGTCATCTGGGGGTCATTACTTTTCTACGTCATTTTCTCTCTTCTCTGGGGAGGAATCATTTGGTATATGTTGTTTTTTTTCCCTAGCATTTATAATAGCGCTGTGATTGACCAAAAATTTTCCCAATCTACTGACACTAGTTGATTAGTCCCCATACCTTTATGATATTAATTATATTATTTCAATTCACATGCTGTGAGTAACATTGTTATCACAGTGTTACGTAACAGAAATATATTACTGCTTTTAAAGCCTTTAAAATAAATCGATTTTAAAAGGCAGTTGCTTTTAACACCCTCCAGGTGATTGGATAAAATGGTATTGATTGGGTTAAGAATAATAGCACATGTTCATCTGGCCCACAACACAGTAGAGTGAATGATCATGCTATGTCACTAACATTAGGCTATGAACATATTTCACATAAGATAAGTTTAAGGTTGATGAACAGCAGGCAATTATGTGACTGGACATACAGTATCTGAATAATTAATAACCTCTACTATAGAAATGATATCTGTCTGTGAGTGTTTTTTTTTTTTTAAATACCTGCAGCTAACTGACCATTAAAGCTTGATCAACTTGACTTGGTTGACTATTAGAGAGCAACCCAAAGCTGCAGTCTCAATATTTATTAAGTAATTCTTGAAACTGACCCTCTGATGTGTTACCTTTCTGCTCAGGCCATTCCTGAACTACCAGAGGATGTATTACGTGTTCATGCAGATGCTGTCAAGTGGTCCAGCCTGGCTCAGCATCATCCTGCTTATTACGGTCAGCTTGCTGCCTGATGTCATCAAGAAAGTCCTCTGCAGGGCCATGTGTCCCACAGCAACCGAACGTGCACAGGTAGGATTTGCACTTAAATGGAGGCTTTACAAAGCTGCTTTTTTTACCCCAAAATAGGCTTTTAAGGATAAAAAAGGCTTTTTTCCCCCCTTGTAATTCTCTGATGTTAACAAAATGCTTTGCTAAAACCAATAACGTCACTAATTGCTGTAAGTTTTTAATTTTATTTATTTAAAGAAAACAAACCGTACATTTCATTTATCAAACTGAAATAATCTGACGTTGTAAATAAAATTCCTTCAAATCCTAGCTGATGTAAAGACTAAATATGTAAAATACACCCATAAGTGAAGTTTGTGTTGGAGTCTCTCTCAGAGCTGGTCGTTTATTGACATTATTAAACTCCATTTATAGGTAAATAGTAGCTAATGTAGCACATTGAAGAACTCAGGAGCATGCATAAAGACTTAAATGAAAACCGATCCATGTCTTCTGCTTAGAAATCAGTGTAAAGACAAGAAGTGAGAAAGTTGTTAGCGTAGAACTGGAGTTACGTAATGTTGACACATGAATGACCCTAAGCACAAATAGACTCCAACACAATCTTCTTATAAGTACATGATCTGAGAAATTTTGTGTATTGAAGCATAAAGAAATATTATGATGATCATTGAGGACCTTTGACTTCAGTAATGGCTCTGAGCATGGGTTAGTCTGACTTTCTGTTCCCTATGGCTTGGCCTCACCTCCCTGTGAAACAAGCTTCATCATCAATAGAAAAATGAGTGAAAGGTCTGACAGATTTCTTCCTGCTGTGCTTTTTCTTCTCTTTTCTCCCCTCTCACTGCACCCTAATGGACCCCAATTATCAAAATTCACACCACCATTTGTCGCTTCTTTCACCTTTTTTTCATTTAATGGACCTTTTTAATGCCTGTCCTCAATACTGCCACCCTCTTTCCTCTTCCTCCCTCCCTCCCTCCTTCATTACTGTCTCCTCTGTCCTTTCCCCCACTGCTCATATACGCCTACCGTGTGACTCTACCCTCCCTGCTCACTTGCTCTCTCGTGGTAACTGCAGTCCACTCGCCCGTGCCTTACCGTGGAGCCGTCCACCATCTTCATGCTATCTCAGTCCTCCAGCAGAATGAGTTTCTGATTGGCCCAGACAGACAAGAGAGGAGCAGGAAGAGGAGGTGACTCTCTCTTTTACGCTCTCGTCTCTGCATGCATGGTGGCATGTCCCGGTGTAAACCACAAATCACTGTCTTAACACCTAGCTTAACGTGAAACTAACTTTTACGACCTTACTAATGATGCCGCAGTGTCTTTTAAGCGGTGCAAGTTAAAAATGCAAACGTTTTTTGTTATTTTTTTCCTAATCCCCTCTCCCCTGCCTTATACACTTGTGTTTTTGTGTTGGTAAATGTGTAAGTATGAATATTTTTTGTTCCCTATGTTTTCACTTTTTTGTTTATTTTGAAATAACTGTAGTATAGGTTGCACATACACACATAATCACACACTTTTCTCATTTGTTATGTATTCTGAGTTTGAGGATACTTCTTAAACTGTTTGCAATGTAAGAGTTTCAACAGTGTGTGTTATTAGACACAATATGTTGCATAGTGAACACAATGAAAGCCTTTCCTGACAATTTTTGGGGGGAATATTGCAGAAAAACCCCACGCATTTAGCTTTTGTTTTCTAGTTTAAATGGTTAGTTCAGATAGTTTGAAATACTGTATGGAGTAGTCAGCTATAATCGGTTTTACTACGTGCAGTAGATTTCATTCAGTATGGCTCAAGCTTGGAGAAGCAATGTACTGCTGTGAAGAGGTACATATTTTAGACACCTAAAAAAACTGAATTAATTTAAATGTATGTGATATGTAGAGCATTTTCAACACCTCCATTCCAAAGGGGCACTGAATTGCCCGGGTGGTCTTAGAAAAACAGCAGTTTTACTTTTCAGAACATGGTGGTTACTGGTCTGTCACTGCCTTTATCAGTTAGTTTGGATGGAAACCATTATCGAACTCACAAACAAACTGACTGAGGCAATGATAAATCAGAAATTTCTGTTTTTGTCAAGAGAATCTGGTGGAAGGAAACTTTCACAAGGTGCTGCCAAAATGTACAGACATAGCATATGCTTAAACTCATGTTTTTATTAGGATAAAATGTGTTTTACTGCTGACCCTGTCCACACACTGGAAAAAATCCAATCTTACCAAGATAATTTTCACTTGTTCCATTGGCAGATTTTTTTTTTTTTTTGCTTGAATGAAGCAAAAAAAATCTGCCAATGGAACAAGTGAAAATTATCTTGGTAAGATTTCTTGAAATAAGATTTTCAAGATCTATTGTCTAAAAATAAGTTCTTATATCTCACTGAAAAGTTACCCGTTAGGTGATTATGTCTTATTTTAAGTGTGATGAGATATTTTGACTAGAAATGAGAAAAATACACTTGATAAGAATTAGATTTTTTCCAATGCAATATTTGTAATCTTTGGTGCTGGTGCATCTGCTTCTCCACGTTGGACATATTCTGACTGCCATCTACTGCAGATAATACACTGACAATGGATAGATGCTTCATGCAACCCCTCTGAAATAATCTGTAAACCTTTTAGGCCATGGCAAAATTTTAATCTGCATCTCCCCTGTCCACAGTCCTATTCTTTGGCTTATGATAAATGAAAAAAAAAAAATCACAAAATCAGATATTATCAGGAAAAGAATGTCGTCACTTGAGACCCTTTAGTTGCATTTTGCCTCCTGGTGAAAACCTAACTGCACTCAGACCAAAACAACAGCTGGATATACTAATCTGAATACCAGACAGAAGGTTTGAGCAGTTTTCATTGTCACCTTCCTTCCTTTGACGTGATCCACAGAAGGTAAGGACAGCAGGGGCCCTGGAGGACTATGTGGCTCCCGGCCCTAGTGGTGGAGGGGGAGGCAATGAGAGGGACCTGCTCCACCCTGATAGGACCCGTGAGGGAGACAGTGGAGAAAAAGCTGCTAGGACCTATGACTCCATGATGTCACACAGCCTCAACACCCCGCTCAGCAAACCCTAGAGTACACCCCCAGCTGGGCTAAGGTCACCATGGTAACAGCACAGAGGGCACTGACAGTTGGAAGTTGGGTTCTTAGCGCTGCTTCCCGCTGCTTTGCACTGTATGGGGCATGTTGTGCTATGGCTGAGCCGGGGGGGAGGCTGGGACTTTTAAGGGTGTCTGCACGAGAAATGTGTTCTGTCAAAACTATTTTCACGAATCCCAATCTCCAATTAACTCTGCAGTGCTGGTTTCAACGCATGCTGTGCTTCTTATTGCATGTGGTATGGGAATTAACTTGATCTGGGTAGCAGCCAAATGAGATGTTTTATCCTCTCATTGTTGGACAACTGCTACTTTAAATCTGTTGCCAGTTGTCGTGTAGGTTCCAGCAAGTGTTTGCTGGTGTTGGATGATAGATTAAGATACACTGGAGGGTAACGCTCAAGAGGTTTACTTGTGTCACATGACTGTGAGGAGTTAAATGTATTGTGAAAGGTAATTATTTTTCGTTAATGTCACTATAAGATTTTGTATTTTCACATTAATCTTGCAGATAGAAGCAAAAAAATATTCTCCCTACTGCTTCAAAAACCTTTTGCTCTGTAATCATGAAAAAACAGTATTTTTAGAAACACGCTTCTAGAAACACTGATGACATCTGGTGTTTATAGATGGAACAACAAGTATGAACCGTTCATTGTCTTTTCATGTGCATGTCTAACATTACCAGCAATCATCAAAGGGATTTTCAGAGGGTTTGGTTTCATTTGGTTGATCCAAGAATAGATGACATAATTAATCTAAACATCTGAATATCTCAAAAAATATGTCTATTAAAACCTTCTGAACATTATCCCTGCTGTTTGACTAAACGCATGGAAGTGCATCTCAGGAAATTATAATATGTGGAAAATCTAGTGATGTAAGCTGTTTAGTTGTGTCATACATGGTTAATACAGTACATGTGCTTAGTGTTAATATTGACCAAACTGAATATTGAAACAGCAGCTATATATTCATCATTAATAAATATTAGAATAACAAGTATGGGATCTTTTCAGGATTGATCCAGTATATTCTATACTTGATCTGTTTTTTTGTTATAAATGTTACACACCTTGAAATGATGCGCTTCATTTATCGCAGGGTTTTAATACTTGTACTTTAGATTTTGCTGAAACATGAAATAAATACACTATATGGACAAAAGTATTAGGAAGCATCACATTAACTTGTATAACTTCCGATTGTTGTTGCTTTTTGAAATATTATCATAATGAAAGTTTTCATGTTAATATTAATCACCATCACAATTAATGTCACCAATATTTATTTAAAATTTAATAGCTGATATTTCCTTTCAAGTGAAAGTTGGAGAAATCAGACTTGCGGTTGTGGGTTGAAATGATTATCTGCAGTCAGAATTGGGCAAATATTGCAGAAATCTCAAGGTGTAACATTTAAAACAATTATCATAAAATAAAACATCAATGCTGGGTAAAATTTTTGGAAGTGTCAATGACAGTTGAAACCAAATTTACCTAGACTATAAAAAAAAATGCCATGATATTTTTAACATAGACACACGAAGATAATCCATTATTCAGTAATTTTATCATTTTATTACAGTATGAAATTCAGAAATTTATCATTATCATTTTGTAGCTCATCTCGCTGTTAGCAATGAAACACCTTAAATCACTGTGCACTTTACTCTTGTCCATCGAGTGTATGTCTTAGCAGAAGTCGTTTTGCAGCCTTTTTATGCACTTGTTCCTCTCACACATCTGTCTTATTAAATAGATAATAGTGAATATGTATGTGCTCATAGTGACCTAAAGCAGAAACACACATTAACTGTATATAAGACAACTAAACAGTTTTCCACATTATTACAATTTTTTGAGAAGTACAGCCTTCTTGCCTCTGTTGTCATCTGTAACATCTGTGACTTGATCAGCATGGTGCTCCTCTTTTGGATTTCCTCGTCAGTTTCTGTGCTTTTGGTTGTTATGGTAACAATGGCTCCTCCTTCTCTCTACAGGAACAGGAGAAGCTGGTGCGGGGTGGTGTGGCTGAGTTGACTCCACTGTCGTCTCGTCGATCCTACAAAGGCACGAACTCGGACTCCTCTCACCTCCACCTTGGCGCAGCAGAGGCTCTGTCGCTCCGCAGGTCTGATCCCCTTCCCCAGAAACTCCTGGCCCACTTGACAGAAGGGGGAGGGGCAGACCTGTGCGCCCTCAGCCCCTACGTGCTCCGTCTGTCCGGGGCGGGATTCGCCCACTACGCTCCAGGGCCAGAGACCTCCGTGTGAACAGAAACGCATACTCTGAAACTTTTACGTATGCGAGTCTTTTGGGCTACATCCCAAGATGTGCGACCAAGTTCTACATCTCAAGGATCAAGGATTTATTGAACAAAATACAAACCATCATGTTCAGACACATCGAAAGCATGGGTCGTCCATGCTGAGTTCAGTTCACCATGTGCATTTTCTGGATAACCCTTTAGATTTTATTTTCCTAACTCCTCATTCACATACTTTAGTGACATCTTTTGGTTTCTATCTGGTCCCTGTGTTTCATCAGATTTTCTATCCCGACTTTTTTTGTGAAATTACTTGAAAAAGTCTATGAACAAAAGAAGAACCATGTTCAAAGGTGCATTTTTTTCATGCACTAGAGAGCTGTCCTGTTTCAACACATCCACAGTCGGACCATTTTGTAGTCCTCGTTCTCGTCACGTTCTTGCCTGTTCCTTCACCACCTCGTCTTTTTTGTGTCTTTGTAAATGTTTGTTGAAATGTACAGTCTGTGGTCTGGCCAAGTAAGGGCAGCCCTTAAGTTCAGCCCTTTAGGTGTGCGTGCGTGTGCATGTGTGCGAGTGAATGAGTGCTTGCATGCATGAATATGCCTGTTACTGTATGTTTGTTTGTGACACACCTTTGCCTTACAGGTACCACACAGCAGCAGGCTAGGAGCCAAAGGAGAAAGGTGTATAAAAAATAAATTTAAAAAAAGCAGAAGTGGTGTATTACAAAGCCTTAGACACACACATACGCTCATCAGCTGTAGGAGAGAAACGGGGAAAATCTGAAGAGGGTTGTGCAGTATTCTTGCCACCCTGCCTTAATTCATACCTACATATTTTCGGTGGATTATTGTTATTGGTCTGGTTAACAGGTCTGGGTGTATGAGGGTTTAGAGGCACCAACACTTTATATTAAACTACACTTAATCAACAATGACTGGTAGTTAATTATATCCATAATAGTAGCACATTGGCTCTTTATTATTCATTGCGAAGTTGTATGCTACCCCTATCAGGCCATTCTCTCAAGTTTTACATTAATAACCTCCTAACTGATACTGTTAGTAAAGAAGGGAGTTCTTTTACATGAGTTCTGTTTAGTATTTGCTTTGCTCAGTGTGGGCCTTATAAGGTAAAGGTACCACAAGAAAAATGTATTCTTCCTTAAAAGCATGTTAAAATTTTATTTAGTCTCACAAAACAAAAAATAGCAAGTGTTAATAGTGGCATTTTAGTCTTCAGTCTGTACAATAAGCAAAATTTGCTGCATAGTCCAAAGTCATTTAGATTTACTTGTGCTTGTATAAAGATTTTTTAGTATAGGATTGAAATCTTTGTATACATGAAAAACAATACCACAATATTTATTTTTACAAAACATTCCACAAATTAGCTTTATGATTGGATGGAATTTGTTGACAAATATCTATCCAGTCTATTTTTAAGACCAGGGCATCCTTTGGTAATTAGTTCCTTTGATATTTTACTCTATCTTTTTCTTTTGTCTTTTCAGAGTAACAGTTTAGTGGTATTAAGTTCCCTTTAAAATCAGACTGATTATCCCCAAAGTGGACGACTGACTTGGGTGCATTATTATATATTCTGTGAACAAGCTTTATAGACCCATTATTGTTAAAACTACTCATTTACAAAAACTCCGTTCCTTAATATCAATAAGCAGTTATTCACAGGTTATTGAGATAATGGCTTAATAGCTGTAGATTATATTTATCCAGGGTATGGCATTAATAAGTGCTTTATAATGGTCAATAAAAAGCCAATATCCATGCTTCTAGTTAATGTTGAATGTGCAAACTTTAATATAAAGTGTTACCTTCAGGGCGTATATACCTGTCTAACTGGTACAGTGTGTTTATTATTCTATTCTTTCTACCTTTACAAGTATATCAACCTATGTTTTGTTTCACATCAGCTGGTGTAGCATGTCAAATCTCTGCTGCATGTGTATCTCTTCCTTTTTTTTTTTTTTTTTTTTTTTTTTTTTAACTCCATCACATTTTTTTCCTCCTTAACAATATGCACACTGTACCTGCTCCTGCCTCCATGTGGACATGTGGGGTAACAGCAGCGTTGTCAATAAGAAAAGTACCGGCAAACAGAGGCAGTGCTGCCTCACAGCTCGGGGACTCACGGGGTCTTTATTTATGGATGTCCTAAATGACTTGCTATTCCTCCCTGTTGCATTGTGCTTGTACGTTTGCTGCCATGCTCTGTGTTATGCAAAAGTCTGATCTATGAGAATGCTAATGTCACGTTGTCACATTATAGGGGTATTTTCTCTGTGTTGCATTAATCCATGACTTGTTCTGTACTGTTGCAAAAATTATTGATGGCGGTCACTGTTGATGTATGGATGTAACTTAAACTTTTGATATAGTATATTTTAGTGAGACGGGGTGTTATAGTCGGTCGTAGGTTAAGAGGGAGACTTGAAAAGGCGATGTCACAATCAAATCAATAGAATGTTGAACTGATTTGTCCATCATGTCCTCCAGCTGAAGATTGTAGCTCATTATGGATGAACCTCTTTTCTGCATTTCTAACATCTGAACTTCTCTTTGTCCAAAGCATATCTGTCGCATTACACAGCGGGTTACTCGGGATGTCAATGAATGTCAGACTCCGAAGCATTTTTGTATGTTTATAGCCTACAGTTTATTTTCATACATATCACCATCTGCCAACATGTACAGTATAGATTGAATAGCAGGTGTTCTGTATTTTTTATTTTTACTGGGCACAGATGTTTTATCAGTTCAGTTAGAGGTCTGGATTTGTTGCGTTCACTTTTCACTCAAAAGCCCACAAGTCTTCTGTGTCAGTGTTTTGACTTGGGGCTTTTCAACGTCCTGACCTCAGTAGATTAATGGAAAGGCCTTGGTGCTTGCCATGCAATGTCCCACCTCACTGTGCTGTTGCCATATTCTTTTCAGACATATTCTAAATCTCACATACCGGTCCCAACACAGTATTGCTGTACTGTAAGGCTGTACTGTTTTGCTTTCATGATGTGATAATGAAGTTTAAAGTCATGTTTATTTTTGTCCTCCGCAGCTCAATTTTGTCTTTTTTTTTGTGTGTTGTTCATCTGTATTCTTTATTTTTGTGTGAATATTTCTTTTGCTACTTTTGTATCCCAGAGAGAAGACTATATTTTAACTCTGTTAGAATGTTTGTTCAAGTTTTAACCAAAATAAGAGCAACATATTCGTTTATTAGAGATTTACCAATAGGTATACACACTGCACTTTGTTCTGCAACAGATCCGTTTGCCCCCTGAAAAAGGTCTATTGTCTGTCAGCTGGGGTTTGTAAGTGTTCACTCTTCCTCACAAGTTATTTTTAAAAGAAGATTGTAGTAGGCGAGAAAAAAAAAAAGTGACCAAATAACTTGACTAGGAATGAACTGTTTGTAGGTGTCAGCCTCTGTGTCAAATGGGTTTATCGCACCAGCCTTCTACTGCTGAACAGAATGTCAAACTGCTTTTCTAAGTCCATCAGCACAACAGCAGGTGCTCATCCTGTCACTCCTGAGCTTGGCAAAGGTTTGAAATGTCAACATCTGTGCTCTGGACAGCACGCTTCATATCATACCTTCAGTATAGCACTGTTTGTATTACTAAACAGGTTTTGAGATTTTTTGTTTTCTTTTTGGATAAAGATTTTAAAAGTTCATTTGTTGACTTTTTGCCAGCCTGTCTGTAGCAAATGAGGGCAAAGCACTGTATTGTCATTCTGCTTGTAATAAAGAAAGAGTGGAAACACAATGCTTTAATGATGTTATTACTTATCCCCCCCTGCCACTTTCCACATATTCAGACACATTTTGACATTGTCGAGTTGTTTTTTACTCTTATAATTACTACATTATTTAAATAAACCTCACTTTTGTTGTTTAGTTCCGGGCAGTACTAAGAAAAAAATCACAAGTCTGCTTTTTTAAATATATTGCATGACATGTTTAAACACCCTAACATTAACACAATAACATTTTTTGCTGTTTTTAAAAAGGCCATGTTAATAAAATTATTTATTTCAAAGAATTGGTGAACATTTAGGATTAATGTATACAAATAAAGTGTTTGTCTGTTTGGGATTTTCTTACATAGTAAAAAATAGGATTTTGTTTTGCTCCTGGATTTTATTGTAGCACATTATGAGCTAGTATATAATATTAAACTGCCTGAGCTCCCACTTAGTTTAGGTTTATTTCACTAAAGAATCCACTAGATGTCAGTGTGTCTGTAATAATCACTATGAACATCTTCAGTCCAGGTTACATTTAAAGAAGCAAAACAAATCCAATCCAGACATGAATAAATGTCAAAGGTAAGTACATGTTTTACTTCAAAATTTCAGTGGTTCTACTGAAAAAAATTAGGTAACTTTATACCACAAAAACAAATTCTGTTTAGCTTTTCTGCTAAAGGTAGTGATGCTAAGCTGCTAAATGCTAAATAATTGGAACAATGATGAGAAGTTAGATTTTTTTGGCGTCAAATATGTGCTAAACCATATAGCTTTAAATTTATATTTTTTTTTTATCAAATTATTATATTTTTTATTAAATTAAGAGCCCTGAGCATTGTGTCACTGTAGTTTTGTCTGTAAGAATCGTAGAACTGGGTTAGCATCTGGGCTCTATCCTAGTGTTTTTACTGAGTTTGTGAAGACTTGAGAACATGAGTTGGAGGTGAAATTGTTATTATTACCATACTGTGTACGTTGAAAATCTAAAGCTGATAATAATAATTACACATCCAAAAGTTTAAAATCTGCTAAAGAAGTCCACAGGGGATTATATGTACCCATTAGATATGCTTAAAGCCATTTAGCTAGTGTCTTTCATGTTGTATTTGTGTAGCTATATGTACTGTATGAATGAATGTATGTATGTAGGTTTTGTATATTTGATGGAGGTGGATTTAAGGTTATGAAAGCAAAAGTTTTCTATAACAAGTGTTGCCAGGCACAACAAACTCCACTCCTCACAGTATTTTGGCATGGATCTGCTCTTTCATTCAATATTCAATATTTGTTAAATATAAAAATTATGGATGTGCCAAGTTTGAAGTAAATTGAAACAAAATTGATGTTTTAAAAACATTTGAAATTGCACCCGTTATAAGTAAATGGGGGGAAAAATATGTAAAAACTAGAAGCACTCGGAGAGCGCCGACCTCCGCCAAGGCTGATCAGTGCCCCCCCACCCCCGATCACCACCAAAATTTAATAATTTCTTCCTTATCCCATTTCCAACAAACCCTGAAAATTTCATCCAAATCTGTCCATAACTTTTTGAGTTATGTTGCACACTAACGGACAGACAAACAAACAGACAGACAGACAAACAAACAAACAAACAAACCCTGGCAAAAACATAACCTCCTTGGCGGAGGTAATCACATCTATTCTGGGTCACTAACAATCTATATACCCAATTTGTTATGAATTCAACCAGTAGTTTTGCTGCTAAAGTGTTAACGAACAAACAAACCGAACCAAAAACAATACACCTTGCCTCCCTTTCAGGGGGCGGAGTAATAATCAACAAATGGATTTGGAGATAAAGATAAATTGAATACTGAATGTACACACTAGCATAAGAGAATGAATTAATACATAGGCCTACATACACAGGAATATAAAGGGTTGTTAATCTTAATGTAGATTCTCAACTGAAATAGGACCAAATGTACACATAAACTCATCAAGGCTTTTCCATATCTCACTTAATATGTTACATTTAGTTAGTTTCGATTATCAAGTTTACATCAGTAGTAAACTGCTTTGGGTGCTCTATTTAAAGCTTATAATGGAAGGGGAAAACCCTCCAGCAGTAACGTTATCTGTAAAGGATCTCATGTTCTTTGTTATCACATGATGGCCATGACATAATCAACGATGCATTACCAGCAGGAGCACTGTATGTTTGTTTCCTGACACAACTGTTATTCTTTTTCTGCACACTGGATGTCACTATTGGATCAGCTCTCGGTGTGAAACTGCAACACTGACCTTCATTTCCCCTCCCCCTCTCTGTCTGTCAGATCTGCACAGGTTTGCAGCATCATCTGTGCTGAGGCTGAAGCATGCATGTGTGAACAGGGCTGCCTCCTGCACCACCACCTCCTGCACATCTCCATTGCCGACATCCTTCGCTCTGTGGAGGGATCATCGCTGCAGCCCTGGTTGTCACGGCTCTAGCATCTTCAGCAACATCTTATCAACCATCTCTGCAGCATCCTCTCCATCCTCGAAAGCAATTTCAGCCACAGTGCTGAGACACACGCCCCCCTTCTGTCAGATCTGTTCCCTTCAACGTCAGTGTGTCGCAAAAGACAGCAGGCAGATAGTCACCTCCAGGTCTCGTTTACCTTCTTGTGTCCTCTGTCCCCTCAGCTTGTCTTGGTTTGCCACCACGCCAGACCCCATCTCCCATTCTCTACTCCTTCCACTCCTCATCTGCTCTCCGAAGCACGGTCCAGGACTAAACAGGCAAGCTGTCTCTTCTTCCCGTGAAAGTGTCTGTTGGCTGGGCAGCTGGTCTTCCGCTGTCCCTCTGGAGGATGATCCTGTGGATGAAGACAGAAGAGATGGCCCTTGGGGAGCTACTGGAGAGACTGAGGACCGTCACTCAAAGCATAGGTGGGTAACAGCAACACACAGCACAATAATTACATTCTTTATAGCAACGATTAATATGTATGTATATCTAAAGCATGAGCATCTTTCATTATTAATATTGTCTGTGCACATCTGCTTGGTTATATTCCTGAAGGCTGCCAGTTTTAATTGTGGTACTGCTTATTTGCCTTAAGCTAGACAGGCGTTAGGGTAGTAAGCTTTTGTTATAAAATCTGCTTTTACTGTTTTACACTTGCAGTTGCAGGAAATTTAATATTGCCCCATATTATTTATTCCTATTGAGAGGGGAAAGGCAGGGCACACTGGTGTAACACAAGAGCAGAAATCATTTATAAGTCCAGTTGCATGCAAAGCCTCTATAATTTTACAGTGTTTTATATTAACTTACATCTATGGCCTATTTATAAAGTGCTCCACCCTGAACAGTTACAGCATTTGGGATGAATTTGATCAGAAAAGGTGCTGAGGGGCTGAAAGGGGAGACATAGTGACCCATATATTATACACGTCTATCAACCCACACAGATTACTTAACATGAGGTGTATGAAGCGACGTGTCAGACTTGTCACTTACACTGGATTGTCAGATGCCATTTTGCTTTGTGTCGAGCTGAATACCAAGTGAGCTCCTATCTGTGCTCGTATTTGGTTTGGTCAGTCGAAGCCTATTTGCACAGTTATACCATATGGGAAATACACAGATACATGTTCATAAGAGCCTTTTATAATGAACATGACTGACATAGATTGTGGTTTTCTTGATGGTTTCGTACTGCATCGTTTATTGTCACTAACTGAAGGACAGATGTTTATCCACCGTCATAAGCTAATTTCTCTAACATGATTTCTAATGTTTGCTTCTCTTGACTTTTGATCCATTTATAGAGATTTAATTTAATCCAGTCACTTCCAAAATGCAGCCGCTCAAGCCTTAACACACACATAACCATAACATAGAATATAAAACACCTCAGACAAAATACCCATTGGGTTATGCTAAATAATTTTGATAATATTTTTGTGTTGTTTTATTTAAACACTTGTAGCTGTTTTTATAATAGCTTTCAGAATATTGTATTTCAGTTAAACATACATTGAATGAGATGTGAAGAGGAGATAATGTGTTGTGGAGGTTGTTACTGTGAGCAGTGTCTTTATCTTTGATTGAGCTTGTGGTAACTATTAATAAATGTAGTGGGCTTCAGTTGCATCTGTGTTCTCTCTCACCAGCAGAAATGGTCAAAGTAGCTGTGAGTGGGTGGGCTGGGTGGGGGGTCAGCTATGCTCAAACTAGAGAAATTAAACTGCAAAAACTACAGCTTTGATAAAGAAGTAGGATCTGCATCACCATGGTACTGCAATGTGAAACAAAATTACACTAAAAAGGATTGTGTGATTTTTATTTTGACAAGTACAAACATTAAGTGCGTGATAATATACCAAACACTTACAGAATTCTGTTCTGTCAAGGAATGTGACAGAGATGTGCTGCGGCAGGAGGATGAGAGCGGTAATCGGCTCAGAGTAGAGAGTCTAACGCTGATCATACAAGACAGGAGAGAGGAAGGGAGAGTGAGGAAAACAGAGATTCAGGGTAACAAACTCAACTGTGGATGAAAGGGACTTAGCATTGTTTAATATGATGAATTGTTGATTTCCTAGAGCCGCAAAGACAGTTGAACTAAGAGCCCCAGTTTGCTGTTGAACCATCTGAATACTGAAACAGATACAAATCATCTGCTGACTGGAGTTAACATTTTATAGTGAGTTTACTCAGTAGGTCATTTATCTGTCCAATCAGTCAGCTGAGCTCTTTAGTCTCAGTTTATTTTAATCTGTGAAGGACACTTTCTAAAGAATAAACAGATTAAGTGAAAAACATCACCTGAGCATTAATCAGTTACTTACTATTGTTACTTAGAGCCTTAATCACTAAAAGCCTCTCCTTGACTCTCTAACAGGGTATTTGACCTACTTCCAGTTGATTTAAAGGGACACATCCAGCTCAGTGATTCACAGGTCTCAACTGTTTACAGCCAATAATGCTGGGGAGATTCTTTTATTTATAGTCAAATAATAGTGACTTAGTATCTGTGCGGAGGTTTGCGTGAGCTGAGTGTGGTTAATGTTTGCAGGCCTGTTTGTTTATCTCCTGCTGCAGAGCTGAAGTTCACTCCATTAGACTTAACCTTAGTCAGCCTAAACATTAACATCAGATGTGTGATTGCAGTCACTGATCGATTTTTTCTCTCATGTTTTTGTGGTGAAAAGTGCAAAAAATTTGGTTTGCATATTGATTTGCTAGCTTGCTTCTTAAGCCACTGAATCTCAGAGTTATTCTTCTAGCTTGAGGTCAGGGGGGCACACTTCCCACTATAATGCAGCACTTTTTATGTACAGTATATTATTGTGCATGACTAAGGCTAGTGTAAATTTATTTGGTTATTTCTACCAACCACTAGATCAGTGGTTCCCAAACGTTTTTGGCTTTCGACCCCATTTTAACATCACAAATTTCTGGCGACCCCAGACATTAAAAACGGACAATTTTTTTGGCTAAAATTCATATGTTTTTGATCGTGCAATAGTTTGCTATACTATGTTGCAAATAAACATTAATCTTAGATGACATTTAGTCTATATAAAGTGTATTATTATGGACTGAGGCAGAAAAGCCAGGTGTAAATTATTGCAAATTGAGAATGTTTTTTTCTTGGTCAGGATATGTACAGTCAGTCCATCTTGTATTTACAAGGCTGCAAATCAATACAGAACAAACAATAACTCAAACTATGAATTATGAAAGAGCTGCAGCATCTTATACTGACCACTATGAACATTTGAAAGATAAACAGTACCACAGTGCTTCAGTTTCAGCTTCAGAGTTTGTCATGTCTTTTATGTATTGTGATTGTGTCTTTCAACTCACCATATTTAATGGGACAGTTGAGCCTGCACACTTTGCTGCAGCCTTTATAAAAAAATTTTTATCAATTCATAGAAATTTCAGGTGGCTCCATTTGAATTCCAGGTGACCCCATGTGGGGTTGCAACCCCAAGGTTGAAAAACACTGCACTAGATTGTTATTTAGCATTTGAAAGTAATATTTCAAAAACTTAAAAAATTTGCTTACACATATGAGGAATGTCTGCAGTGTGCAGTAAAAATGTTCTTTATTGCAATGAACTTGTCTTTGATTTGCAGTTAATAACCAAACTAACCTTGCAGTCACCACGGAATGAACACCAATTAATGCCGATTAAGCCGATGGACAACTGGGGCTTCATCTGATTGGCCACATGGTGTGAATACAAGGCTCATGCATTATATGGTGATACTTGCATGCTGAGTGTGAGAATAAAGTGAGTTTTCTTATCCATTGCAATTCAGACGCTTTAATTTTTGTGTCACATTTTGCTCATGCTTAGGATTGATAAAAATAAATGAATGAAAGTAGTCAATAGCAATAAAAATGGTGAGTAATAAGTAGGTAAATTATAAATAATGAAAGTAAGAAAAAAAATTGGTCTAGCAACCAATAATGTAATAATTTGCCCATTTTAAATTCAGTAAAGCCAAAAACATAACAGCTTGCCAACAATGTAATAAAGGTTTTGAGCCAATAATGTACTAGCATTTTACTCTAAATGTCGTGTAATATCAGCCCTGCGATGAACTGGTTACATGTCCAGGGTGTACCCTGCCATTGCCCGTAAGTAGCTGGGATAGGCTCCAAGCGACCCCCACGACCCTAGTGAGGATAAAGTGGGTTCAGAAAATGAATGACTAAATAATAACGTAATACATTATTGACCTAGCATGAAATTACTCCTTTGAAAATGTAATATCTGCAGCCAATAATGTACTACTATATAAATAGGCCTGCATTTTTTGGAAATAAAAAAAAAATTGCAGTGTTTGTTTGCTTATCAAAAATAGGTGTAATGGATGGCGTAGTTGTCATATTCATACATCCCATTTAGCTCTCACAATTTTTTTTTTTTTTGTTACATTATTGGCTACATAAATAATTACGTTATTGGCTTTATTACATTTAAAATGGCCAAAATTATTATAGTTATTGTTACCATTGGCAGGTATTATAGTATTGGTCATTATTACATTACACAAACTACAATTAGAGGAGTAGAATCACCACTACAAATTGTGATGATATTGACCAAATATGAAGTAACTTGGCACAGAAGGTGACAATAAATAAATGTAATATGTAAGGCAGTACTGGATATATCACAATGAAAATTTCCCTATAATGGGATCAATAAAGTCATCTCTTATTAATTAGGATTAATATGTGATTAATCAGTCAGCTTTACTTCAACATCTTGATGTTAATTTTCACTATAGATGTTTTTACTGAATCTTCATTTCTTGGTAGAGCTGATGTCTGTATGTAGTGGCAGTATTCATGGATTCACAGAAATAATCATGGTGATGATGGAGAGGTGACGCTTCGGGGTAATGTCACTGAAAAAGAAGTTGCATTGTGGCGTGTCTCCTCTGCAGTTGCCTCATCAGTATGTGTGAGAGAGCAGCTCTTTTCATCTCTATTCTAAGCCTATAAACTGCAAGCTGCCTTTTGCTTGCCACCTTTAACAACACAACACACACTCACACACCCAGACGCTCAAAAGTCTGTTAGAATGCAATCTCCTCATCTCTTCCATTTAAGCGGACTCTGTGTTGACTTCTCTACTTCTGTTCCCTGTCTCATAATGACACTCTGACCTGGTAAAATGCATCACAGATTTGGAGTTTTGCAGTTCTGAAAATTTTGCAGGTGTTTTTTTTTCTTGTGTCACCAGGAGAAAGAAAAGGCAGATTTGTTAAGGAGTGGAGGAATATAATTAGCCTTAGCAGCAGAAGGGGATTTGTGCTCCACCGGCTGCCCTCTGCTCCCTCTCCCCTGCCCTCCACCCTCCTCCCCTCTTGTTCTTACTTCGAATGCTCCTCCAAGCTGTCAGTAGTTGCAACAGGACATGTGTGTGCATCACAGTGTGAGTGCAGAACTGGGCCCGTTCTCACCTTCAGTGTGAATAGTTTTTGTTTCAAAGGTTGTGCAGACGGTGACTCAGCTCTTTCTGTATTTGCCCATCGTGTACTGTGCTGTTTCCTGGAGTCCTCGATGTGGCTCTGCGGAGGACGCTTGGCTTGTGTTGTTTGTCACCGGTGCAGACATCTCCTTACACGATGCATATGAGAGCAGGCTGGCTTGATCCTGAGTGACCTGGTACTTAAAAACCACAGAGGTCCTTCCCATGCCAGCATTTGGGGACTGCACTTTGGTGTCTGTTAGTGTGCAGCAGAGCTTTGCAGGTCCAGCGAGGGGTCTCTCTGGATGACAGACTTTGTTTGAGTCTGTGAGACCAGCCAGCTGCCCTCATGTCTCTGCATGAGTTTCTGCGGGAGGGAGGTGAAGCATCCTACAGGATCATGAACCGACTCAGTCATCTGATCCAGAACTTGGACATATCTGGACTGGGGTCTCCTTTCCCTTTCAGTCCTGACAGCCGCAAGAACTCCTGGAGAGACTGGGATGGTAAGACTAACTGAGAAACGCAGACTTTTTCCATACTTTTCAACATGCTTATGTGCAGTTTTCCAGTGTTTTATGAGGTTGTGTCTGTATGTGCGTGTTTGCATTTGTGGGATATAGATTCCTGATTGAAGCTCTGGACAGATTTCCACAGGGCATCACGCCCAGATCCTCACACACTGTGTTTCCTGTGGGGGTTCCTTTTTCTCTCCTCACTGGGTTGGTTCTGTGTCTTTGTGTGTATCAGTCCGTGTGTGTCTGTGTGTGTGTGAATGCGTGCCTGTGCTGCTTAAACAGGCGCAGATTTTGGCAGCTGCGTTGATAGTTTTCCGTAGCAGTAACAGATTCTTCAGCAGATGCAGGAATTGTAGCACGCAGCACCTTACCGACGCATTATCTGGTGGAAAGGAGTGAAAACTGCTGATTAAAGCAGCTGAGCTTTCAAGACCATGTCCTGTCAGCCACATCGCCTGAGACCTTGGTTTATAGAAAAGGACTTCCCCAGGTCTTTGCTACCACACAGGGAGAAAGCCATGGGGAAGAAACGCAGGACGAGTTCTCCTCAATGGGACAGTGGGATGCAGATGGTTCCACTTGGGCCACGTGAGTCAGGGGACACTATGGATGTGTGTTTTTGTGTGTACTCGGTCAGTCTATACAGTTGCGTATTTGTATGCTCCTTTCACTTGCTGACATAAGGTAAAACTTACTCTTTAAATATTCATAGCTTTGTTTCAGGTGTGATGCATACAGTAAATGCGGTATATGTGTAGTTGTGCATAAACATACTGTACATTATGTTTATGCTCTTCCTGTGTGCTGCATCTGCATGAAGCAGCTTGATTCCAGGGGAAAGTTTTTCTATTTTTTTCCTAACAGCCTCTGTTAAAGTCATTAAGGTGACTCTGTACAAGAGAAATCGTGTTTTTGCTTGTGTAGTTGCCAGTCGTACAGCCGTGTAGAATCAAGTACTTATCAAAGTTGTGAAAATAATGGATTCTTTTAATTATCGGACAAGTTTTTAAAATCATGCTTTCATTATCTGAAGTGGAAGGAGTTGTGTGATGCTCATATTGTAAAGCCCTCTGAGGCTATGCAAATAAAATTGGCTCGATTTAACTATGATGATTAAATTAAACCAACTAATGCAATAAAAGCATCAATTTGCCATGTGGATGGGGAAAATGTCAGTGAAGTACTAGGATTGCTTTCTATAATGTTGTAAACACATCTTTTTTGGCTATTTCTCTGAATAAATGTCTGGAGCTATATGGGATACATACTGTATTTTCTGCAGTGGTTGCTTTCTTTAAGTCCCAGTACTCACCCACTGGCCTTGTGAAAACACCATAAATCAGCATCTGTAGGTTGAACTGACACTGCGAGTCGATCTGCGGTCTGAGCCTTTGTTTGACTTTCACTTTAAACTGCGCAGCTCTCTAACCTAATGGCCTTAGTTTTTATCTCTAAAGGTTTACAACACTGATAACCTCATGTGCGCACTTGGTCATAAAGTAAACATGTATTAGACATGTAGCTCCACCCACACACATATGCGGATGCAAGCTTTCCATACCCATGCACACACACACACACACAAGCATACAGGCATTTACACACAGTTAACGCAAACAGCAACTCTTGCACAAACCAAAGACCTTCTTTTAGTGGATACTGGCTCAGTGCGGTGACAGAGTGTCTATTAGCTCGTTGTGAATGCAATATAGCTTTATACAACTCATTGAAATGGAATCTAAATTGCCACATTCTGTTAAGGAACAGTGTCTTTCTTTGAGAGGTCTCATTAGAATTAGGTCTTTCAGTCATTTGTAATAATGGGGTCTTTTGAGTGATGTAAACAAGAATGGGGCTTTGAATGGATACAGTCTTGAATGGTTAAATGGGGATGCAGGCAGTGTTTGAATAGGCTGGTCAGAATGGAAGCTTTGTACTTTTTACTCGACATCTCCTGAGATAAGGTGGACGAGGAGCCTGGGTTTTGTTGCCTTAGGTGAATGGGGGCTGGGAGCTGCTGTTTGTAACTAAGTAAAAGCAGAATATATCATGACATAACTTTTTAGAGCACAAACTTTATCCTGTTTCTGACTACTCATGCAATTTCATAACATTAGATGCCAGACTCAATGGTTAGAGGCATTGCTGTTGAACAGGGAGGGGTCAGGTAATTGTCCTTTTTAGGGGAGGGAGAAGGGTTAGCAGGGAGGGTGGGGCTGAGTGCTACACTGTAGCTTTTGTGAACAGGGAAGGTAACCCGAGGTATGCAAAAGGAAGCCCTCACAGTTACTGAGTGATGTCCTGCAGGCTGTAAAGCACCTGCAGCCTGACAGACAGTCCAGAGGAAAGGTGGAGTCAGAATGGCAGCGGAAATATTGCGGTGATACATTTCCAAACCTGCATGGAGCAAGAACCGGATGAGAGAAGTGAAGATATAAACTGTGACAGCAGGATGGGAGGAGAGGAGATGGTGGATTGAGACAGATTCTTGATGGAGGAGGATGTTGGGGTTGAGTTGTGCGAGAAAGCAGGTTTGGACATGAACATAGCAGAGGAGATGAATGAAAACTCTGGTGAATGTTTGGAAAGTGAGGAGGTGGACTGGCTTCATTTGGTGCTTTCTTGTAAGATGCAAAGTTCAATGAGAGAGGATGGAGAGAGTCAAACCCAAGAGAGGAAAGCTGATTCAGGATCAGTAAAGATAGACGACCAAACTGAACGGGGCAAAGAAACAGGGAGGACACTGGATGTTTGTTTATGGCCAGTAGAGAAGAGTTGGGCTCATGTAAAGATCTCTATGGAAGAGGTTGAGACATACTACAGGTTTTCACGCTGCTGCCATTGGCTTTGTGGTAGGTGTCAAAGCTGTTCTGTATTTTACTTCCCTTATTTTACTTCCCTTTATTCCTCTCAGTCTCTTTTTTACTGTAAATTTACCTGTTTTTATGAACAATCTGACTTTTATTATATTTTATCACAATTTAAGCTTTTGTTCTATTCCTTTAACACCTCATTGCCTTGTTTTTGAGCTGTTTTTATCTTAGTGTTGTGACTGGGAAAACAACATTTGCTTACTGATTAAAATTGTGCAATCTTGCCTGCTACAAGTACAGCAAATCGTAAAGTCACGTCTGTGGATGTGTGTGTCCTGTTGTGTGAATGTGAGATCTGATATAAATGTCATTATATTAGATTAGGGGATTATGTTTGATTAGAATCTGGAGTGATGTTTTTGCAGAAGCAGATTCACATGAAATACCAGGTAAAAGATTCTCAAGTATTTTAATGGGCTGGGGTAGAAAACAAGGGGCTTTGTGATGCACATATGTTTTTTAATAAATTTTTTTTGGAAAATTAATGTTCTTTGAGAGCGTGTTTCACATTTATTTACATTTTTTCACGCTTTCTAATTATAATTCACAGTGCTGGACATGATTTCCTTGTTTGATAATAGACCTAAACACCCCCACAGCATCTTAAGATAACTTTTTCAACCCTTTGTGCTGAGTGATATATCAGTTTACCGGCTTTATTCTCCCGCACTGGATGATTTTTTCAATATACCGCCATGCTAGACCATAACAGCTGAAATAGCAACAGGAATATATTTAATTTTCATGTTTTGACAATGAAATATATTACGGTTGCTGGTGTATCCATTTACATTTTGTACACTAACAAATATTTACTTTTGCAACTGTTTCATGTCTATTATTTTGTAGAGCCAAGCAAACTCTACAGTTATCAAAAGCTTCATGAAGATGACAGAATTATTTGTTTTTGGATTTTATGTACCTCTAAGATCAGAATAAAGGCCTAGCCATGCAAATAAAAGGCAGTGATTTAGCATCGAATTCCCCCAAAATAATGTACAATACACATTTTTTTGGTAATACTGCTGTGAACTTGTCACCCCTGGGTTTCACAATATAATATGGACTCATCTGCCACTGCTCAGCCCTACTTAGTGCTTTGCTTTATCTCTTCCTCCATGACCATGACTCTTAAGCCCCTTACAACCACTTGTTGCCCTCCCTTATCATTGTTTATTAGTCCTAGCTCTTTTCTCTCCAAACTCTGACCTGTACAACACTCAAATTGAAGGATATTTTTAGTATAGTTTAGTGTTTTTGTTTTTTTTTTTACAAAAAGGCAAGAGAGGACTGGTTGAAGAGGTTCATTAAATAGCCTTATAACACATAAATTCAATGTGTTTCGTTAACATTTACCGTCTTTTTGGACCTTCTGGCCTGGCCTGCTGTTGTTTAGTTTAATCTGTGTCAGTAGTAGCAGGCGGTCCAGGTGTGTGACTCTGACCCACTAATGTTTGACTCATCACCCACAAACGTGAGCGTGAGTGGACACTAATCCTTATTGTTAATCCTTTTTAAGGATATTAGCGTCTAAACCAGCAGGTGGTCTGTCGTGAGTGTGTTTTTGTGTGTGTGGGGAAGGTAGAAATGGTGGGAATTCTTATTAGTTTATCAGTAAAAAGCGCAAAACCTTTATCTAATTAAAGTAATTTGTTCCAGAAAAAGTTTTATAAAGCATTTATATTTGTCTTTGCAAGGATAAAACATTATTTTAACATATTTTAATCATTTACCATATAGTTTAATGCAGGCACATGTTGATAAAATAGTAAAATAATAACAGGAATCTTTGTTTCATATATGTACTTTCCCATTTTTGTGACCTCATCGATACCTGTTGATGAGTAATATGAAGGAAAATCATGAAAAGTACTGCAGTGATTTCAGCAACTGTATTTGTGCAAGAAATAGAGCGCCATCTGATACTCACTCATCTTTTTCAGTTCACATTGCCTGAGGGGATGTCGGAGAATGAATGATTAGTGCAAGTGTGGAAGTAGCAGTAACAATGGAAAATAGGAAGATGAAGGTAAAAGAAAATGGTCGGACATTTACAGAATATCAGCAGGTATTATATGAAAAGTGACTGAAACTAACATCTGACATCTTTGAAGGGGATTTTTCAGTAACAGAATAGTGTCTCTTTTGGAAACAAAGTGCAGCTATTGGTGGGTGGGGGCTTCCTTTGATTTGATATGTGTGGGAGTTACTGGGGGCAAGGTGTGGCTGGTTGATTGAGGCAGGGTCCGAAAGTGGAAACTGGTGGTTTCTGTGTGAACTTGAGTCGGTGAGGAGCGTGTGAGTGCCTGTTAGCACTCTGCAGATGGCTGGACAGTTGCAGCTTTGTGTCCAATCACCTCAGGCAATAAGTGGCCATTATCAGTGTAGCAACAGTAACAAACATCACAGATATAGCCATTTATCTAGTGTGTTTTCCGTATGTCTGGCTTCTGTTAAATAGACATTTTAGAGTGCACACCCTTGCTTGAGGTTAATTTAAAAGCAGAGGAAATAGGAAGCAGCATCTTAGATATCATCTGTAGATACTGTATCAGCGGTTACTAATCAATACCTGTTAAAAGAATGAATGGATGTACTCCCTATTGGCCTGGTAAGTAAATCATAAAAACATTCTTCAGTTTATTCGTGACACTTCCTCTATTTTATGTGCAGTTTATCATATTGTTCTTTGTAACATATTTTATTTAGCAGCTGGATTGCTAACTGAAATACTGTTGATGGATTCAGATTGTACATGATGCGATCATACCATGTGGAATAGTATGATTGGTAAGGTGTTGTCATATGAAGAAGAAAATGATGCATAAATGTAATATATGTAGAAATACAGATGAAATATATTTTATACATTATGTTAAAATATATACAGTAGATACAAACAAAATAAGAAACCTGGAACATATATTGATATAAATGTGCATAAACACGTTTTACTATGGTAATTTTGTATATGTAATAAATATGCAGTACTGTGCAAAAGTCTTACACCAACATTAACTTTGTTGGTTTAGTAAAGTTCTCATTTCATTACATTTTCATTTTATCTTATTTTGCTCATCACCAAATACATGTTATAGAGCACAAACACCATATCATAACAGAAAAAAAGAACAATATACATTAAATAATAACAAAATGAATTGAAAAAGAGGTAAAACCCGTTTCAGAATGGCGCCCAATTTATATATCTAATGACTAGATTTCTCAGTCTCTGTGTTAATATTCAAGGTAGACATATGGGAAGTATGTACAGCAGTAAAAACAAAGGATTTAGGGAAAAAATAGCTTCTATAAACTAAAGAGGTAGTATTTAGCAATTGCCATGTTTTTAACCCTTTCGTTCAGACAGCATGACATTTATTGCATTCATTTTCTGATGTTTTATACCAAAAGAGAATGAGAAATAAATATGCATGCTCATTTCAACCCTGTGAAAACAGCAAAACTAAAATTGCCCAAGACATTTACACAATTCTGTATCTTTCTATAAGTAGTGGCTGTCATGTCTGATAATGTATGCATTGGCAAAAAATGTGGCAATGCCACTCTTAATTAAAGATGTAAATCAGTGTTTTGATTCGACTAAAATTTGCGCCACGGGTCTTGTATCTCATCCTCAATTTTCTATAATACTATACATGGGAACTTTTACTTGAATGAATACAAACGATCAGAATAATCCGAACTCCTTTTTTTTTTTTTTTTAACTCCACACGTAATACAGTATTCTAACCAGTATCATCTTTTTAATACCAGTGTATATATGAAGCACGAAACAAAATGGAAATTCCTATATTACACGTAGAGGTGAAAATTCATAGGAATCATGATTTTATTATGTCTTCATTGTGAGGTCTTCCTGGGTGTTTGGGGTTAAATACCAATTTAAAATCTACACTGTAAAAAATGTATTGTTTACGAAGCTATATATATGTGTACAAGTTTGTCTTTATATTCCTAGAAGTTTCCTGCAGCAATGTACACATACAGTCGCGGAAATAATTATTAGACCATCAAAAGTCATCAAAAACAATGGTTATGCAATCAAGTATTAACTCCTGTGTATATCATGTGACTAAAACAGACAGAAAAGAATACACAGAATGCTTAAATGCACTGTTTTTGGCTGTACAATGCCATAGCTGTTGATGTAAGAACTTAAGGGATTTTGGTTATTATCAAGAAAACATGATAAATGGTTAGATATCAGCTCTGAAATTAAACTCTTATGAGCTATTTTTGTTGTTATCATTGTAGTTGTCCAAACAAATGTACCTTTAGTTGTACCAGGCATTAAAATGAACAAGAAATTGAAGAAAACAAGGGTGGTCCAATAATTTTTTTTCCGCAGCTGTATATAATACTAGTGAATCAGTGTAAAATGCTGTGTCTTGTGATCCCTGCACATCATCATCATCATCATCACCGTGAGTTGGCTCTAATGCACTATTTATTGTCATGAATTGTGACAGGGATAGTCAATAAGAGGTTTTCAGTGTTCTTACAAATGCAAAACCTCTTTAGGGTCACCTGATTAACTAAACCCAAAACAGCATAAATTCAGAAACTTATGTTATTTTGTCACAACAGACATGGCACCAGCTGGTCTCAGAGGGGAAAAAAAAGTTTTAAAGGAAGTAGGAGGCTGAAAATACCACAGCAAGATGTCACTCTTGAATGAATCTTGTCCTCAAACAGTTTAAGAGACTGTTTGTGTATGTTTCATAGCGACAGAGAAGTGATACCCTCAGGCCAAGTCACCTGATAGGTCTCACTGCCACACAAAGAGTCGCTGTTATACTTTTTGGTTTGTTTAAGCTGGAATCAAAGGAGGGCCTAAAGTAATAAAAAAGGCAGTGTTTGTGAAGAAAACCCAGACAGTCAGTTTAACATGCAGAAGGACGGACGCTTATAACAAAGTGGGAAACACTGGGATATTCTGGGATCATCTGATGCCATGACAAATGTTTGCAGCTCCAGTCAGTATGAAGCCAAAGTAGATGGAGGTGTTGGGGTCTGGCTCTGAGTCTGGTGCCACTGCTCTGCCAGGTATGCTGCCAATGATGGGAAGTTCTGGGGAAAGATAACAACATTGTGTTTTATCTGTGAGAATTGGATTGTGCAAAACAAACAAAGTCCCCGTTGTCTTTACACACAATTAACAAACTGAGCAATTAATGTTTTCCTAAGAACAGGGTGGGCACTAACATTTCTGTGCTTCATTGTTCAGTCTTTGCTTTTAAGATGCACTGCTTGTTTGTGTCTCAAATGTTTTTATTAGAGCACATTGTCATACAGTTACATGTTTACTGCATACACATGGCGTGCAGGATTTTTACATCCATACAGAGTAGACAAATGTGCAGTTAGATCATAATGCAGTCTTATTGTTTTATTTGAACATATAACAATAAATGAAGAACAGGTATATACATGAGGTGCAAAAGACAAATGAGGAAAAAATACATTAAAATGAAAACAAGGATAAATGGAAATAAATATCCCTCCCATCCCCACCCGCCACTACCCACCCATACCCTTCTTTTTATTTCTGCTAAGAGGTGTGAGATATTGAATGAGAGGTGACCAAGTTTTTTCCAAAGAATTTGAGTTTATCCATAAGAGTATATCTAATTATTTCTAAGTGGAGTGTGTTAGTGAGGTCACTAAGCCACATCTTTGTGGTGGGTACTTCTTTCTTTTTGCAATACATGAGAAGTAACTTCTTTGCAATGATAAGACTGTAAGAGAGGAAACATTGCTGGAAGTTGTTTAGTTTTTTAACATCATCTGAAATTCTCAAAATAATAATGGGTGGTTTAGGCTCTAACTGTATGCAAAGTATTTTAGATATTAAACTGACGATATTAAACCAAAATATCTTAATCTTGGGACATAGAGCAAAGCTGTGAAGCAGTGTGTTGTCTGCCAGAAGGTATTTGACACATGTAGGGGATCTCTCAGGGTATATTCTGTGTAACCTCACTGCTTGTTTGTGAGTGCTTTCCCTGCCTCTATATAGAAATATGACCCACAATATGTACTCATGGACTGCACACATTATAAAACAAAGTGTTATTTTAGAATGAAACAGACCTGCAGAGGCTGGAAACCCAGTTTTCCGGTTTGGGAATAATGTGCTGACTCATAAATTGCTTCAGGAAAACAAGTCAAACTAATATGAGATTTATTCATAGAAACATACAGATCAGGTTTGACTCGAACTACAAAACTGCCAGTGTTCAACGGTGAATGTATGAGTCACAAAATGCAAACTACAGTCCCTTTTCTCTCAGGTCAGAAGAATGTTATGATGTGAATTTGTACAACAGCCTTGCAAAACCACATCTAGTCCACAAATTGTATGGCATTGTCTGTGTAAAAAAATAATAAATAAGAAAGTGAATGCTGTATATCTTATTATATACACATGGGTATTACTGTTGTAGTCTGACAGCAAACGCCAAGCTTCGCCAATTTTTCTGTATTGATCTGTTTACCCATGTGGACCGCTCTCAGTTTCAGGTTGAACTTCGGCCAGTTTTCATTCAGCAAACCTTAATGAGAGGTTTAAATAGTGTATGTACTGTGTTTATAGGGACACATTTATTTTAATGTGTATTTATGTGGTTTGGGTTTTAGCTTGGAGACAAAGATTTGCTTTTATTTTGTCATAAGTGTTGTTTGAGTACAGATTTCTAAAGAGGTGAACGGGTATCCCACTAATGACGGAGAATAAACAGAATCTCCATTTCTTATTGGTGCCTTGGACCTTAAATCTGATTTTTTTAATCTTTATGAAGGGAGTGAACGATGGGTGAAGAGTTCTTAAAGGAGGTGTAAAGAGGCCATTGATGTCTGTTAAAGGGGTCATATTTTGCTAAACCCACTTTTATTAGTTTTTGGTACATTTATTTGTATATTTGGACCCTAATAGTTCAAAAAGTTTGAATGTGAAGCCTCCAGGTGCTGCAGAGCTATCTTTATATTAATTTTGGCAAAAATCGAGTGGATTTCTACAACCTGTTTTAATTCCTGCTTAATTTGTTATGTCTATAACTAGTTCCGTCATGAGACTTGCACATATAAGGTCAAGACTTCCACTGAACATTTCTCTGAGTACGACATAATTGTTTGTCAGCAGCAGCAGTTGTAGTCCATACTGAAAATATGTCCAAACTTCGAGCAGATTACCTAAAATGTTCAGTTGTTGGTTGTATTAATGAACACAAGTGGCTGAACGGGACAGAGCCGCACAGTCAACAACCTGGAGGGGGTGGGGTGTGAAGTGGCTCATTTGCATTTAAAGGGCCAGCGCTCAAAACAACCTTTCTGGTGTCATTACTCAGAAATAAGGTTGAAGATGGACCTGTGGAGTTTAATTAATGAAGAATTCAGACCGAAACATAGTATTTATAGTTTATGTTGACCACAGGGAAATGTTTAAAAATACATAATTCCATTTAAAAAGAAAAAAAAAGCAAAATATCACTCCTTTAAACTAAGATATATCTAGTGTTTATATTCCACAGTATCAACAGCAGGGGAATGATGTATGAGAATGCACTCACAGCTACCAAAACCACTAGTGAATTAACACAACACCTCCACAGACTGTCTCACTCAGAAAAGTGTGAAGCTCATTGTTTACACACATCTGCACTAAGGTATCATTAGGTTTTTACTTTAAACACAAACTCAGGCAGTTGGACAAAATAACACTGTATTTTATCATCTTCATGTACTGTGCCAGTTGATAGTTTACATTATAGTTCTGTTAGCTTAGCTTTGTTTTCATACAGGAAACAGCCACAGTAAAACCACACATCACCTCTGTTTTTCTTACAGTTTGTGTTGCCAGTAGCTGCACTAAAGATTTGTTTGGGATCGCCCAAACAAGGTCAGAAATAAGGATCAACAAACAGTGAACTTAGCAAAGATAATGACGTCACATAATAATTTTATACCTCCATAAGCATTAAACTTCATTCTTTTATTCAGAGCTGTTCCCAGTGGTGAAAACAAAAATGCTTCTGTCATTTCACCTTGTTACTTTTTTGACTAAAGATGCTTCTCATCAGTTTTCATCCTCAATTCGGCCTTTGTCTTTGTTTTCATCACTATGAAGACTTTCAGTGTGACTCACTACTCACTCTAGTGGTCACATACATTCACAGTGACACATTGGTTGTTAATGTTTACAACAGAGTACACTGATATCTTTTCCATACTGTCAGAACTATTTGTGCTAAACAAAATATCTGCTTTTTGGTCATTTTTGAATATTTTAAGGTTGAAATGTTAAACACAGATTTTTTAACCATATGAATGCGTTGTATGCAACAGAGCAAATCAGTACATTTTACCCGCCATAGTTGATGTGCTGGAAGGGCTGTTGTTGTTTCTTGAAAATTGTGTCTTTATTTTGCAAGACCAATGACGCTACTTGATGTGGCTTCGTTTGACAATGACACATAAAACCTAATTGTATAAACATGCCAAAATGACTGTCTGTCTGATGTATATGCTCTGTACAGTTACTTCATGTCTGATTTACCTCTAATTCTGTCTTTTCCTGTGTTATCCAGATGAGCTCATGCAGCTGGACAGCAGTCCCCTCCGTGCTGCAGACATCACCCCTGACCTCAGGAAACAGTTCGCCTTCCTCTCAGGTGACACTGCAATGTCTTTGTGTATCTCTTTGTGAATATAAGGAAAAGGTGTTTCTTTTACCGCTTCCTTTTGGGATTTCCATTTTATTCATTTACTCTATCAGCAGAGTTTATATCTTTATTAGACCAAAACAAGCATTTGAAGTTAATATAATTAACAAGGGTTCCTTAAAATGTCTTTAATTTCAAGTTTGATGAATAAATATTAGGCCTTTGAAATTATTAAATAGTCATATATGCAACTTTATTTTATTTATACATCTTTTAGTTTTTTTCCACTATATAAGCTCTTCTGCATAAAACTCAACATCTTTGATGTTACAAAAGCAGCTGAACCTAATAATGTCAATCTATTTATATGTATTTGTGAAATATAGATAACTGGATACTCTAATTATCATGTTATCACATAAAACATGTAGCTGTATGGGACCCCATGTCTACCTTTTATACTTACCTGCAATACTTGGACAAGAAAAAGAGGATTTTTCCAAACTCACTGTTAAAGCTGTTTTAAAATTGTCTTTTAATCATTAAATTTAACTGTCCGATAGCTGTGTTTAGATTTAGTTTTATGTTATTTTAATCAGGGTTCCCGTGGGGTCTTAAAAAGTCTTAAAAGTCTTATATTTACAAATATGCATTTAATACCGTAAAAAGTCTTTAAACGGTATGAAATTTGATATGGTAGGTCTTAAGTTATGTTGCCATAAACTTGTTGGCTGTATTGTGTCTAAATACAGGGGTTGGACAAAATAATGGAAACACCTTCACCTCAAGATGATAATGCCCCAATCCATACAGCTAGAATTGTTAAAGAATGGCATGAGGAACATTCTAATGAAGTTGAGCATCTCGTATGGCCGGCACAGTCCCCAGACCTCAACATTATTGAGCATTTATGGTCAGTTTTAGAGATTCAAGTAAGACGTCGATTTCCACCGCCATCGTCTCTAAAAGAGTTGGAGGGTATTCTAACTGAAGAATGGCTTAAAATTCCTTTGGAAACAATTCACAAGTTGTATGAATCAATACCTCGGAGAATTGAGGCTGTAATTGCTGCAAAAGGCGGACCTACACCATATTAAATTATATTTTGTTGATTTTTTAAGGTGTTTCCATTATTTTGTCCAACCCCTGTATGTCTAGGAAATGTCCAAACTGCAAAGAAAGTAACAGTAATCAGATCCACCCGTTCCATCCCGACTATTTATATTGAAATCAGGAACCATTTATCATTAACTTTGCAGCCCTCAGTGAGGAATGATCACAGAACTGAATGTTCTGTGAACAGTATGTATGTAATACTCAATCTCTGCTTATGTAAATAAATACATTTTCCTAAATTCTAGGAGTCATGGATTTTTGTCAGTATCACTGTGAAATAGGCATTAAATTCTGTTCTAAATAGTCTTAAAAAGTCTTAAATTTAACATGTAGAAACCTGTAGGAACCCTGATTAATTATTATTCATTTATTTTTACTGTATTATTTTTTATTTTGAGCTTGCATATTTGTCAAGTATTTATTTTAGTCTCTTAAAGAATTACACCCTGGATAAAACAGTAAATAAACACCAAGTAAAAACCATCAAGATTCAAAGATTTTCGTCAGTTCAGTAGATGAACAGCACATACAAAGAATTAAAAACATGTTAATCTCTCACCTTGATAATAATGCCATGCAATAATAAAAAAAAAATTCAGACTTTAACTAACCACCTTGATATTTGCATAGCTCATATGACCTGTTTTGTCTTTGCAGTTATGATTTGATATTCAAATGTCACCTCCCTCCTCCTCCTCCTCCTCCCCTTCCTCTTAACTGTTCAGCTTGTTTTGGATCAACTTGGTGACCCCTCCGCGGTGCTTTGTATTGACTGATCTATTTCTCTTATTGCCTCTGCTTGTTTAAGTCATGATAAGCAGAGACGTATTTTTAGAAGTGCATGTACAGTACAGTGGTTAAAACTGGCCCTGTGCAAATGGCAGAGGTGACCTTGTGGCTGCAGCAGAGTCGGGAACCATTTTGCAGACAAAGATCTAAGCAGACGTCGAAACCATGACCATGCACTTGCTGTTGTCATAGCAACGAGAGAAGAAAAGACAGAGAGATTGATATTCCGGTCTCATATGCTGACAGAGCAGCTGTTTCACATGAAGAGTGAGATGGTGCTTGTGTACAATGTGTTAGTCTGTGTGTGAGAGGTGAGACTTAACAAACTGGTGTCATAATCAGTCATTGTGAATAAACATTGGCAGAAGCATTCCTCTTTTATATGCTGATATGCTGTCAAAATAGTTCATATATGTAAACCTCTTACACATACTCTCTTGTTTTCAGATATAACTATATGAGACGATAATTCCTCATGATGGATGTTATTGCTTTTTAACCTCCCTTTTGTCTGCAACACTGCTTTAACGTCAGTGCCCCCATGTGGTTATGTTTTGTTTTTTTTGTTTTTTTTTTACTAATGTACAGTATTTCTTTGGTGGCGTTCCCAGAACAAACACAAAGTAACAAATTATGCTCCTGAGATCATTTTTATTACAACCTTTATGATGCAGTAACAGCTATGGCTGTGTTGTTATACAGCCAATACGATGGGAAATTTTAACGTAAGATCTAACTTGACTGGATTATTATGATATGATAAATATTCTGCTTTCTGAAGCAGGCAAAGAAATCAGCTATTTTCATTGTGTATTTATTTTTAAGAACCATTGTGTTTAGTTTGTAAATGTTTGATAAAACGTGTAAAACATTTCAGAATAGATATGTGCCTACTAAACATTACTTCAATTTAGTTAATGTGTCGTTTTTGTTTTGTTGTTTTACTTTGTTTTAGTGCAATGTAATCTACAGTATCTGTAATATCTTCATTTTGACAAGCACATAAAGAGCATTATTAACCAAATGAGTCAAATTTTTTCATCCTGATAAGAAAGCATTTTTATATCAAGATGGAAGAGGTTTAATATTTTCCCATTTGTTGTATTATATTGTTAAAATGTGTTGTTACTGTAACACAAAGGTGATATCCACAGAGTCCTCTTGTTCTATACTATGATGTAATGTGCATTTTTTTTTTTTTTTTTTTTTTTTTCCAGGGGGTAGAGGTGATAACGGCAGCCCCATCATTGTGTTCCCAGAATTCCCTGCATTTGGAGAGATCACAGACAGGGAATTCCACAATGTGCTCACATACTTGACAAGTGTGCCCAGGTAAAAATCTTTATTTACTGAGTTTAACACTGAAAAGTATCTCTAAAAATATATGAGGAGGAATATTCAAGTCTTTTCACTCCTCTTTTCTACCTTTTGTATTTAGTCTTTTTCACTTACTTCTCTGTGTAGTCCTGTCTATTTAAGCTGAAGTACAGATCTTACAATATAAAACATATAAAAAGGTATGAGCAGCACAGCAGATTTTGGGTTTCTTTCTCAATAAATCCCCAAAACATACATTTAAAGAGAAGTGGAAATGAATGAAGAGCCGCTAGAAATAATAATGAATTTATACAGATGCTTATCTTTTGCAAATAATCAGCCAGTAGGTGGCAGTGGGCACTTAAACACATCAATAGGCTGAAAAGGATTTGGAAATAGGGTTGTGATTCTGTATTGAAAACATAGTTAATTAATAATCCAGGTTTTTTTATCAGCCTCCTGCAGACAGTGTGTGTACACATGAACACACCAGATGAGACATGGGAGGAGGGGAAAAGGTACTAGACCACCACTACCTCCAAAACCATCAGGAAACCATCACTTTTATTTTCAATTTTGTTAAAATTTTGTCCTTAGTTTATTCATGCAGTTCCTTTGTCTGCAGTTTTCTGGTGTGTCTCGTGGTTGTCTCATCCTGCCTAGAAATAGCAAAGTGTATAAAAATAACAACTGCAGTCATTGTAAGCATTTGAGTCTGAATAATACATAGACCATGCACACAGCTGAGTTTTGTGTGTGTTGGTCAATATATAGTTTCTGCCTTGTCATCACAATATATCCTCTGCAAGAACAGTCACGTTGTATTCTGTGCATTGTTACAGATATAGATAAACTTACTGAAACCCCTGGTAAAAGTATTGTGTTCATCAGTTGAAGGAAAGAAAAGAAAGTAAAATTTAGTTATTTCTAGTCATCATGAATCTTACAAACACATAAGGAAAAAGAACTTTAGAGTAGTCACAGCCCCTGTGTTTGTGTTTTAGTACATTGACTCTAATACCACGGGACTGTTTAAAAGTCTTCAGGGTAAAAAGCTTTATTATTTGTTTTTTTCTATGCAAAAGCACAATAAAATCATCAGTGATAAATTCCTTCCTTACCAAGCTATTGAAGTCACTTTTTTATTGTAGTATGCATGGACGAGTGTGTCACAAGAAAAACGGACACTGCAATGTAGTTTTTTGAATATGCTGTCTTAGCATGTATATGAGGTAAATACATTTTCTTGACTGGAAATGTTAATTAAAAATATTACAATATTTGCAGGAAATGTTTGCTTCATGAATGCATTGAAATTAATAACAAAAAAATCTCAATTTTCTAAAAGGAACACATGAATTAAGGATGTCTGAGTCTGTAAATCTATCAGTCAGTCTAGAGGCGATTATTATTCCAAGACCAGAATATCAAAAATCACTAGATGGACTATATTATTTATGCTCTATAGGAAATCACGTGGTCTATTTCCAAAGCTGTATATTAATATACATAAAATATACTGTGTCATTATAGTTTTTCTTGTGTTGCCTGCATTACACTGAAACTTTAATCAGTTCCAATCAGTAAGTATTAAAGATCATTAAATATACAGCCTGAGTAGAACATATTTTTAATCAAACTGAAACAATAAAAGCATTTTGCTGTTAAACCTTAGCCTTTTCTAGTTTAGTTTTACCCTATGCATGGAGTGTGTGTAGAGGTTACCAGTCACTTGAGGAGGGGGTGTTATTCCTCACCAATGACACAGAGTTGAGCCTGAAGCTGCAGTGGACACTGAAACAGATGGCTGAAGTTACCTGAGGGACCAGCACCCACAACAGAGCACACATCACCCACAGCCTGAGGCAAATGTCCAACATCTGTCCACAGCGACCTTCAGCTACTGCTGCTACGTGGACATTAATATCTACGGATCAATAATAACAGCAGACACTGTTCTGTTCCTAAAGTTAATTCTGTCATACTACTAATGTGGCTGTTATTATATATTCAGTAAAAATATTTATTAAAGTTAAGAATTTGTTAAAATTAAGGATCTTTGCAATGAAATTTGTAGCTTTCTGTAGCTTTAAAATAAATACATACTAAAATAAAATTAACCCCTTACGGCCTAAACTTATTTACAATTCTAGGGAAAAAATCGTGTTGTTCCTATGATGCAGATCCTAAATTAAGTGAAGTTTGTTAATCTGAACATAGCACATACAATGACTATGATGCAAATTAGTGACATTAAGTATAATCGCTATGTAGTCGTGGAAAAAATTATTAGCCCATCCCTTGTTTTCTTCAATTTCTTGTTTATTTTAATGCCTGGTACAACTAAAGGTACATTTATTTAGACAAATATAATGATAGCAACAAAAAAGCTCATAAGAGTTTAATTTAAGAGCTGATATCTACCCTTTTTCCATGGTTTTCTTGATAACAACCAAAATCACTTCAGTTCTTACATCAATAGCTATGGCATTGTACTGCCAAAAACAGTGCTTTTAGGCATTCCATGTTTTCTTTTTCTGTCTGTTTTAGTCACATGATACACACAGGAGTTAGTACTTGACTGCATAACCATTGTTTTTGTTGACTTTTGCCGGTCTAATAATTTTTTCCGTAACTGTAATTGTCATAATAGCAATTAAACAACATCTCCCCATCTCAGGTTTATAGATTATTTTATTGATGCTGCTGTTGATCAGGTATTCCAGTTAACAATCTAAGCAAAACAAAAATGATCCAAAAATCAGTAGAATGTAATGAAATTGATAACACCGTTACTGAAACAGGGTGTTGGAATTGATCCATGAACATCAGTGATCATAGATAAGCAGGTAACATGTACATTCAGAAAAAGTGTTGAGCAGCAACTAATTACAAAAACAGTGGAATATTGAGATGAATTAGTGCCAATAGTCTACAAGGGATTAAGAGAGTAAAAGAAGGTAAAAGACTGAAGTAACCCATGAGAAGAGGTCTCCTAAATGTGTGGAATTAATTCAGTCCCATCTGGATCTTAAACAGTTTACTTTAGGCTTTGCATCTGCAAACTGACTGAATTAATTAATAGTGACATCTGTGGGCCAACAGTGTTCCCCCCTGTCTCTCATATGCATGAATCTATTTTTCATGATTGGTTTACATTAAATAGATAACATCAACACAAACATATTTGCTTCGAATTGAAATTCATTGTGCTCTCTTCGTTATTTGATCTGTTTTTAATTTGACATACCAGTGCCCTTACATACACACTGTCATGTCTTTGTGCTGTTCTGTGGAGGGGCGTGGGGGTGGAGGGGTGGGATGTACTGTATCACTGAGTGTGTTACTATGTCTGCATATGCATTCATGCAGCAAATGTTCTCATCACTGGATGGCCATGAGGCAGAGCTTTTTTCCAGCTCAACACACAGCTTGTGGTGCTTTAACACATTTTGTCCTGAGAAATGCAATTAGTATGAGGACACTCATGTGTAGCAGTGGAACTCTATAAATATTTAAATTGAAATGAATGTTTATACAGTATGCCCACAAGGAAATGTCAAAATTTTAAAAACATGTAATTTTACACTTCTATAAACCCTTACTTCAAGCTGGCATTCTGTATTTTGAGATAATGACTAATGACAGAAAGATTCCAAATGCTGATCATTGAACATAAAACCATAAAAATACAATATATTAGCTACACAGCCCTGGAAAAAAGATACCCTCAGTTTTACCTACACTGTTGTGCATATATTTGGATTAAAATATTTTTACCTCAACTCTTGAAATGATTGTGACAATGGGATTTATTCTTGATAGATAAATTGTAACTGACTCAGTATGTAATTAGCGAACATGTCAAAGGCGATTATTTATGTGTATAAATAGGAATAAAAAGTGGAATGTGTCTGAAAATAAAATTACGCCAACTCTATACAATGGTATATTTATGGTATGTGTTTGAGTAAAAGGAACATTCAAGTTTATTCTACAGTCATTTCTCTCAAATTCCAAAGTAGACCATTTATTTGCATCAGATACACAATAAATACTGTGTTTTCAGAGCTCAAATAATGCAAAATATTAATTTTAACAACACAAATGCCACTATTTAAAGGTTTGTGCTTGGTTCAGAAATCAGTGATTTGAACAACACTAATTTTTAATCACAGTTCTCATGTCATCTTGTCATGCTCTGTCTTCCACATCTATGATGAAGCTTTATGGCACAGAAATGGAAGTGGCTCAGATTTTAGTGCTTATGAGCATGTTTGGAAATGTCTGGAAATTTGGAGTGTTCTCTTACATATGATATGTAAAATAATACACATAAAGATTATGAAATATTAGTCTAACCTTTGGCTTTAAAAGGTTTTGTGCTAATCAAACAAAACCCATATTTAGATATATTATTTTTATTATATAAGCCAGTGTTCTTTTCCTTTGCCTCCTGTGTTCTGTGTTCACCATTAAACACTGTCTTATCTCAGTTGTTGTGGATATCCTAAAGGCAGAAAAACCCTTCTTGTCCAACTCATCATTTTTGTTCTTCCTTCTTTGTGTTTGATTGAGATTTCAAGCAATATCGTCTTTGAAAGTGGTGATATCCGACTGAGCACTCAGTTTGTTTATTTGCCTACTGCCTCGTCTAATGTAGCAGAAATGTAGAAAAGACAACAAAAACGAGTAGTGAAAACAGCGGCTTTTTCTATTTTCTTCATTAATACTTTGTAATGTAAGAAAATATTATGATATTCATATATTAGGTGTTTCCTTTTAACATTATGTGTAAATGAAGCAAAAAATAACCTACAAGTTGCGATATTGAAGATGGAGAAGAAGGAGAGATGAATTGGGAGGAAAGTGCACAGAAAAAGGGGTGTGACGTATCTGAGTTAATATGAATATTTTACTGTGACAGAATGTATAGATACATATAAGCAAAGAAGGGCAACCTTTGTGTATTTTCCTAATAACTCATCCGTCCCTCTTTAATCTGGTCCCCTCCCCCACATCTGTAACTCTCTGCTGATTGGCCCAAAAGGCTGTCCATCACCTGAAGGCCTCCTATGATTGGCTAGTGCTCCATGGGCTCCCAGTCTCTCATTGGATGCTTGGTGGAGGCAGTTTAATGGGAGTAGAGGCTGGATGGTTTGATAGTCTGTTTGGCTCCCTCCCCTTTACACAGCTCAGCATGCTAAGATCTACCTCTCACACCATCACTAGCGCTTGTTACATCTATTGTTGCAGGGCTGTTCTTTTAATCAGTTTATCTGGTGAGGAGTAACAGAAAACTCTACTTGAGGATTTATGGGATTTTCTGTTTGGGTGGGTGACAGAGCTGAGGTGTCCTGTGTCACCTGTGGTATAGGTGCATTTTTGCAAGACATTGTGCACATGTCACTGTCTGCTGCACCAGTGTCTAGCTGTGCATTCCGTCTCTCCTGGGACCACAGAGGACTGAGAGGGGGGATCTGGGACAGGAGAGGGGGCTGAAGGCTGATGGCCAAGAAATCTGGAGGTGCTTCACAGCATTTCCTTTTATGGACTGCACCAGCTGTTGGAGAAGATAAAGAACAAGAGCTTGGCTTCTCCAATATTTCATTGTGTTCACTGTGAAGGAAACAAATGTACAGCATGTTTTTTATTTCACTAAGATGCTTCTGAAGGCCTTTTCCTTTTATCTAGTAGAACCTACTGCCTCAGTGTAAGAATCTTCAACTTTTAATTTTGCACTGCATTATTTTAAATGTGTGTGTGAGTGTGTGGTAAAAGTTGCTGTTCAATAACAATGAATGTTTTCATTTGATGAGATGTAAAAGTACTTATGTGTCTGTGTTCCAGTTTGTCTGCAACAGGAGTGGGTTTTATCCTGGTCATTGATCGGCGACAAGACAGATGGGCAGCAGTCAAGGGGACCCTGCTTCGTATTGCAGTAAGTTTCTGCATGTGCAAATGAAACTATGCCTATTGTTAAGTGTGTGTTTGCCTACATATATCAAGCTCTGGAAATAAGAGATCACTGGCTTATAAGAATGTGTTAAACATTTTCTAGAAGCTACTGACAATATTTCTCCCATTTTCTAGGGAAAATACTATTATTTAGGCCATTTGTTTGCAGAAAATCTCAAATTTGTCGATGAAACATAAATGCAGTGTTTTCAGACATTGATAATACATAGGAAATGAGTATATATCTATTTTTAAATGACAAAATACTGAATTCAGCTAAGGAAGAGCTCGTTTTCAAATATTTTGTTTAATTGCACTGATTTTTTAGCCACTTCTCTCATCTGTCTTGGCATGCTCTCCATGCTACTGGGTACTTTATGCAACCCTTGGCACTAAAATAGAAGCAGCTCAGCTTTGTTTGATGCTTGAAACCATCCATCTTCCTCTTGATTCCATTCCAGAGGTTTGTCAATGAGGTCCAAGTCTAGAATTTTGGACTTATTTTCCTCCAGAGCTGCATCTGCTGTTGGAACGAGAACACCCAGGTTTTAGACACACTCCTCTTGTTGTGTCATTTCTGGTGATAGAAGGGTCATGTCATGGTCAGGTCCTGTACGCTCAATCACAACCCCGTTTACATGTCAGGGGGTAGATTATAGACTACCATCCCTCCAGCCCGGGAGGGGGGGGTGGGGGTTATATAAGCCCTCCTATCACTGTCACCATCAGAGTGTGCCATGTGTTACCATCGCGACAGAAAACAATAAACTATTCTCTGCCAGAAATCACAGAAGGCACTGATGCTGTTTTTATTCTCTCGTAGATTGAAATGTTCAGATAATATCATAGATTTTGAGAAAAATGCTCCTAAATTAGGGAAAAACTGTATACATTATGGTTTTAGCACATTTGTCTCCTGAATTCACTCCTCTTGTCACCCAATGGGTCAGTGCATATTAATTTATTTTATTTATGTTTCTGAAGGAGCTGAATTCATTTCTAAAGGATCAGAAGTGTTTGTATTCCTCTCTTTAGTGGGTGGAGAAAAGCATGCTGCCATTTAAAGCTACAGCTAATACAAAAAATGACTTGGACTGGGAGTTATAACAGGAAACATTTCTGCATTGTCATCTTTTACAATATAAAAATGTTATTAAAAATGACAGTTTCATTCAAATGCCACCAATTGAAGATTCAGTTTTCCTTCATATGTCTGAATGCTGATGATTGTAAAGTGATAAAACAGAAACAGATATCCAAAACCATGAGATGAGAGAGTAATAGACGAGCATCATCGCCTGTGGTCTCCAGGGACACTGGAGACCCACTCACTCATTTCAAATTAAATCAAGCTTTATTAATCCCACAAGGAGGACTTTACAGACTGACAGGATAGTAATAGGGAGCAGTCAGCCCTGCAATAATGTCCTGTTTGGAGTGAATCAGGCTGCTAAATGGGCAATGATGAAAGCCAGCACTGTCTATTTGTAGTGGTGAATAGGTCATGGACAAAATCATTTTCAGGTCTTCTTGAGGCAGTATTTTTATCCTGGTAAAAGAGTGAAAAAGTGAGAACACTGAATGCTGTCTAATAGTTCCCTTTGTTCTTTGTGTGTTTGTATAGATTGTGTTTGTGCACTACATATGCATGTGTGTCAGTGTGTTTGAACATAGCTGACATTTGTTATGGATGGCCGGGTTTGATCTGCTGATGGAAAGCGTGTTATAGACAGCTCCTTATTAAGTCTATGGTGATACTGCCTGGTCTCTTAAGAGGACCCTCCTCCCCTGTCATTTATCTGGAGAGTCTTAGAGCCTTTGTGTGTCTGCATTCATGGCAGAGTCTATCTCTGACAAAGAACAAAGAAAAGACAGGAATTAGACCATGACCATGACCACCAGAGTCCATATAACCAAGCAGCACAGTTAAAATGGTTACAAACTACAACATGTGTTTAAGGGGGAAGGCACATACTCTCCTATACAAGTAGTTTAAGACATTACCACAGGTTTTAATATATTGCATTTATTTATTTTGTGTATGTCTAAGTTAAATACAGCTACTTACATGCAAAATTGTATGGAGTAATCAGGTGAAATCTTTCAAAGTGTTGTTTTTTAAACATATTTCTCCATACTGTGCCCATTTTCAACAGTTTTCCTGGTTTGTCCAGCAGGTCAGCAAGGACAAACATCACCCTGATTTATACATTCAATTAAGACCCCTATTCCAAGATGTTTTTACATTGGAAAGATTTATTCATTGTCATTTGTGCTTAGTGCAGCATTCCCCAGTTCCCTTGGGAAGAGCAGCCAATCGGGCAAACAAGCTGTTTAGGTCATTAGCTAATTAAAGATGCATTAACAATTGCATTGCCTCTTGAGGGGGAATAAGGGTCTTCCCTTCGCCGTCACCCAGCTGCCTCCACAGCAGCACTTAGTCTGTCAGTCAGCGTCAGTCATGACATTTTAATTGGCATTTCATTGGTTCCTCTGCTGACAAAGCTGCATAAGTGCTGAACAACATAGCTGGTTGTGTATGATTAGTATTTTTATTTACAGACTTAATACTGATGGTTTGACAACATCTAGTAAAACACATGCTTATTTTCACCTTTATGGTGTGACATGTTTTATTGTGATTTAAAAAAAAAAAAAAAAAGATTCAATTTTTCTACATTTTTTTAATTATGTAATAAATTATGTGTTTGTTGGTTAAAGGAAGCCTTGAACATATTCCATGTGCCTGCAAACATGTAGTACTGTTTGCATTTGGTGTGGATACCCTGTACCTCATTATTCATGTTGAAGATTAATGTCCCTGCCACACAACGGAACTCCGCATCCCCCACATCTTTGCCGTCTCTTGTACTCTACATGGTTACATGCTTGAATGTGTCTGAGGGAGTTTTCACTGGGGAGATGGAGGCGGAGACAAAAAGAGAGAATAATGTAAAGGAAATAAGTCTCTCAGCAGAATAGAGCACATCTGACTGAATGGACTGAGAGGAAGAGGTGGAGAAATGTGAGAAATCATAATCTCATCTCTTTTCCTTCATATTAGGGCGCCTTCCCAGGGAACCTCCAGCTGGTTCTGGTTTTGAGGCCCACCACCCTCCTGCAGCGCACACTCTCTGACATCCTTTTCAAGTTCAACAAGGATGAGTTCAAGATGAAAGTGCCGGTGGGTGCAGTCATCTTTTGCTTCTGATTCATCTATATTTCATTACTAGTCCTTATTTCATGCCTTACACTGCCTTCTAGTTAGGGAATAGATTTTGGAATACTGTCTGTAAAACACCTATAGTACATCTTATGTTTTGATGTAAACCCAGAAGAAGCATTTAGTTGCACTGCTGGAAACAACTGGATTAATTTACCATTTGAGTTTAGATTTCCCACTGGTGTAAGGACTTTTAAATGCAGATTAAAAACATTTCTCTTTTCATGTATCAAGGATTAAACTGATTGACTTACACACAATATTGTAGTTACTTTAAATCATTTTAATAATTCTGGTTACATTTTTGTATGTACTCTCTTAACTTACCTTACCAGAGTTCTACCCTCCACTTACTAGCTTGTAGTATACAAAACAATTACTTAATATAACCAAATAAAATGTATCTAATATAGTTTTCTTTGGTTTGTTTAGGTGATAATGCTGAGCTCTATAACTGAGCTCCACTCCTACATTGACCGCAGTCAGCTGACCCAGGAACTCGGGGGAACACAGGAGTACTGCCACGAGAAGTGGATCTCTCACCGAACTGTACGTATATATGTTTATACTGCACACACCTCTTAACACACAGCAGTCATCTTAGATCAAATGAGTTCTTCTGTTAAAGCCATTAGATGCTTGACAAATTTCCAACACAAAAATGAAGTACAAAAAAGAAATATCAATAAAATAAAAACAGGCAAAGTAAGTTTGATTTGAGAAACATAAGTTGGTATATCTGTGTATTTCCTGTATGATAATAAAATGAGATCAAAGTTTACGCTAACAGTTTATGTTCAGATGCCCAGATTGAACATTAATTAATTTCCTATTGTATACATATTACCAGCATACAGTTTCTTTATTAATGATCAGAAACCAGTTAATGCATTTTATTCCACATTCCACATTACATTATTCAACATCTACTTGGTTTTTTACAGTTTTCCTTCAATAACCTCTCAGTTACTACTTATTAAGAAGAGAAGTTCTTATACATGATTTACAATAGTAATATGCTTTGAATAATATGGGCCTTATGGAGGGAAAACTGTTAGTTAATAGTGTAGTAGTTAAACAAAAACATCATGCAGAATCAGCGCTTTATAATGAGACAATATATGATTAATATGGATGCTACTGAGCACCCAGTTAATGGTAAATGTAGGTTGCTTTAAATGTGTTACCCAGTTTATAACCACATATCCACACTTGGTTAGCATTGTGACACATAATTCTTAGGTACTGCTCTGTGCTTGGTGATGCTGCACTAGTGCATTTGTAAAATAGTGTTGGGAGAGAAGTTTAATGCAACACACCTGATTGAAATGATAAGCCTATCATCAAGCTCTGCAGAAGCCTGATAACAACCGTCAGGTGTGCTGGAGGAGGGAAATATCTAAAACACGCAGGATACTAGCCCTCGAGGACCAGGACTGGACACCCCTGCTTTCATGGAACATTTGCACTTGAGGAAGCATTCTATGGTATTAAAATTAATAAGTCCTGCAAAACAAGTAGCTCACAAAAGCAAGTAGTTCTGTGTCAAAACTTACCTTTTTCAGGGTGTAGATGAAGCTTGGAGGTTGTTGTTCTTCCACATAATGAGGGAGACATTCACAACGTAACACTCAGATAGTGAAAGAACCACTGTTATGGTACGGTAGAAATGCTCACCCTTATTCTGAGTACCTCCCATATGCCAGTCTACCCAACTCATCCAAACATATATCACACCTATAAAAACACTAAAATTGTTTATACAGTTATAGTTGACATCTACACTGTATCATCACCCTACAACGTGACTCTGAAGTCTGTAGTCACTTTAACTGTGGTATTTTCTTTTGGCATCATGACTTGCTGACAGACTCTGCTGTGTCTTGTGTTTGCATCAGGCTATTGAAGGCTTTGCATTGATGGTAAAGAGAACAGCGCAGACTCTTCAGTCATTTGGGACTGAGCTGGCTGAAACTGAGCTCCCCAATGAAATCCAGGCCACAACTGCCCTGCTCAGCATGCACACCACTAAGAAAGACAAAATGAAGGTAACGCCACCCACTCATATTCACTTACTGTACGTCTTTCATGGAAACACATCAGTGCTGCAGATCAGGGTTATAATTTTCCATCTGTGTGTAGGATGATCTGCTGGTGGCTTTGGAACAGGGCAGTCGGCTGCTAGAGAGCATCAATGAGCCTGTTGTACGAGACCCTGACCACAATATGAACCAGGATGAGCTGGAAAACCTGGCCACAGTGCAAAGGTAGGAAACCTAGAACACATAATTTTAGGACTGAGGAGTACTGATTTGGGTATTTGTTACATCTCAGCTTGAACCCATCATTGCATCAGCTGTTTTAGTTGGTCACCATTATTTTTTACATTATATTTAACAGATCTCTTATCATTACAGAATTTTGACAGATATTTTAGTAATACACATCCACTAACATCAGCTGTATGTGTTTCTTTCTGATGTATCTTTTGTACTCATTTTCATATCGCTGATCTATGTGGAAAGCAGATCCGGAACTGCTGGTTTTGTTGTTAGTGTTGACAGCAGGTTTTTTGATCATGACAGTTTCTTCACTTCAAATAGAAAAAAATTGGCTTCTGGTCAGTCATTTTGCTATCTTAAGCAATGCTGGAGGCACAGATTCCCATCTGAGCAAGCATTAGTTCTATTTATATTCACACAAACATACAAGAATATATAGAAAAGACACTTCACATCCCTACTGCATTTTATACTTTAGTCATTCTGTCATTTTTAGCTGCTTTTGCTTTGCTAAACTTTTTACATCTTTTACTCCATCTTTTGTTGTTCCCATCTCTGTTCCTCTGTCAGACTGTTGTCTCAGCTGGACGAGACAGAAAGGGCTTTTGATGAGTTCTGGGTGAGGCATCATACCAAACTGGAGCAGTGTCTCCAACTACGACACTTTGAGCACAACTACAAAGAGGTGAGCTGCCGTGTGTACGCTCAGCTTGACTTCAGCACAGTTCATATGATCTCTTTGAAAAAAAAAAAATGACTTGACTGAAAAATGACTGTGGTGTTCCTGCTGCAGGTGAGGGCTCTGCTGGATCAGGTGTCTGAGAAACTTGCAACCTTCTCTGAGGTGGGGATCAGTCCCGCCCATGCGGACCATATCTTCTGTGAACTCACCACCTATGAGGAGAGAGTCTGTGTAAGTCAAACCCAACGTCCTACAATTAAAGCTTTCTCTAACCATGACATAAATAGCTCAATAACATGGATCTAATAATTTGTAATACCAGAGGATGTTTTTTCTTTTATTCAAGGTTTAATCGTTATGTTTAATCTTCCTGTTGAAATATTTAGAATAAATAGAACAGTCGTACTGATGGCTCGATAAAAATAACAACAAACACAGGAACATTGTATGACATATCTTTCAGAAATTATTTTTGAGCCTCATTTGTGTACTTTAATGGGGTTTTTTTTGTTTTTTTTGTAGAAATAATTGAGTTAGTCACTCTTTATGTCCATGAGAAAATAACTGGCACAAGAGCTACTGCATTTAATGCTCCAGCTGACTGGAATAAAATATCTCCTGATAATAGGCCCATATCATTGATCAGCTGCAATATGATTATCTTTTTTTTTTAACCAATGAGTGTGTGTTTAGAGCTGATTATATCTATTATTTGACATTTTAGCCTCCTTGAGTTTATAATTTTTCAAGGTTTTCTGTTTTGCTGTATGTTTTCTGCTTATTGATGTACTTTTTATTCATTTTGTCACTTCTCTGTGGTTGTAATGTGACTGCGACATATGTTGGGACCCCCACCAAAACAAGACAGTACATCTCATGGGGTTTATCCCATCTTAAATTCTCTTTGATGAGGTTATAAGTATAACATATCACTGGTCTACAGGAGGTGTTGGACAGAGCTTTGGCTTTGGCCCGTGAAGGCGATGAATTGATCCAAAACTCCCACTATGCTGAGGACTCCATTCAGCCCAAATGCAGTGAACTCAGAGTACTGAGTGAAGATGTGAGCAGCAACATGAGGGCCAAGAAAGACCACCTCCTCAAAGCGATGGAGCTACACCACTGTTTGGAGAGGGTGAGGACATAAGTGTCACAACAGGTGCACTTTCTTGCTTCTTTTTTGTTGTTGTTGACTAATTGTTCCTTCTCTCCTTGGTTCTGCAGGTGTTGAAGTGGTGTGATGATGGTATATACCTGCTGGCATCTCAGCCAGTAGACAAGTGTCAGTCACATGAGGGGGCAGAAGTTGCCCTGCAGGAGCTGGAGCGCTACATGGATAATGCCGGCCAGAACCAGCTGACAGACCTGGACACTATCTGGGGAGAATATGAGGCAGTTCTCAACCAGCAGTTCAGAGTAAGCGCCCTGACATAGGAATATATGTGGGATATTTAAACATCACCTTGTATTCATTAACACCATCACAGAGATCAGATTTGAATAGAATCTAATGATGAGCAACTACTTTGAAAGAATAGCTTTGCACAAGCAGTTTAACTGCAGCAAACTACCCTGAAGAGAATGAAGTTTGAAACCTGCTTAGGAAAAGCTGTTCAAACTACTTTCTAAAAATGTTTGAGTGTGCATATAATATGAAATTATTGCAAAATGTAATATAAAAAGTGGCCCTTAGTCCCTACATTAACGAAGATAATGAGAAATAATATTAAAAAAAACACATGCCAGTAATATTGCTACTCAGTTGAACAGTTACGAATGTAGTGAGTTACTGTAACAATACTGCAAAATGTACTTAAAATACTAGTTTTCTGCTTGCAAATGGTACCAAAAAACAATTTGTTCTGTAAGCTTTTCCAACATGTACTAAAAAAGTCATTAGAATACAAAGACTCGCATATATACAGCCTGCAGTGGTTAATTTGTTTGTAGTATAGTATCAAAAACTCAATTAGAATGATATTGTTTTATGAATTTAAAAATAGTCTGTTTTACAGCCTTAAATAATGATTCAAATTGTCCGCTCACACATAATTGACAAAAAAGGATCAGTTTTTTCATGTTTTATATTTAAACTCTCCTTGATGACTTCCTGTCTGTCAGGATCAAGTGGAGAAGGTGTTCCAGAAACAGGCGTCTATGCAGGAGATGTTTGACAAGAGGAGGGTCAGCCTGAAGAAACTCGCAGCCAAACAGACAAGGCCGGTGCAGCCGGTTGCCCCCAGACCTGAGGCCTTCATCAAATCCCCTCTCAGCTCACCTGGTCAGTCTAAAAGCACACACAAACAGCTGATTCATTCATTCATTCTACTCCTTGTTCTTTGAATGACTCTGTAGAATTCCAAGGTATGAAACACTTGGGAAAAAGTTGTAATTTATGATATTTGGTGATTTATGCAAAACTAACTTGACTTGACAAATTCCATTGAGATCAGACCAATATTTTAAAAAACCTGGTTACAGCTATACCTTATATTGACAAGGAAAAATAGCTATTTAACCATTTGAGAAACACATTTGATACATCACAATCACATTTAATGATTTTTTTTTACTGAAAACATATACACGTTGTACTTCATAAGACCAAATATATTAGCTTTTGTTTCCTTTCAGTAAAACAAAACACATATTATTAAAACCTATTGAGTAAAAGACGCAATATAATTGCGGGTGGTGGGTTCAACAGGTTCTCAGTTTTTTTCTCTTCTGTTTTGTTGCCAACATTTTTTGGGAGTTTTTGTATTGCACATTTATTTGGCAACCCACACTAAATCTGTGCAGCCCACGCTTTTGGAATTAATGATTCTGATCATGTACAGTGTACTCCTTATTTGTACTAGCTCTAAATTCAACTTCATGTTTTCATGCAGGAATTAATGAGTCTACAGCAGATAGATATTCTCTCTACACTTAAATTTACTGAGCTTCTGTATTTTATTTCTCTGCTACAGCACACAGAGCACAACAGGAGAAAAACTCAGAGGGAGACTCTGGTATCAACTGTGAAAAAGTGAGCTGGGTATTGTCATGTTCTGCGTGGTGCTTTTATCCAGTTGTTTTGTAAAGATTATGTCATGATGATCCAATGTTCTTTTTTTCTTGCAGGGAAACAGCCATCTGCTGAACGGAGACAGTAACAGCAGACATGCCTCCCTGTCAGAGGAGGAGGAGAACCTGGCAGTGCTGAGGAGGTGAGGGATTGACCACAACTCTTTCATCTGTAATCACATTACACAGCAGATGGACTATGTGACAGAAAGCCGCTGTCGTATCATCTATAGCTTTGTTCATCTTTTTTCTGAGTATGTCGTCGTTTATTTGATCTCTTTTTTAACATTTTATCTGCCTCTGTGTGTCTTTTTCCATTCTGCCTGCAGGCACGTTATGAATGAACTCCTGGAAACTGAGAGGGCCTATGTAGAGGAGCTGCTTTGTGTATTACAGGTGTTTATCCATTCCCCAAAAGATATGTACTTCTTTTTCTTCAAATGTACCTCTAATTTCTTGTGTCTGTTTTATGTGCTACAGGGATATGCTTCTGAGATGGATAATCCTGCGATGGCTCACCTCATCCCTGCTCCTTTGCAAAACAAAAAGGAGATTTTGTTTGGCAACATGCCAGAAATTTACCACTTCCACAAGAGGTGAATGAGCACCATCTGCTGTTAATGCTGATACCTGCTCCGTGCAGTGTTTTTAGCCATAGGCAGTGATTGAAACACACATTTGCTGTGCATAAGCACTATTTTACAGCACATGTACTTGAATATTTCCATTTTATGTTACTTTTAATTACTTATAATTCTGCTACACCCCTTTTCAAAGAATGTGTTGTAAATTACTGAACATTTTACTATGCTATATTTACCTAAAGGCTGTAGTTATTAAGATAAATATTCAACACAAATAGTTATATGAAAATTTCAAAAAAATACAACATGTTGTTAATCATTAAACTGGTAGTTTTCACCCCTTTTGGCCTCTGACATCTTACAAAAAACAGTGTTTAATCAGCACACATTTCACATGTCTTTGAGTTTTTAACAGCTTCAACAAATGGTGACTGTTCCCACCGAACTTCTCACATCACTTCATTTCAATAAATGTTGAAATCACTCAAAATCTCAGTCAAAATCACAGATTAACATTTTATTCTGAAGCCTTTGCACAGTCCTACTTTTTCTTTAATATTCTGTGATATTTTATATTTTATTTTATTTTTTCTTATACAGTCCCTTTTGCACTACGTGTTTTGCTGCTAAATTGAACTGAGCTGCTAAACTGATTTTCATTGTTCCTGTGACAAGATCTATTCTATTATATTCTATTAGAGAAAAACTTGACAAACTGAAAACAGTTTTATGTATTAGATATTTATTTTCTTCTTCTTTCACCTCCCACTAATCTTGTAATGAGCGCAAACCTCCTCTAATACTTATATACTTATATTTATTCTAGTTGTAATTGAATACTTTTACACTGTTACTTTTACTTAAATTATCTAAATAGTTCTTCTACCAATGGCCATTGGTTTTTATCAAAGCTAATCTTATTTTTCACACTCTGCATGGTTTATTTTTCTCTTTAATGGGGATGATTTTGATATTTTCAGGACTTTTCTGAGGGAGCTGGAGCAGTACACAGACTGCCCAGAGTTGGTTGGGAGATGTTTTCTAGAGAGGGTGAGTGAATTTGTTTAGTTCATTTTTTAAATCAAAAAATTGTTGTGACATTTTTTCTTAAAAGATGCAATTTTTTTCAGATGACAGACTTGCAGATCTACGAGAAGTACTGTCACAACAAGCCTCGCTCTGAAAGCCTCTGGAGGCAGTGTTCTGACTGCGCCTTCTTCCAGGTGAACAGACCACCAGCACATTTATATCATCACAAATGTGACGTTATTTGTTTTATTTTGCTAATTCCTTTTTGTTTAATGCATCAGGAATGTCAGAAAAAGCTGGAGCATAAACTGGGGTTAGATTCTTACCTTCTGAAGCCAGTTCAGAGGATTACCAAATATCAGCTGTTACTAAAGGTATGATACAAGCCGGTTGTTTTTTTTTCTAAAGAATTCTAGATTCTGTAACTACTGGTGTTTACTCAGTGTTGATGCTTTTATTACTACAGGAAATGTTGAAGTACAGTAAGACTTGTGAAGGAGCTGATGACCTGCAGGAGGCTCTGTCCTCCATTTTGGGCATCCTCAAGGCCGTCAACGACTCCATGCACCTCATTGCCATTACAGGATATGAGGTAAAACATTAAACACAGTATCAGTCAAGGTGTTTGAGGGATGTTACCGATATTAAATTGTAGCCACATGCCAAGTATAACAATTTGGAAGCAAAATGTGTTAAAGCTCCAGGGATCTACAAATTTGTGGGAAAGTCCCTAAGATTCAGGTGGTGTTTTTCATTTAAAGACAGAATAAGAAAGCTTATGTTTAAAGAAAAGGGTATTCAAATAAAAATTTGAGAAGTATTTCACCAGTAGGCCTGAGTTATTTTCTGCTCATACTATTACTCTATGTCTTGAGAATATTTAAATATACATAATAGAGATGTTATAATAAGACAGTAAAAACTAAGTCATAAGTAACTAAAGTAACTAAATCATGATCTGCAACTTCCTCAACACGATGAATGAAATGTTACAGATAATTACAGTTTTGAAAATGAAATAAGAATTACAGTTGTTTTTGTTTACTTAGATTAGATTAGATTAGATTATCAAAGGTCAAGGTAGAAACAGAATAACGTGCAAGAAAAAAATGTGCATACAAAATATAAGTTAATTTAAGTTCATTACATTTGATTCCTTTTCTAACCAGGCAGTGTAAACCTCACAAACCTATTCAACACTTATTACTGTTAAAGTTTTATCTAAAATGCTTTTGTATAAGGTGAATTAAGACTAAATTTTTTTTTTTGTATAACACAGCCACCAAGCCACATTACAAGAATGTTAACCTTCTGCAGTCACCTTTATTTTGATTAGTAACTGATTGCAGTTACATTTATTAATGATTAACACTGTTACAACTAGTTATGCCCCTACAGTGCATAGAAACCTCAGAAAACACATCACATTATACCAGAATGCCCAAATATAAAATGAGGAGTTTTATATTCATTAATAAAACATTATGCAGTTTTCTTTAAATGTTTAAAGTGGTAACTTGATGGAGACGCTTGAGGGCCAAAATTATTTTTTGCAGATCTGGCCAATAATAGCAGCCCTACTTGCTTTACCTCATAAATGGTTGATAGCTCTATTTTAAAGCAATTTCCCACCAACTCTTTCCCTTTTTAGGGTAACCTGAGTGAGTTGGGCAAGCTGCTGATGCAGGGCTCATTTAGCGTGTGGACGGAGCATAAGAAAGGCCACGCCAAGGTTAAGGATCTGGCCCGTTTCAAGCCCATGCAGAGACACCTGTTCCTCCATGAGAAGGCCCTGCTCTTCTGCAAAAGAAGGGAGGAGAACGGGGAAGGCTATGAGAAAGCTCCTTCCTACAGCTTCAAACAATCTCTTAGTGTGAGCATCACTACCATTGCATTGATCACAATGTCTTATTGGTTTCTAATGTCATATTTCTTACATTGTTAACATTTTGTTCTAATAGAAATGAGAGAATTTAATGATTTTTTCCCCCTTCGGTTTACAGATGAGTGCAGTTGGTATAACTGAAAATGCAAAGGGAGACAACAAGAAGTTTGAAATTTGGTGCAACTCCAGGGAGGAGGTCTACATTATTCAGGTACAGTATTAAAACATGTAAACTTTAAACAAACTGCATGTGAAGCATGTACTGTAGATTTGTTTTAGACATAAACAGCTGACCTGAGTTCACAATGACCTCTTGAATATGTTTGTTACATTTCAGGCACCGACAACTGAAGTGAAAACCACTTGGGTTAATGAGATGAGGAAGGTATTGACTACACAGCTGGAGGCTTGCAGAGGTACAGAGAGAGGACACATCACACTTCTGTCACACTGAGCTCCTGTTCTACATGAGAATCATACTCATGTCCAACTAAAACAGTATTTTATCACAACAAATTCGGTTTTCTCCGTCTGTTTTTTATTCCAGAAGCCAGCCAGCAGAGGGCACCAGACCAGGTGTTCCAGTTCCCCCCTGTGTCCAGTGGACCAGTAAACCTTAGGTGGGCTTAAGTTTAAGTTGTGAAATGATAACGTTGTGAAGATGTCTCTGTATAACCACAAGTTGTTCTGTTTTATGTAGTTAATGTTTTTAAGCTGCTTGCATTCCAATAGTCATTTCAGGTTCAGGTTACTTTCTTAGTACAATGGTAAACTAGGATTGCAGTCTGCAAATCACAGCATCATCACAGTTTTGACACAACAAAACACATAAAAACAGGGAATAAAAGTAATTAAAAGAATCCTGAAATCCAAAAAGCAAAAACCATGCAAGAAATAGGTTAATAGCATAAAACCCATTAAATAAGATTAGAATAAAACAGTAAGATAAAAACATAAATATACACAAAAATAGAAATACATGCTCTAAGTACTCATGATTTTCTGCTGTAACTGTCTAGTGTACAGGGATAAAGGCTTCAGCTGGGACTCACCGATCAGCTTATTTGACCATTTCAGGACTGATTTAAAGACTTCTTATTCTTGACAGAAAGACTTCTTAACAATGACACCACAGACAAAGATAAAATGGATTCAGTAAAAGCCTGATAAAATAGGGTCATCATAGTTTTGTCTACATGTTGTTCTTTTTTACAAACAGCGTCACAGTTTTCCCTGAAAGTACAGTTTAAAATTAATGGTTGTCCCAAGATACTTCAGATTCCACACGTTCCACTTGCAGACAGTGTTTTATTATTATACTTTCCTGCTGCATTAATATAATGTGTTTTTCCTGTAGATGTTTAAAACTGAGGGGATTTGAACTACTCATGGGTGGTTTGATCATAAAACATGTAGAGTAGCAGAAGTATAAAGTCATACACTGCAAGAATCAAAATCTTACTAAGTGGATTTTCCTCAATTCTAGTCAAAATATCTCACCATACTTGAAATGAGACACACTTAAAGAGTAATTTTTCAGTAAGATATAAGAACTTATTTTTGGACAATAGATCAAGATTTTTTTGCTTGAATGAAGTAAAAAAAAAATCTTGAATGAAGCAAAAAATAAATAAAAATCTGCCAATGGAACAAGTGAAAATTATCTTGGTAAGATTTCTTGAAATAAGATTTTCAAGATCTATTGTCTAAAAATAAGTTCTTATATCTCACTGAAAAGTTACCCGTTAGGTGATTATGTCTTAATTTAAGTGTGATGAGATATTTTGACTAGAAATGAGAAAAATACACTAGTAAGATTTAGATTTTTTCTAGTGTATAAGACAGAAATATTCAAATAAAGTACAAGTGGACTAAAAGTACCGCTGTTTTTGTTCACACATAGTCCATTCAAGACTGGACAGAAGACCTTGAAAAAAGGGGAGGAGAAGAAAGCCGAGCCCTGCAGCCCTGACGCCAACTCCTCTTCACCAAAGCCCACAGGAAAAGGTTAGTAGAGACTCAGGGAGATGCACATAGACTGAGGCAACTGTTCTTTATTCTATATTCAAAAATATGTTAGTATGTTAAGTTTATGCTCACTATATTTCAGATGGCACTAATTACTACTGCATTCCCCTTTCTGATTAATAAACCAAATCTTAACCTCTGTCTTTTTAGTGAATCTTATCTCTTTTCTCCACCTATAACTGACTTTCCTTACTGTCTTCCTTCCTTCTATTGTCTGTGTTTTCTTCCTGCTCTTCCTCTGGGTCAGACGAGGCTGTGACAAGCCCTACCTCAGACAGAGCTGCTGTGGCTAAAAAGCGCTTTACCTTACAAGGCTTCAGTAACCTCAAAGGTCAGAAAGGTAAATAGAGGCCACTGTTTTAATTCCATACCACACCATTAGGGAAAAAGAGAAGAGAAAATGCTCAGTTTCCAGTTAGCAGACAGTCAGAGGAAATATTTAAGCATCTGAAAGGACAATTCCAGTTTTTAGAATGGTAGATTTATAAGGATATTTGGATAGTAGTCAAATATTGCATGCTTCCCTCCACAGAACCTTCAACTTCTGATGATAAAAGTTTAACATTACCCATGACGATCATCCCATTGCCAGGTATCACACAGCTCTAGTCCCCAGTTTTATCCAGTTCAGTCCAGTGTAATAGTACTGGAGCATTTTTTAAGCTAGTCGTGGAAATTTTCAAGTGGAAAAGAAGTGAAAAAGAAACTCTACAGCCATCTGTTTGTGTCACCTGTGTGTCACCTTTCCTCATCCTTTCTAATCTAGGTGTTAAATTTTTAGTTTAGTTTTTGGAGCTTTTCAGTGTTCTTCCCTCACCTCTCCATTTCCTTTCTTGTTGGTAGGATCTCCCACGAGCCCCGATCACAAGACGAAACGACAGAGTGATCCCACACCCTTTGGCTTCAAAGGTATGTAGTTTCTCTGATATTAATACATGATGCCGCTTCTATTTGAAGCAGGATAGACGCAAACAAAACAGGAACTGAGGTGTGTTGATCATCCATTATCGCTTAGTTTAGAGCTAAAAACTGATCGACTTGATTAGATTTAAAAAATTACCAAATTACAATTTTCCTGAATCAAAGCTTTGTTTCCTTAATTTTGCTGCTGGTAAAAACTTGTTCCGCGGATGTGTTTCACACAGACGCTTATTGTGATGCACATGACGCCAGAACTGCCACAAAGTTGGATGTTTGTTACATCTTAAGTTGTTAGTATGTTGGATACAAATTTGTCGAAGACTGCAGCGCACATACTGTTTGTAGATTCCATTTGACTTGTTTGTGTGTGTGTGTGTGTGTGTATTATGTTATTGTTGTTTCTATATACAGGGTTCCCGTGGGATCTTAAGTCTTAAAAGTCTTACATTTACAAATCTACATTTAATACCTTAAAAAAGTCTTTAATCCTTTCATGCATAGTGGTCACTACAGTGGACAGTTATTCTCCAGCTGTTGTCTTGTATATTCATGGGCTTTGTTGTTTTAGTTCCGTATCAGCCAACACAGTGGACACTTATAGCACAGCAAAAATTGGAGAGTTGAAATTTCAGGGTTAAACATTTGAGAGTCAATTTTCACTCTCAAAGTGTAGTTTTAACTCACTGTGAGTTAAATGTCATTCAGAGTTGGGGTTAACCCTTTCATGCATACTGGTCACTCCAGTGGACAGCTATTCTACAGCTGTTCTCTTATATATTCATGGATTTTGTTGTTCTTTTCGCTGTTTTTTGTTTGTTTGTTTTTTTTACACATATCTTTATTAAAGTTTTAAGACACTACATATGTTTTATGACATGAATTGGTCACATTATGTAGATCTCTCCTGAGTATAAACCCCCAGAATCACAAGCCCTCCCCGTAGTTTTCACACAATTTATCAGTAAATACATGTTTCTGTGCATCAAAAATTAAACGTGTTGGTGTCCAGCTGAGTGGACATTTTTGCAACTTCATGAAAAATAGGTTCATAAGATTTTTTTTTATTATTATTATTTTTGTAACGTATTTTTTACATTTTTTAAATTATTCAATTTTTTTTTTTTTTTTCAGAAGAAAATTTTCAATCGCATTGTTTTTTTCATGCCTAAAGAGGAATAAAAACACTCAGGAAAAAAATGTGATTGAGGTTCTCATAATTTGTGCATTAAAGGGTTAAAATGTATTAAATGTGATATGGAAGGTCTGAAGTTATGTTGCCATAAACTGCCTTAAATGTGTCTGTTAAATGTCCAAGGTGCAAAGAAAGTAAAGTTAGTTTCAGTTTCACTCGTTCCAACCTGACAATTTATATTGAAATTGAGAACCAACTATTGTTTACAGCCCCGGTGAGAAATGACTCTAAATGGTGGGAATCAAGGCATTAGAGTAAATAAATACATTTTTCTAAATTCTAGGAGTCATGAACTTTGTCAGTATGGCTGTGAAATGGGCATTAATTCTGTTCTAAGCAAATAGGTCTTAAAAAGTCTTAAATTTAACTTGTAGAAACCTGTGTGAACCCTCAGAAATTTTATATATTCTTTTACGTTTATACTTTTTGTGGTTGTTGTTGTTTCATCTGGTTCTGGAATAAAGGACAAGTTGTTTGTCCTTTTCAGACATGTGTTTTCTACATTTTGCTTTTTTTCCCTATTCAAATTGAAGAAAATAATCAATAGATCGATCAATTACAAGAATAATCGATAGCTGCAGTCGTAGTTTCTTCATCCATGTTGCCGGTTGAGTGACTGGCTGTCTCCATTGCTTCCTGTTCTTCAGACGCAGGTCCCCCTCCCCTCCACCTGAGCAGGGTCAGGTGGTTCAGCACCTCTAGTCTCTTACAGACTAAATGGAGAGGTACACCGGCATCAGTTGGTTCACACTGGCTTCATGTTGGGCCCACTTCTCTCACTGTTCGGCACTTAGAAGCTCTTTATAGATCTACTCTGATTTAGTTTACTTGTCCCACATTTCCATTTCACATTCTTTTTCCATTCACTGGGTGAATGTGACTAAGTACTTTTACTGTAGCCTTGTCCTTCGGTTACTGGCACTTATGCTTTACTTGAGTATTTCCATTATATGCAGCTTAAATTTCTACTCCACCACATCACAGAAGCATGTATTGTATTTTTACTCAAATGAATTTATCTGACAGCATTAGGTACTTTTCAGATTTTATTTTGTCATTGCTTTCGTGTCCAGTCTTCAAATGTGTGTAATTTGGTAAAAATCAGTTATCTTAAGTGGAATAAGGTCTGTAAAAACCCTACTGGATTATAAGGAAAATTCATTGTCAAAACATTCATGAAAGAATTCCATTAAATGACAACTTTTTAGAGATGCATCCTTCTCAAAAGGCTGATACTGAAAACATATAATGATCTTATGGAATTTAATGCACTGTTGTATATTAAACAACTCAACAGCTTATGTAAAATCAGCTTTAAACACATTAATGCATCAGTAGTATCAACCCAGAAACAGCAGGACCTTTAAGCACACTTTGGTGGTTTTACTTAAGTAAGGTTTCAAGTTTCACAGTGTGGTGTAAGTACTTTACTTAAGTAATGGATATAAATATTTCTTCATATAGAAAATACACTGATGTGTAGCTGCATGCCCATCTCTACTGAGTTTTCGGTTATAGGACTGGTTATTATGGGATGTTGCCTGGGGTCGCCTGTCCCTTATTCTTCTCTATTCAAACTGTCTGTAGTTCTTCCTCCTGCTCACACTTGTAGATCTCTCACTGCAGGTCCTCCACATTCTGGATCATCCAAAACTAAATACTGTAAAATCCACATCTGCATCTTCCTCTTCTTTTTTCTCAGGCTGGAGTAAAGCTTCTCTCTCACTGGATGCCTCAGAAGAGCATGACGGTTATTCCAGCGCAGAGGATCCTCTGAACTCTGACCCAGAGGACGACAACGGCAAGAAGCTGGTGAGTCAAGATGTGGAACAAACATTCATCAAACTGATGATGTTGCACATGTTACATTTCAGTGGAATGTGGAGGATTTGTTTGGGTGTGTTTGATTTTTTTTTTTTTTTCACCTTAATGTTGTGTGACCATGTTGACACTTTAATGTACTATCCTTGGATTTTGTATTCGCTGCAATCCAGAGATATACATAGAATTATATACATTATTTTAACTATAGGATGTTATAAACTTGGCTGATCTTGAATAACAAATGTATTTTTTTGATAACAGATCGCAACAGATCATATTGACAAATTTTTACCATCAACACTAATTTAACCTCTTTACACATACAATATACCTTTTGATTCTCAGTGACAATTGCTACATCCTGTCTCTGAATTAACGTTGAGCATAACAACATTAACCCATAAAGACCCAGTGCTACTTTTGTGGCAGTTCCCAAGTGAATATTTCTGTTTATTTAACCTTTCTTAAGTGATTTATGACCATTTATTCTAATATTATCTCTGTATTTTCCAATTGTTTAGTGAAACTCATGTGTTTTCCTATATTTAATTCACTGTTCATCTAGATGTTCATAAAAAAAATGTGATTAAAGTTGATGGTTATCATATCAGAAACAGAGAAAAGTGAAGAAAAACTCACTTTTCCAGCAAATATATCATTAACTGAACATAAACCAAGTGTGTCCATCCACTGTCATTGATCCAACTTCATGGATTTTACTGGTGAATCAATGTTGTAGAAGATGACAGTGTTTCCACGTTCACTACGGAGCCTCTGAACGTCCACATGGGTCATATCTGATGACCATGAAAAGATGACAAACTGCATTTTACACCAATTATTTACACATATTGATAGGATTAGTGGATCAACAGGTATTAAACAGTTTAGATCACTAGATGCTTTTGGTCACCTGCGGATGTTTGAGTCTTTAAGGGTTAAATCAAAACATATTCCACACTTCTTTTAATTATTTCTCATCATATTAAATAGAGGATAAACTTAATCTAGTATTACATTACACTATTCACATGAGCTAGCAGTAATTAATACAGTATAATACATATTGTAACAGTCATAACTTAATTTTAGTGTCATTTAAAGTCATATTTCTTTGTATATTTGACAAATTTGTCAGTAGGTTTAACACTTCAGGTGGTCTGACTCACCGTTAGGAGTCTGTTTAATTTTAGTACCCTGCCCCCTGAAGGGGAGGCAAGGGGTATTGTTTTTGTTTGTTTGTTTGTTTGTTAACAGTCTAACAACAAAACTATTGGTTGAATTCATACCAAATTTGGTTTATAGATTAACAGTGACCCAGAATAGATCTCAATACATTTTGGGAAAAGTAGGTCAAAGTTCAAATTTTTTATGATTTTTTTCAAATCTTTTTTTCCCCCCATTTACTTATAATGGGTGAAATTTCAAATGTCTGTAACAGCAAAACTATTGCATGAATTCATACCAAATTGGGTTTATAGATTGCCAGTGACCCAAAATAAATGTGATTACATTTTGGGAAAAGTAGGTCAAAGTTCAAATTTTTAATGAATTTTTTATATCTTTTTTTTTTCTCCCATTTACTTACATTGGGTGAAATTTCTACAAAAACATAGATTTTGTTTCAATTTACTTCAAACTTGGCACATATATAGAGGCAATTAATATGCTGACATCAGCTGGATCCATGCCAAAATAAGCTACAGTACATGCGAGGGGCAGGATTTGTTGTGCCTGGCACCACTTGTTTCTTGTTTTTCTTTGTCTGTTTCATTATCCTTCCTCTCTGCTTCCCACCTGTTACCATCCTCCTCACGACAAAAAACATTAACTGTAACCGCATGCTGAACATGGCAGTTTTTTAGAGATTTTTGGGTGGTGTTATACGTCAGGGCTTGTTAGTTCTTTGTGGTTTTTTGCAGATATTTAGCTGTTTTGAATCCAAGGCTCGTCTCCACACGTGCAAATGTTCCACCAAAACAAGTTACAAAGACAAAGCCACAGTCACAGCATCTGTGGGTTTGGACCACCCAAAAAATACAAACAGTCCAGGAGGTTTTTTCCCACTTCCTGAATGGTAATAGGTCCAATCTGCCCTTTCCCCAGATCAGTGTTAAAATGAAGTGCAAGACCAACCTGCGTCTTAAACTACACACAGTCATCTCATTCACTGTAAAGAATATTAACCAGTCCAACGTCAACTCCACTAGTAGTAGTCTGATGATGTCTTCAGCGTGTAAAACATGTTAATTAGGTTCCTTTTCTGTTTCTTTTCTTGTGTTTTGCATGAACAGTGTGCTGGTAAATACACAGTAATGGCAGACTATGATGGAGACAGCGTTCAGGAGCTCTCAGTGAAGAGTGGAGACATGGTTGAGCTCATCAAAGAGGGAGATGATGGCCACTGGTGAGAATATAACTTTACTGGCGACGTTGGGGAAAAAAACATAAAAACATAACAGCCAAAATGCATAGGTGCTGTTGTTAGAGTCAAATCATTCAGGTTACATTATCTGTCGTCACACAGGTTGGTTCGTAACCTGAGCACGTCTAAGGAGGGTTGGATTGCTGCTTCTAATCTCATCACCATTATCGGAAAGTCCATGTCTTGCCAGTCGCTCACCAGCTCAGGTAAGCAAACGGGTAATTCTCAAATAAGATAAGACACTGGAAAACAAGAGCATATGTTATAATCATTTATTTTTAATTTGTGTGTGTAACAGAAGGCAGTGGCTCTGGAAACCTCAGCTCCTCGTCCAGCTGCAGCGAGACCTACACGAGTTTCTCTGACATCAAACCCTGAGCTCCTCCTCCTCCTCCTCCTTCTCCTCCTCCTCCTCCTCCACCTCTTTGGCACTTTCTTCACAACCAAACTGCCCTCTTGAATGCTAGCATCATGTGACTGTCTGTGCTGTATTGCCAACATCAGTACCCATAAGACATCTGTCAACTTTCCACTGAAAATAATATTTTTTCATCTTTTTTAAATCACGCACATCCACAGAATATTCACATAACAGCACATGTTGCAGATTTTCAGTGAAAATGCTCACATGTGAACACTTTACAGACAGTTATTTCACAGTATATTAATGTCAGCCTACTCTAGTCATACAATTGTCTGTTTTCATGAGCATCTGTGTGAGTATAATGTAATAGATGTATGAATGGGCCAGCGGGACTGTTCTCAGCTAATGCATCTATTTGTGCTAAAAGTGGGAAAGGTTATTCATCATGTCGTATGTTCATGACAGTTCCATCTCGCCAGTTTGGGTTAATCTGCACTAACTCACACAGGAGTTTATAATTTCACTGTTACTGTATGTATGTATATATATATATAAGAAAGAAAGATATAAATGTTTACGGCTTAATTAGCAGTGATGAATGTCTCAGTGTTCAAACAATTAAATCTCTACATTTTCCCTTTAACTTTTTATTTATTTCCAGGAAATGATAAAACCCATTTGTTCATTAATGTTTCATTATTATAAATTGCTTGTCACCTCTGCTCATACAGCATATTTTTGTTTTTACGTTTGTCTTTGTTGTTCTGCCGTCAGCTTCCCAGAGCTGCTGTCTTTTGGGTGTTTTGACTTCATGGTCTAGACTCTGTCTCCTCCAGGTTAAAAATGTTTGTCATTGTGAATAATCAGAGACCACTGTATAGCCCTAACTTATTCCCTGTGGAGGGATCATGGTCTGAATGTAGATATTGTTCATTATCTGTCTGTCATGAAATGTTTGTTATTGGAAATGCTATATTGTATATTAAGTATGGTGACGTCACGACTTTGTGACTCGTCTGTTTTTTTTTTGTTTTTTGTTTTTTTACATAAACGACTTGTGATAATTCAAACGTTGTCCTTCTTTTGTTATAGTTGAGCTTGTCTGTATGTAAAACTAAAATATTTGATTCTGGAAGAAGTGTACTATTCTTAGGTTTTTGTATTTTTAATTCTCTCTGTAACAAATACTGATCCATTATCTGGAAAGTGAAAGCCACCTCAAAGATTTCTACAATGTAGTGGGGCTAATTTTGCAGTGAAATGACCGAGGAGCTGAAACGAAAGTGAAACTAATCAACACGGTTGGGTTGCCAGATTTGTTAAAACCTCATGCTTTTTCATGAGGTTTTCATGCTTTCAGTAACTTTGTTTTACAGTTTCAGTCCTTGTAATGCTTCCATAATGTAGAACATAGGGTACACATGAGACTCATAGTTTAGAAAGAGGGTAGAATAACAGAGAGTATAATACACAACGCAGAACAACAGAATACAGTAGAAAGGAATAATACTATAAAGTAATAAGCAGTGTTGGAAGTAAGTATTGGACCACTGTAACAGAGCACTGAAAGTCAACATTTGTGCCATCTAAGTTTTGATTTATGAAAATGTGAAATCTCTGAAAAGACACATGAAATGTTTACACTACATATTAAATAAAGAAATAAGCTAAAAAATAATCAGTAACAAATAACACATAAATCAAGAGCATCTGCTGAAGAAAAGTATTTTGAGAAACAGAACTTCAACAGAAAATCAGTGGTTGTCCAATAATTTACAGATAAAAACAGATGTAAAAACACAGAATGGAGATTATGTGTACTACTGCATTTAGGTATTTTATTTCAAGTCATTTTCCAGGTATGGTGGTGTCACTTCTTTAGTTTTAATTCATCACAGTGAAATGACTTAAAATTGGTCTCCTTGTTAACTCTTCCTTACCACATCCCGTTCTCGTGAGATTTGAGTAACGCGTGGCGGTTTTTTTAAGTTGCCGACCACGTAGAAGGGGGATATTTGTAGCAAAACATGGCAACTCCTAAAAAATGTGCGGCAAAGATACTACATGAGTACTGTCAGTGTTCTTTACCTCAGGTTCATGACATTTAACGTATACTTGTCGGCTGTATGAGTGTAAACATGAACCCCAGCCGTAAAGTCGCCTGTATCCTTTGCCAAAGGTCCGAGGAGACGAAGATAACCGGAGCTTTGTCGACCAAAGGTGACATCACAGCTCACCAGAACTGTTTGGTAAGATTTAGCACTTTGTGATTTTCAATGGAAGATGAAAACTATAAACCACACAGTCCTTTTTTTTTTCTTTTTTTTTTTTTTTTTATCTATAACTAGCTGAAATTAGCATGTTGTGTTTAAGAGCGTCAACGTCGAGCTAACATACCTGAGAAGTTTCACCTACAGTGTCTGCTTCAGTGTTGAGGACAAGACTGCATTTACAAATGAAAACATAGTGTACTTCCGGCAGTATAGTAGGCATTGTAATTTACATTTGCGATGATGTTTCTTTGGTTGATATATATATATATGTGTGTGTGTGTGTATATATGTGTGTGTGTATATATATATCTATATCTATATATATCTATATATATATATATATATATATATATATATATATATATATGTGTGTGTGTGTGTGTGTGTGTGTATATATATATATATATATATATATATATATATATATATATATATATGTATACATATATATATATATATATACGAGGGCCGTTCAATAAGTTCATGGGCTCACCCAGAACAGAACAACACAGACTGATAATTTCTATTTTATTTTTCAACATAATCTCCATTTACAGCAATGCACTTGGTCCATCGATGTTCAAGCATCACTATCCCATCACGAAAGAATGTAACATCCTGTATTATAACAAGCAGTATTTCTGGGTGAGGCCATGAACTTATTGAACAGCCCTCGTATGTATATATGAACAGGGTGTCCCATAAGTCTCCATACATGGGAAAAATAAACGTTTCTTGACATAAACCATTTTTATTTATATAATATGCTCTATATGACTGCCATTTTGTCGGGAACACATTTCAATGCGTGTCCTCCACTGCTGAAGAACTATAAAGAAGAAATATAAAGAAATACTTGTTAGAACCATATATGTATGGAATGTTTTATGTCTCCTATGTATGGAGACTTATGGGACACCCTATATGTGTGTGTGTCTATATATATATATATATGTATATATATATATATATATATATATATATATATATATATAGACATATATCACAGTAGAGATTGAAATCCAGTAGGATTCGTAATCCTACTAGGACAGATTGAAATTTTAGTTTGTCCTAGGACAAACTGAAATCCTATCTGTCCTAGGGTTAGGGGGTTAGGGGGGGTTGGGGGGGGGGGGGGGGGTAGGGTTAGGGTTAATCTTCAGATCCTAATTTCTTGTAGGATTTCAGTTTGTCCTAGGACAAACTAAAATTTCAATCTGTCCTAGTAGGATTTGTAATCCTACTGGATTTCAATCTCTACTGTGATATATATATATATATATATATATATATATATATATATATATATATATATATATATATATACACACACATATATGTACATATATACATATGTATATAGTAGCGAGCCACACTGATTGGTTTGTGCGAAGTCATGTGACTCATGTGGTTTGCAGCGTTACTGTGTCGTGATGGTGTCCTACGTTACATGTTGAAAATATGCGTTAAAAGTAGTTCGTGTTATGTGTTGTACAGTCATGGGGCTTCTTGTTGTGCCTATGGGGGAGAGCAGCTGAGTTGAGTGTGTGAAGGCAATTTTATAGTTTGACACCATGACTGAAAGGTCTGTACGGAAGTGTATTTCATTCACACTAAAAATTATCTGTGGTTCTGTTTTTCTGAAGCAACGAGATAATTATCTTGTAATTATGAGAAAAAATAAGTTTAAAAAAAGTCGGCTCTGTTTTTCTGAATTTACGAGATACTGTTTTCTGAAAAAAAAAAAAAAAATTTGCTCTGTTTTTCTGAGTTTACGAGATACTGTTTTCTGAAAAAAAATTAAATTCGGCTGTTTATCTGTGTCAGTGGGACAGTGGTCCCTGATCCAGGCAGGAGCTCCTTCTACCTGTGCTGCTGCTGAAAACCCTTCAGGGGAGTGTGAAGTTGTTTCCGTTCTCGTAACCAGCTCCGTTTACGGATCATGGAACTAGTTTTGTTTACAGAACTCAAAACCAAGCTGTGCTCCGACCTCCAAGCCCCGCTTCGCGCACGTATCAAGCCCTCCAAGTGCACCAGCGTGCAAGCCGGACAGGAGCCGGCGCTCGGAGCCCTTAACCCGCCTTCCTGCAGGGCACGACGCAGTGATGGGAGTTGGCATTAATGAAGTCAAATAAAATGACATTCCCCAGCATTAAAGAAAATATAAACAGCAGAAGAGTGCAAATGTGTATTAATTTATTTGTCGGACCTGATGGAAAGCATTAATCAGAACTAGATCCATGGAGGAGCGGCTTGGTGTCCCGGTTCACTGCAGTTTAGTGCCCCGCAGCTGGAGCAGAGCTGGACCGCTTCTGTAGAAGATCTGTTTTGCGGAGCAGTATCTGTTTTGGCCCGATGTGCGTTTGGACACTGGGACGGATCTGTCAAACGGCTTCGGGCTGAGTCGGGGTGCCATTCTGTTCCAGATCCGTCCTAGTATCTCTGTGTGTGGGGCTGAACCCCAGTTTGTGGGTGATTTACTAAGATTGCTTGCACAACTTTCAACAGGTGCAAAGTCTTGGCGAATGCCCTCTTTAAATGAGGGTTTTGCATGTGCCCAGATATGCTATCTGGGCGCAGAACATACATCCTTTTCAGAGCTGTTCTGACAGAATGCATTTTTAATAGGGCTGGGTATCCTGGCCAGTTTCCATAATTGATTCGATTTCGATTCATAAGGTTCTGAATCGATTAATCACGATTTGATTTGATTTGATCCAATATCGATTCGATTCAGTATTAATTTATTGATTCAGATTAATTTAGTGATATCAAAGTACAATTTTGAGTTGTAACCTGATTATTTGACTACCGCAGTCATACAACACACCAATACTGGTATCAATATTAATTGTTAGAAAGGAAATAAATATGATATTTCAGCAGTAAGTAGCTGAATTTGCTCTTAAATTATCAACAGGATAGAAACATACCCATGTTTCTACAGTGGCTCAGAACGGACTTCTTCATTATCTTTATTCTGTTTTACGGCTGGTGGCTTCTACTCACTGGGGTGGGGTGGGGGATTACTCAACCAAATGTTGTGAGGATGGACTTCTGTTTGTTATTATTGACATATGTCTTTCACTTGCATTGTTTGTGTTTTACAGTTGTTTTCATCTGGTATTTATTGCCAAAATTCACCACAGTTTGACGATCTGTTTGGTTTTTCTGTGGAGGATGTGGCGAATGAGGTGAAACGTGGAAACAAACTGGTAAAGAAATTAATTATTATTATTGACAGAATATTTTCCCCACCTCAGATGTGAATGCACTCAACTTCAGTTGTTAATTGTGGCCTCTATGTCAAGTGTAACTCATTTGTTTGCATTAGATTTGTAAGAAATGCAAGAAAAAAGGTGCCACTGTGGGGTGTGAAGTGAAACGCTGCAAGAAATCCTACCACTACCCATGTGCCGTTGAAGAGAGAGCGAAGAGTGTCGAGGATGAAACCAAAGGCCATTACAAGTTAGTTAGCTGTGTTTACTGTTTTACAAAACCTGTTTTATGTAAAGTGTATTGAGTCTAAATATTTGTTTGTCTTTTTGTTCCAAAAAACAAGGTTGTACTGCTTGAAACATTATGAACAAGGTAGATGGACACCTCTACTGGTTTGCATTTACTGTTCTCTCATGTGTATTTTTTTTTTTTTTTTTTTTTTAATCAATGAATGATCAATTAATGCATCTTAATCTTTTTCCTTTATATGACCAGAAAGAAATAATTCTCTAAATGGGATCAACGCATCATCATCCAAAAAATCAAGTAAAGCAGCATCAGACAAGGTTTGAACTGTTAAACATTTTAAAGTTACATTTTGTGATTAAATCGTAAATTAATTAAAATGATCCCTCGTCTTGCTGAACATTTTTATTTAAATAATTGATGCAGTGGTGAAAACTTCAGATTCAACTGGTAACATTTCTTTTTTTCAGTTTTATTCCCATAAGGTTTATTGCCCAACATGTAAAAACACTGAGGGAAGTATCCTGTTGGAGAATCTGGATAACAACCTTATAAAGTGGGTGGATTTATTTTTTGTTTGTTTTTCTCTTCTACTTCATCAGATCTTGATAATTGTATTTTAAATGTATTTTTTTCTTTTCTTTATGTGACAGTATCTAACCATATTGTAATAGCAGTTTCTTTTCTTTTTTTCTTCAGGTCTTACTGTGTAAATCATGCACCTTCATCAAGTAAGAACAAGAATGGTAAGCCTTTGACTGGCCTCATCATCTGTGTAAAGTGATGTTTTTTTCTCTCTACAGTTTTGCTTTCTTTCCTGTAGCAGGTGGGTCGTCTGTTTACAGCAGTGCTTCAGACTCATCCAGCAGTACAAAACACATCCCTTACAAGGTACACACACTATCCATAGTCACCTTAAGTAAAGCTTTTTTATCCATTTAAGCTGTGACATCATTTATTGAGTCCATAAACCACATCCAGCTGTCGTTCTGCCACTTGACATGTGATGATAAACAACAGAAGCAGTAAGTGAAGCAGATAAGTGAAGTTCCAATTCTTAAAGGTACAGTGTGTAACTCCCTTACCCTAGGTGGCAACAGATACTTGAATCAGTGCAAAGACAGCGTGATTTCTCTGTTAAGTGTTGGGCTTCCCTAACGGCTGGCACTTTGGGACAAAAAGCCTTGGCTGTATCTTTCACGATTTTCGAATACTTCATTTCCACAACCTGCCAAAATATTAAGCACTTCAACTTCTCTGTCATCACTTCCATCAACCTGATCTCACAGAATTCCATGTAATGGCGCATAATGACCACGGACCTAGGGCTGCATGATATTGGAAAAAACTGACATTGAAATTTTTTTAACTCTGCGATATATATTGCGATATGAAAAAATACTCAGGAGGATATACACTCACAGTTAGTGAAAACTTTGAGACCATATTTTTCAACATAATTTTTATTTTGAAACCCTAAACTGGAATTTTTTCATATGAATCATATTTTTAGGATATTGGCATACAGAAACAAAAATCTAAAGTTTCAAGAATAATTTCAAAACAAAAAACTTAACAAAAGAAAATGGCACCTGCCAAACACAAAGTCACAACAGTCAATACTGGGTATGGCCTCTGTTTGCTTCGATGCAGGCGGCGATTCGTTGGCGCATGCTTCGAACTAGGTGTCACATGGTGTCCTATTCCACTCTTGCTGTAGTGCCTGGATCAGCTGCTGCCTGGCTACGCCTGGCTATATGACTGTAGCTCAAACCGGCCTCCACCATACCCAGTGCCCAGAGACGTTGTTCACGTGATAGACGTGGCGTGATGCTGTTCACTGGACTAACAATGGTGGCCGTTTTTGGGCCTTTATATAGGCCTTCAAAACCAATCCTCAAATTGTGCAGATACCCACTGAGTATTGCTCAATGTGTATTTGGTCCACTTTTGGACATGTGCAATGAACCGTGACAACATGACAACTCATCATTATCTCAACTACCCGAGCACTAAGTCATCAATAAATCCACAATGAATAATTACAACCCCCCTACAAGTAGAAATATGCATACATTTCTACCTCAAAGTTTCTATTGACTGTCAGTATAATAGCTGTGTGATAGTGACATAAAAGGTCAAAAAAATTTGTTGTGTTTCCTCTCATGGTGACAAGTGCAAGACACTATCGACACAGAACATGTGTTTCAGTATCATTCTTCTTGTAGTCAAAATAATTCCCGATAACTGAAGTTGCTTTTCTTTTTGGCACCAAGTCTTTGTTTTCAGTGATTTTCTCTTGTTCGTTGCTCATTTTTTAATGTCATTACCAGCGACTCACTCCATGTGCAGGGGCGTGGTCTGCTTCAACAAACTGATTAAGAACGCTTGTGATTGGTGGATCGCAGGTACCCAGGTTGAACATAGATGAGAACACGTTGAGTTCTTTTGCCTCCTACATCACAGGACCTGTAATGTGACTTTTGCGATGATGATGCTCAAACAATATATTGTGCTGCTCTACACAGACCCCTACCTCAAAATCTGTGGTGGTATCACGGAGTCACCTAAAAGTGATACCAATGTAAGTCAGTGGCAGGCATCAGCCGTGGTCCATGCACAGATCCCCTTTTTCAAATATAACCATGCATGGACCACGTAAGATGAGTGATCCCGATGCAGTTACATTTGAAAAAGGGGATCTATGCGTGGACCACAGCTGATGCCTACCACTGACTTACATTGGTATCACTTGTGCAGGCCCATCACAGAATTTCCGGAGATTAAGATATGGAGAAGCCCGCCCCATTCTGCAGGCGACTACTTTGATTTTTCTCCTCTGTAGGCTCATGTAGGGAAAAAAATGGCGTCGATATTGGCAGCGTGCAGCAAGCAGTATCTGTGCTATATATATTTTAAGAGGTTTTTCTAAGTTAAATGTAATTGAACTATTTTTTTTTTTGACTGATTGAGCGCTATTTTTCAATTATAATCAATAATTAGATTGATTACTGGAAAGAACACTATAAAAATCCTACACACTGTACCTTTAAAGAAATAAGAAAAAAAGGTTGGTACTAGTTAACATAATTAGCTAACTAACTGGATCTTTGTGAATTTCCTGATGTAGAAGATGGTGCTGTGTTTGTCAGTTGTTTATTTGTATTGTCCTGTTCAGGGAAAGGTAAATAAAGTAGTGATTTATGTCAACATACACATGGACAAAGTGAAGCGATGCATTGCAGTAAACAAAAACACTCTAAATCGCTGTCTGCCGCAGGTAAAACACCAACTATGTAAACTACGCCAATCACTGCATTCGAGGAAGCCTCTTATACCATTGCCACTGTTGCATTTGTTGCCATGGTAATGGTACATGATGCTTGTAGCATTATACACATGCTAGAACTTCAGCTAACAGCTCAACAAAACCGATTTTCAGAAAACAGAGCTCAACCCAGACAAAAATATCAAAAACTATCTAACAGTCTGAGACCAGCGTACGTCATGAATTATTTCATAAAACAACAAGAAAAGCACTCAGAGAGCGCAGATCTTCGCCAAGACAGATCTGCCCCCCGATCACCACCAAAATTTAATCATTTCTTCCTTGTGCCACTATCAACATTTCCTGAAAATTTCATGAAAATCCATCCATAACTATTCGAGTTACCTTGCTAACAAACAAACACGCACGCACACAAAGCAAAGTGATCATAGTACCTCCTGGCAGAGATAACAACAGACCACTGAGACAAACTTTGCACCTCTAAGCTAACACTAAGCAGATCCAACAGTGCAGGTATTATTTCTCTACCGCTAAAAGTCACTGAACGAGACAAAGAAGAACAGTGTTTTTTGATCATAACTTGGTTTCTTATGAATGAAGCTTCTGCTAATCTGGGCTACATTGAAATGATTCCGGACAGAAACTAATTTCCCAGGGTTTAACAGGAGAAATGAATTTAACCCCTTCTGAGCCATAACTGGGTCCTGACTGAAGAAATAACTTAATACTAATCTACCATAGACTCCTATATTGGAAACCAGAAATTAGTTTGATGCAAAATGATGCCAAACTTAACAAACAGATGATAATTTTAATGATTTTTCTTTTACTTTTGACAGAGACAGCACAGTTTTGACGACGAGTAAGTGTTTGATCATTCTGAGCTGCATGTTTTCAGTTCTGTGCACTACAGGTAGATAATATCTGCATTCTTCTAGAAAGTGGTGGACATTTTATATGTGAAGTTGCACTATGTATGATACTTACCATTTTTCTTTTGCAGTTTGTGCTGCTTATATAATGCTTAGAATGGTGTAAGGAGCTTATTGTGATGCTATTTGATCTTTATTCTGTGTCACAGAGAGGAGGTTACCCCCTCCAAACGTAACTTTAAAGGCTGGACAAGGAGGATGTCAGATGATTCGACCAATTCAGGTACATCGTCATACAGCATAAAACTTGTTTAAGCTGTTTTGTGTTAATGTATTAATTGGGCCCTTTTCCCTCATTGGGGTAGTAGCTACAATAATTACACTCTGAATTTTGTGACTCTTCCACAGAGTTGGGTGAATCTGACAAAGAACCCATGAGTATATTTGCTCCCCTAGACTCAGATTTAGAGGAGAACGCCAACTCAGTCCCCAAGGGTCAGGTGAGTGTCCTCTTTGGTTTTATTTCAGACAAATATAATCATCAGAGGCTGAAAACCATCTGTAAACTCACATCATTTTTTTTTTTTTTACCTTTCATTCTTTTCCACATCACTGTCACCTACGTCCAGTTTATCAGGTATGTTCAACCTCATTGTACTTAATGTCAATTATATGGATAGAATTTCCAAAATGTGAAGATGAGTATTTTATGCTGTATTAATAAGGGCAATAATCTCTTATATCTGTGCTGTACATTGTAATCTGTGGTGTTTTTATACCCCCACCTGCCCATAGAGCGAGGGTATATAGGAATACCAGGGATTCCGTCCGTTTTTCTGTTCGCCCATCTGAGAATTTCGTCCAACCGATTTCTCAAAGACTATTCGGCAGACAAAGTGTGATCAGCCTGAAAGTTAAGACTTGGGCAGAATAATGTTTGTCTTGGGTTTGACTGAACTCCCCAAAAAAGACAAGAATTTAGTTTAATCTAGTTTACAATTATCTTTAATTTAAAATTCAAAATTAATCTCTAATGAGGCAAGTTAGAATAAAATATTTCTGCCTCTTCTCATGAAATGATTACAACAATGTGATTTATTCTTGATATAGTGTAACTTGGACTTAGTATGTAATCATTACACCAGGTGAAAGGTGATTACTGATGTGTATAAATAGGATTATAATAGAGGAAATGGGTTCCAGTTTTATGTGTATATACGGTACCTGTGAACTGTAAAATTGTATATATGGTCATTGTTGATATTCATTTAGCTATATAAATGATTTAACAAAGCAAAAATGTCAGTTCATTGGTTTTTCTAGAAATGTAGCGTATAGTTTTTGCTTTTTTTAAATTAATTTGCTTTTATTTTTTTATGCATGTCTGTGTATATAGCTGTATGTGTTTTTGCTTATGTATTTTACTTGAGATTTTTTTCATGAAGCACTTTTTGAAATCTTTCGGCAAAAAGTGTTGTATAAATAAACTTTACTATTGTTATATGTACATATTTTCTTTCATTTCTTAAATATTAACTAATTTAATTTCTTTCATTTAACACTCTGCCATAATATAACTTTCTAGTATAGTTGAATACAGAAGGAGGTAATTTTTTTGTTATGTTCTCCACACAGAAAACACAGTGAGAATTCCTCTGGACCAGCCTTAGGTAGGTTCCCACAGCAGGTTCAGAGAACATACACCAATGTACAAGCAAGGCATGGTGATGGTTTGACATGTGAATGGTTTTCAAACTCCTGTTCTTTGTATCTTTAGGAAATGAATGCGTAGATGAGAGCAGAAACAAGAATGAAGATGAAACAATCATACTGTCGGTCAGTGGTGACACTATAATTTACTATACATTTCAGTTTGCAATATTTGTAATATCTATATTAAATGAGTTTTTTTTTTGTTGGTCGAGAAAGAGAGTTGATTTTTCTTTCAAACATAAGTTACTCAGGATGATTCTGTACTTTTTTGCAATCACACATTCAGCTCTTGAGAAAAAAAAATAACACTGTTTATTGTAGAAATTACTGTCGACATATTTTCCAATCTAGAGAAAACGTGTTTTCCTATAGAGCATTTATCTAAGAAACTGACCAGAATGATTAAAATGAAGATCACATTCACCTCAGTCCTCAGAAACCTCATCTTATTGTTTTTTCCAGAGCTGTATAAGCTACGTGATCTTCAGCGAAGCGTTTAAGTTGTCTACCATGAAATGTGTTTGTTTCTCCTCAGGATGGTGAGTCAGAGAGTCTGCTGCTCCCTGTGGAGACCTGCATGTCTGACTCAACAAACAGTACAATCTCACATCATTCACAGCCAGTCGCAGTTCCCAGTGTGGCTTCCGTCAGGGATGGTAAAGCTTGTGCTCTCTGATTCAGTCTGATGTTTGATCAGGATGTGCAGAAAACTGTTGAACGATGAGCCTTAACAATGTCACATGATCTTTTCTCAGGTCCCAGTAAAAAGCAGGGCCGTGACAAAAGCCCTGAACCTGTGAACCATCCGGGTAAACATACATGTAGACCCCCCGAAAGCTCCAAAGCCCCTCCCTCTTCTCACCACTCTAGTCCATACGCTGTTACTGACTCGCATCCCCAAAGCAGCAGCTCAGCAGCGCCCCCTAAGTCCACCGCTGGACTTCCTGCTTGTGCGACCCAGCCGTTAGACTCCACAAGCTTCTGGAAATGGTGCAACACTGCCGGATGCACCGAGGCCATCTTCACCAGTTTCATTAATGAGATGACCGCTATCTCCAGGAGAATTCAGTCCGACCAGGCCACCCAGGAGGGTGAGAGATCAGGAAATGTGACCGTCACTGTTACTTGCTTCTCAATCCCAGAACATAACCGTTTTTCTTTTTCCCACAGATTATGACGTTGCTCTTAAAGTCATGAAGGGTTCTGGGAAACTGGGAGAGCTCGTAGCCAAACAGCAGGAAGGTAAAGCGAACTCTAAACAGCACCAGCCCCAAAGATAAAGCTAGAGAAACTAATAAATACACACACTAGACACATGCTGTTATTATGTGTCCAATATGAGAGTAGAGGTAGTTTAACAGTGAATTCTTTTAATCCAATCTGGTGTTGCCAAGAAAAAACTCTTCTCAAAAGTCTGATTATGGTCACATTTCCAGTGGTGTGGACTTTTTAGTAGCCAAGAAGACTTTTTCATTATTTCACATCATGTGATATCAAAGTATGTCTTATTTGAATCATTACATTCTTCATATAACCAGGTGAAAGATTAAAATCTCTTTTCCCAGTTGTGGCATCAGCATGGGCCACTCACTTTTTACTGGCAGACTAATGAGAGCTAAGACCTTTGTTACTATGGTAACAGTCAGGTTGTGAACAGCTTCCAGTGATGGTTTAGGAAAACCAAAGATATTAAAGGTAATAGGTTCCAGTCTTGTATGTTTTACTGTTGATGAGACATTTACAAGATGTTCTTTCAGTCTGGTTATATTTACCTTTGGTTTTTATCATATAAGAAAAGATATAAAAATGTCTGTGTGTTTGGTTCATGGTTTGGCTGCATTGACTGTACAGCTGTTGAGAATGATCTGTACCTGCTGCAACACTTCAGAATGTCAGTTGTTTCACAAAATGGTCATTTAGTTATAAACAGAGGTTATCAGGTGTTGTCGTAATTTGCCAGTCTGCGGTTTAGATGTTAAAGATCATCACAGAGGATGAATCAAACAGTTTTGACCAAACAGTTGTTTATTCTTGGGACTGAGCCTCTTCTTCATCAGGACTCTATTCAGACAGATCAGAATCTGGTCTCTGTTCAAACACCTGTGTTATGTTTGCACATAAAGACTGGAATGTCGTGTCTTTAGTCAGAAAATCATTGGTAAGATTATATTGAGTGGATGGTGTGGTGATGTGGATTAAATGCGTTTTTGGGACTTGTTCAGTCGTCAACAGCCTCTTGCTGTAGAGTATGAAGGCTGTACTATGTGCCCAGACCTGCGGTCTCTTCACCTGGTGGCTCTCATCGGGCGGGGAGGCTGTGGGCCTGGGCCACAGGAGACCACCAGAGAGCCGACGTCAGTCTTCAAATTCTTCTCCACTTTCAGCCGTCTCCATGTTTCAGAAGCATCTCCTTGTTTTGTTTCTCACTTTATCACAATGTATTTGGGAATAATAAGAGGCCTTTTAGGTTTAGTAACGTCAGACATTTGTGATCAGAAATGTTCCAAGATGCAGTTCAGTGGGAACTGGCAATCTGGATGCTGAAACACTACTGACTTGGTGATTGGGAGATAGATGATGGGTGGAGCATCAGACCAAAACACAAAATGACAACATAAACATTGCTTGTGGGCTGACACTTAGCTTTTTAAATGTGAATATTCTGGCTGGACTACTACTGTCATTAATACCAGTATTTGAAATGAACACGATTCCTTAATGTCTGGTGACATTCAGGGCCATTTTATGATTACCTGGAACATAATTCTTTCATACAGCACCTTTAACTGGTTTAGAGACTTAATGGGGAAATAATGAAAGTTTCCTGAAGTGTTTCATGGTGTTTTAAAATCTGTTAAACTTCTCATTTATTTTCATGTTCTCCAAGGATGTGTGATCGCTGTGGTTTGTTTGTCAGCAGGATTAGCAAAAACTGCTGAACTGATTTTTGTGAAACTTTATGCAAAGGTAGGACAAGAAGCAGGTCCATAAAAACGATGGAGGCTGGAATTGCTTTTTCCATTGTTATCCCTAAGATAACTGAACTGAGACCAGACAGTTAAACGAACCAAATGGCGAGTGACAAAATGGAAGAAAACATGAGTCACAATTTGTTGTTTTATAGACTAGCGTTTTGGAACGAGAAGCAGGTCACACATGTTAAATTTCACAATTAAAATCGATGAATTTATTAAGCTTGAAGCATAACGGCTCTTTTTGTGATAATATGTGTATATTTGCTTAAATTGTGTTTACAGAGTTGAAGAAGAAACAAGAGGAGCTGCAGCAGGCGGCAGCAGCTCTGGATGAGGTGGCCTCAGCGCTCAGAAAATCACACCGATGTTAACGTATGAGCGCTTTTATGTTTGTATACAGTTTCTGTTTGTCATTGTACTGTAAGTTCATAGGAGGGCACACAGAAATACAATATCAGATACTGATATGTTCAAAGCACTGATACTTTGAAGGACAGTTGTGCAGTGAAATTTCAGTTTTTCAGTTATGTTTATAGAAATTAGCTTAAGAGTTCCAGCACAGAAAAAATATGGAGTTTTTTCATTAAGTAAAAATATGTTGAAAAAACTGTTATTTAAATCCTCTAACAAATGAGGAGCTGGTCGTAAAGTTCACATCCAGTCCTAAGAGTTTTCCAAGTTTATCAGAGTCTTTGTATGGAGTACTATTGTTTTTATAATACTGTTTTTAAGAAAAAATATATTTTAGTATTGAAGATAATTAATAGTATGTATGAATGTGTGTAATATGTTCTGGTGTGAATTTTAGGAAGGCGACAAAGCGTTCTGAATGTGCTTTTTTGGATCCTCTGTATTTGTGAGTCAACTACAAAGACTTGTGTGTTTTCCAGTCTGTATTTACAGTGATACCAGACTTTTTAGACGTGTTCATGTAAGAAAACTTGTCCGTCCTCATTATGTGTAAAAATGTGATCTCGGGAGCAATTGCGGTACGACTGTTTGCTTGGTGTCACAGATGAAAGGTGAAGGTCGCTGTGACCACAGCAACAGACATTCATCGATTAGTTGTTGAGCTGACAATAATCGATCAGTTTCAGTTACTCTGAAAGAAAAGAAAATACAAAGTTTTATCCATCATCTATATTATAAAAGCCAAGTGGCCTCTATGTGCTTGCATTTGTGTATGTATCTGGGGATTCACACAAAATCTGGAAAGAGCTGACTGCTGCAGTTTGGCATACTTATGTATTTTTGGTCAAGGAACAGACTAGCGAAAACAGCAAGTTAATAGGACCAATATTTTGGGAGATATTAGTCATTTTGGAATACAATAGCCTTACAATCATGTTGCTATACCCAGAACACTTTGGCGGTGACTGGTGGACAAATACGGTACAGCATGCACGAATACATAACAGCATAAAAACTACCACATCTAGAACCCGTGGATCCCCAGCTAGTATTTAAATATTTTCTGATTCCTTGTTTCTTGTGGCAGTAAACTGAATATCTTTGGGTTTTGGACCAAACGAGGAATTTAAGGTCATCCTTCTGAAAAATAACAGTTTATCATTAAACCAGCCTATAGTTTGATTCTTCTGAACACAGTATCTCAGGGACACCTTTAGAGAACTAGAACCTTTCACTTGGACTGAAGGGTGAAACTGTTACAACTCGTCCACTTTTTATATTTAAAGGTTACGATCACTCTGAACTCAAAACACACCTTAGGCCAAAACTCAAGACTTAGATTAAGATGCAAGGAAAGTGGACACATCTGATTGAATTTACATTTCTGAGAAATTATTGATGTTGTTAGTTACTAATAGTTACAATACGAAAAGTAAAGAATATTTAACCAAATAATGTACACTGCACTTTCTTTTGATGGTATTTTACTTGTAGTGGGTTCAAGTCAAGAATTGTGGAAAGGACCAAAAACATTCCTTTTAGTGTTTCTGCTTCATAGTGCAGGTTATAGCTTCAAACTTGTATACATTTCTGTTTACTCTGAAAATGAATGTGTACATTTATGACTTTTATATCCGTTTCATTTCATTCCATTTTATTCAGATGTAATCCTCTCATACCATGTTCTGTTGTAAACAGTAATATACAAACTATTTTTCTTTTTGCCGTTTAACTGGTGTTTTGTCATATTCATATATTTTATATTTCTTTTGGTACTGAAGTGGAGCGATGCCGAAATAAAATGTTCTATGAAACAATGTGGTCACTTCTGTTGACCTACAACCAAAGTGTCTGCTCATGAAAATGCTCCAGGTATGAAAAAACATCACTGGTATGACCATCTGATGTGAATATCCTTTTTCAGTTTAACTAATGCATTTCAGGACACTTAAATAAACTTAAAACTTGAAAACTTACATACATTGGAGTCTTTATTTTTTTTTTTTTTCTTGCAGGGGTCAACTGGCACTTTCAGCATCAATTATTAAAAATACACAGATTGTCAATGACCGGGTTCAATAGAGATATAAGCATATGTGCTCAAACTCTTTGTATCAGTAGTGCAGATACCACAAAAGAGATTTTAGTAAAATAACTTTCCTGCCTGCCTGGTGAAACTTACTTGTTTTGAGCTGCAAAAATAGATCATTTACATAAATGAACATTAGCTGCACAATATAACACTTTTCCAACATATGAAATCTGTAAATGTAGTGCATAAATGATCATTTTTCTCATCTATAACAGTTTAAGAATCAGGGCTCTGATCTTTGAGTCACAGCTGAGACAGAACATGATGCATTGTCGTCACACCTAAACCCCACAGTCACTGCCCGGTCTTAAAACTACTTCTTTTATCCTGTCAAGTGCAAAGATCATACCTGTTTAACCTGGATATGATGACTCCAGACTGCACATCCATATTATGATTGTGAAAAGAACTCCAGAAAGTATCAAACAAGTGCAAACTAAAGTAACTTGGTCAATTAAAACATAATAATAGAAAAAATAAAGTGATATCAGGCAACTGGTAAGACTCTTTCAAGTTAAAAGGAAACGTCAAGCTAAGCTCTGAAAACCCGCTCCATGCGTTTAACTCTAGCTTTGCACATTACGCTGTCAGGCACTTTGGTCAATCAGTGCTGTATGTGTCAGTATGTACAGGTCAGGTAGTGGACTCAAAGGTTCTGGTCTGGAATGAGGTGAATCTACGATTTGACAGCGAAGGAAATACTGTACAGAGTTCATCGGAGGGGGATGGAGAAGCCGCTGGGATCAGTTCTTGAACGCTCCACAGCGACTGGCCCGACAGATAAAATCCTTGAGCAGGTTTCCGTCGATCTGCCAGAAAGCAGCCGTCTGGGTCACCTCGGTCAGGTGATTGACACAGAACTTGAAGCAGAACTCTTCCAGGTCCTGAAAGACAAAGATCAGAAAACATAAAAATAAGAGAGTGGAGGGGGAGGGGCAAGAAAAAAGGCTGTCACTATTATTATATTTGGTATTAATGATTTTTTTTTTTCTTTCTTTTTTTTCCTGTACTATTATTTAAAACCCTTTACTGATTTCTCATTTTTGTATACTCATATCTTTTGACCCTTCTACTTACACTGAACAAAAATATAAATGCCACGCTTTTGTTTTTGCTCCCATTTTTCATTAGCTGAACTCAAAGATCTAAAACTTTTTCTGTGTACACACAAGGTTTATTTCTCTCAAATATTGTTCACAAATCTGTCTAAATTTGTGTTAGTGAACACTTCTTCTTTGCTGAGATAATCCATCCACCTCACAGGTGTGGCATATCAAGATGCTGATTAGACAGCATGATTTTTGCACAGGTGTGACTTAGGCTGGCCACAATAAAAGGCCACTCCAAAATGTGCAGTTTTATCACACAGCACAATACCACAGATGTCACAAGTTTTGAGGGAATATGCAATTGGCATGCTGACTTCAGGAATCTCCACCAGAGCTTTTGCCTGTGAATTGAATGTTCATTTCTCTACCATAAGCCATCTCCAAAGCTGTTTCAGAGAATTCATGAAGAAGACTGTGCAAGGAAAATGGTGGTCACACCAAATACTGACTGGTTTTCTGACCCCCCTGGACCACCCAATACAGTAAAACTGCACATTTTAGAGTGGCCTTTTATTGTGGCCAGCCTAAGTCACACCTGTGCAATAATCCTGCTGTCTAATCAGCATCTTGATATGCCACACCTGTGAGGTGGATGGATTATCTCAGCAAAGGACAAAGGAGAAGTGCTCACTAACACAGAGTTAAACAAATTTATGAACAATATTTGAGAGAAATAGGCCTTTTGTGTTCGTAGAAAAAGTTTTAGATCTTTGAGTTCAGCTCATGAAAAATGGGAGCAAAAACAAAAGTGGTGCGTTTATATTTTTGTTCAATGTATTAGATTGCCAATTTTCTTTTCATTCCCTCTTCCGTCTCCACCTGCATATACCCAACCCGCACAAAATAACCATAAATAATCATACATATACACACGCATGCACATAAACTCACCTGTAAATAGCCCTCTGCACCCGTCCTTGATTTGCTTAACCCATAAAGACCCAGAGCGACTTTTGTGGCAGTTCGCAAATAAATTTTTCTCTATATTTGCCCTTTCTTAAGTGATTAATCACCGTTTATTGTAATATTATCCCCTTTAGTTTTGCATTTCTTCCGTAAAAATCAGGTATTTTTCTATGTTTGTTTTACTGATCATGTAGATGTTCATAAAATCTCAGAGTAAATTCAAAGATTATTATATCAGAAACAGAAAAAAACGGAAGATTAAGTGACTTTTTCAGCAAAAATCTATCATTAGCTGAATATAAACAAGTGTGTCCATCCACTGTCATTTATCAAACTCCATGAGTTTTACTGGTGAATCAATGTTGTAGAAGATGACAGTGTTTTCCACGCTCACTACGTCCAAATGGGTCATATCTGATGAACATGAAAAGATGACAAACTATTTTACACCAATTATTTACATGTATTGATAGGATTAGTTGATCAACAGGTATTAAACAGTTGAACTCAGTAGATGGTTCTGGACGATCATGGATGTTGGTGTCTTTATGGGTTAATGTCTATGGACTCTTCTGTCTTGTCTGGTGTCTATGAACTTGTATGCCAGATGTTTTGTCTTGTATTTTTTGTTACCCCTGTCACAATGTTTGTCAAGCATTAAATAAAAAAAAACACAACAACATAAAAATAGGACCAATGGCTATGTATCTCATCGCAAGGTTATTATCGTTAACGAAAACTAACGAAATGACGAAAACTAGAATTGTAAAAACATTTTCATTAACTGAAATAAATAAAAACTATAATTAAAAGAAAAAATGATAACTAACTGAAACTGTATTGTGTGCTTACAAAACTAACTAAAACGTATAAAAATTATGGAGAAAATTCCCTTCGTTTTCGTCTCTGTCAATGTTGGATTGATATGAGATCGATTTATTTCCCTCGAGCAATTTCAGCTAGCGGCAGCGTATGATATTTAACGGTCCGTCACTTGTGGTTTCCAGTCGTCTTCTGGTCCCCACTCTACCTGGAAACATGGAGACTAAAGTTGGGAGAAAGCAGCAGAGTCCTGTCTGGGATTTATTTGAATACGACAGAGAAGAAGAGAAAAGATATTAAAAAAAACCCTAAAACTAAACTAAAAATAAGCATTTAAAAAATTACGAAAACTAATAAAAACTAGCAAACCTGCTCTAAAAACTAATTAAAAGTAACTGAATTAGAGAAAAAAAAGTCAAAACTAAATAAAACTAAACTATAATGAAAATCCAAAACTATTATAACCTTGTCTCACCGGCATGTTCTATCAAGAATCAATAACAACTTGAATTCGTGAGGTTGTCAGGTTCTGCCGCTATTTTAGAGCCCTGTGGTCCTATGATCTACCATTTTCCAATGTCTTTTACAATATTCTGGTTTCATTACATTTTTCATGTGTGATATTTACTAATGGATGAGGAATCCGGGAACCAGGAAGAAACTCTCTTGTGTCCTGGGCAGCAGCACAAATAACAGCTTTCAGACAGGATTTCAAAGATGCCTTTCCTCTGATAATGAAAACTGACCTCAGCATCGTAGCGCACAGCTGCAGAGAGCAGGGAGAAGGCGTTTTCCACCGTGATTCCCCTCTTGATTATGATTTGACACAGACGTTTGAGGCGGTTCTCACAGTAGGACGTGGCCAGATCCAGAAGCCCTGACAGAACGAAGGCACAGAGCGACAAATGTTAAATACTGATGAGTGACACAGCAGACAGTGGACTGTGACGTGTCCGTGGGTCTGACCGATGGCGTCCTCGGGTGGCAGCTCCACAGTGTCCGTGTACAGGAACTCCAGGAACGAGCGGTAGACGGGATAGGAGAACTGGTCGATGTCAATCACCTCCTTCATGTCTTCGTTCCAGTGGGACTGAAACATTGATCTGAAGTGTTCACACCTGCACAGACGTGGTCATGGGAACAGATTCAGAAATGGTTTTAAAGATTTACACTTTAAATATAAACATGCGAGACGAAATCTGACCTGATTTTAAGAACTGCTTTGTGGACGTAAATATATTTGCCGTCCACGCAGAACTTGAGGTCGGCCGTCTCTGGGTTGTCGAACTCTTTCTTCAGAGATTGAGCCACAGTTAAGAAGTCATCGTGTTCTGGAGGAAAAACACAAACGCATACAGTTATAAGAGTTTACATCCTTTCCTTAAAGAGAAACACTAATATCACACTATGAAAATACTCCGCTGCAAGTAAATGTTCTAAGTTCAGACCCTACTATGTGGTATGGATGTATCACAGCAAAAACAAGATATGAGCAGGTTTAAAGAAGCCAATTTTACGACTTTTCTTAAACTTAATTTTTATTTAGTTTTGCTCATACAAATATACAAGGCATTTTACATACATAAACATATCTAATCAAACATCCTTATATGGTATATATGAAAAAATATGGATATCTGCAGTAGATATTGAATACAATTAGAGTCACAAATGAAACATGAATGACCCTATAAAGAAACCAAAATTACAAATAAAATAAAGGGGAGGAAAAAAAAACATAAACATAATGTACATGTCTCTGTTTTGATAAAATGCTAAACACTAATTACAAAATTTGACAAATTCTTTACAAAGATTTCCAAAGCAAATACAGCAATATCATTTAGTCTGTGGAATTGTTATGACCTTTAAGTGACAGATTTAAGGGTTAATTATGAATTATAAGGATATTAAAGCCTTAATTTAGGACAGTCACATTTCAGATTTTTTAAGGATCCACAGACACCTCGAAAATGTATGAAAAGTAAAAAAAGTTAAAAAAAAAAAAAAAAAGTAGCCCTGTTAGTGTTTTACTATTATACACAATGTTTTGGAAATATTTTACTGCTTCAGTGACATGCAGACAAAAATATTTTACTTTCATTGTCTTCTTTTGTAGTTCATTTTCTTGTCTTTCTCTGAAAAATACCAATTAAGTTCATTCAATTTTTGCCTTTTGTTGTGTTATTATTGTGTCATAACCATTATCGTTCAATCATTTTTTTTCCCCACTGTACTACAATGTCTAACTCAGCCTGAGCCACCTTTGACCATAATGTTATAGCTGACTGGCGTTAGTTTGTAGCACCACATTCTTATTATTACTCCACCCCCCCGAAGGGGAGGCAAGGGGTATTGTTTTTGGTTTGGTTTGTTTGTTTATTTGTTAACACTCTAGCAGCAAAACTATTGGTTGAATTCATACCAAATTTGGTTTATAGATTGCCAGTGACCCAGAATAGATCTAATTACATTTTGGGATGAGTAGGTCAAAGTTCACATTTTTCATGAATTTTTCAAATCTTTTTTGTTTGTTTTTTTTCCCATTTACTTATAATGGGTGAAATTTCAAATGTCTGTAGCAGCAAAACTATAGGTTGAATTCATACCAAATTGGGTTTATAGGTTGCTAGTGACCTAGAATAGAAGTTATTACATTTTGGGAAAAGTAGGTCAAAGCTACTTATAAGGGGCGAAATTTAAATTGTCTATAAAACATCAATTTTGTTTCAATTTACTACAAACTTGGCACATATATAGAAGCAATTGATATGCTGACATCAGCACACGCATAGACATGATGACATCAGCTGGATCGATGCCAAAATAAACTACAATACATGCGAGGGGCGGGGTTTGTTTTGCCTGGCACCACTTGTTTAACTAATTATAGGTAAAATAGGCAGACATCACAGTATTTTAGTGGTTCTGCAGTGAATTGTTGTATGTACAAATTTATATAAATTCATAATTTGTCTTAGTTATAGGTGAGGTACAAAATGAAGACAGAAATGCACCAATGTAGGATTGAAGTACATGAGCACTTTGTCTTACCCATGGTCAGAAGCCTCCACATAACTGAAGGAGTGGCAAAGCATGCAAAGATGTCATCAGTGCAGGTAAAGTGTGTGAGGTGAGGCAGGACTATGGACTGGCCCCGGCACTGGCCCCACATGTACACCTGACCACTCTGGGTCTTAGCAGCTGATGTATGTGTGGAGTGACAGGCAGCGATCTCCACGATTCTGTTGAAGGAGCCAAAACAGCAAAAGTCAGTCAGTGAAAGTGTGCGAGTGGATTCAGTGGGTGCAGTTGTGGCGGGATGTCGTACCTCTCTTTCTCCGTCATGATCTGAACCGGGCTCAGCTGGTTGCTCTTGTTGCCTGTGCCCAGTTGTCCATATGTGTTGGCGCCCCAGGCGTAGAGCAATCCTTCATCGGTGAGGGCCAGACAGTGGGCATAGCCAGAGACAATCTGAAGAAAAATAACAAAAATAAACATGGTCATGTTTTGTATGAGACCGAACTTTAATACATCGGCATAAGAAACTGTTTTGGTTCTGAATGTTTTAATAATTCTAGAGTAGTGAAGTCCAACTCTCTAGGGACTCGTGAGGCATCAAAGACTATATTTACATGCCCATTTTCTGTTTCTTCCTCCTTCTAAAAAGCTCTTTACGTGGCTAACAAATATGAATATTCCCACTAACATTCCTGCAACTGTGCATCCACCAGCACCATTTATTTTTAAGTTTTCCACTTGAGACAGACTCCCTCTTTTGTGCTTCAAACACACACTGAAAAAGTCAAATTTTCAATATCTTTTTCATTTCTATAAACCTGCTGATATATTCTGTCATGATGTTTAACAGTAGGTGTATTTAGCATAAACAGAAACCGTGGGCTGCAGCCTGTAGTAAAACGTGCAAATTACATTCAGTGTGCTGCATTCATGTCCAAAGAATGCTGATAAAACTGAAATAACACTGGAATATTCCACGTCTAAATCAGACAATGTTAATTTTGGAAAAAAGGAAAATTGGCATGGAGAAAATGGTACTGAATGTCTGAGATACTATCATATCAAAATAATAGTGGAATAACAGTGTGTATGTAAACATATTCGGTGTTATGCAAGCACATTTTACAAAAATGAAATAACTTGATTGGTTGGTAACAGAGTGAAGTTTCACCAGGAATAAAACATGGCAAAGTGCCCTGAAAATCTATATCTATAAGATCTATTTAGTAGCAGAAGAAGAAAGAAGAAAAAGAAGAAAAATTAAAAAAAGAACACTTCACTTTTTATCACAATGATGTACACTGTATTATGCTACAGACATCTAAAATTATGTTTCATAATAGCAAAAACTTTAGAAATTAAAGGATAACACAAAGTTTTATCCAAAAAAAGGGAATCCACTTGTCGTTCTTCAGGCACACTCGCACCAAGACAAAGATTAAGATAAAAATGTACCTGGAGTTGACCTGAGAGCACCTGCAAATTTTCTTTTTTGACAAAGTTTTACTTTTCTAAATGTATCACCTCTCTGAAAGTAGCGTTAGCTTGAGTTAATATTAAAATAAATAAAATAAATCATATCACTGAGTTACAATTGCAAGCACTTTCAAGCACTTAAACTAAAATTAAAGCACTTTCAAGACTTTGAAAACACAACATTGAAATTCAAGGATTTCCAAGGATTTCAAGCACCCGTACAAACCCTGCATTATGTTGCACTGGCACTGCATTAACACTGATCGACACACCTGTTGCACACATAAACCCTGCAGAGCTATGAGGCGACATGGAGTCAGCTGGTTCCCATTATTCCCAAGTCCAAGCTGTCCGTTTCCATTATAACCCCAACCGTACACCTGCAGAAAAAACAAAACAACATTGCCATTAGTTTTGGGCCAGATGATCCTGGAAAACTCTACATGTGGCTCCACTCACCTCTCCATTGTCCACGACCGCCAGAGAGGAGGTCTGACCACAGACGATACCGACGGCCACCTTGTTCTGCAGGCAGTTGGACACTCGGCGAGGTGTGGGCTGGTTCGCCGTGGAGCCGGAACCCACTTGACCACAGTTGTTGTAGCCCCACGCATACACCTGACAGACAGGATGGAAAAATAAAGACATCCAGAACAACAAAACGGACATAGAACTTTTCTAAAAACAGAACATTTCAATATAAATATGTGTAAAATTCTCTTAATAATTTATCTGATGTCACACTTCATTCATTATGCCACAGAAATTATGCTCTGATCTGTGGTATCATTATCCAGTCGACTTGAATCTCATGTCAATCTGTTATCCAGTGAGAACTTCTAACAAACTGAGGTCCACTTCAAAGTATTTACAAGTTGCTTCTGTCCTTTACAGTCAGTTTACACAAATAAAATGCATTGAAACTATCAGTGCTTGTTTTCCTTTTTGCTTCGTCTGTTCCCACTCTGAATAGCACCTGATTTTGCTTTTGTTTGGATAATGCACACAGAACATTTTCCCACCATTGTCTGACCCACTTGGGTTATTATAATTAATGAAAACTAAGAATAAAATGAGCAAAATAAAGCCTTTAAACAAGGAAAAAAATAAAAAGAAAGAAGAGCAAAACTAAAACCAACTGTAGAATTGTAAAATCAGCGTTATTTTCCCTTTACCCAAATGTTAATGGTTCATGTTAAATGAATGAAGTTTAAGACTGAGAATAACATCAGGAAGGGTTTAGATGCTGCAGCTGCTTTCAGGGTTATGAGATTTAAGATTTAAGATTTCATGGCATGTGCTGCTGACCTCTTGGCCAGGTCACCATTGTAAAAGAGATCTCGATCTCAGTGGGATTTTATCTGATTAAATAAAGGTCTAATAAAAGAATAATAAAAAAAAATAAGATGTTCCATGTAATTTGGCTAAAAACTGTGCATTTTCACATATTTGTCGACTGTAATGACAGATCTTATTTAGTTTAATTACACTCAGATATTAGCAAAAAAGTGAAAGTGAGGAGAACATGGCCTGGAATAATCCTCCACACTTGTGTCATTAAGAATAATAATCACAAAAAACATTGGTTAAACAAGTGGATCTTCAATGGATCCTCATTTTTTCTCCCCCTTTTTCAATTAGCTTGCTCTAAAATGTTTTTTTACCCCCTATAAATCACAGTTTTCTGTATTACACCTCAAAACCTAAAACCAACATAACTAAAACTAAACAATATCTACCACGAAACTAGTCAATTCCTCAAAATAAGGATAAAAATAGAACAGTATGTACATTTTTGTAAAACTAAATGAATAACAAAAGCCAAACTGACAGACCAAATGACGATAAAAGCTAAATTTACCCACCCTGATAACACTGTCTCCCTGTTTTTGTATCTTATGCACCAAAAAGCCCGTTAATGGAAGCTTCACTGCTACAAGCGTTCATTCATGTGTTCAGCAAGCTTCTAAATGCTAAAAAGTAAGTGCTTTGTTGGCTCCAGGGTTTATGCGACGTAACAGAGGTGGATGAAGTGCATAAAAATGTGAAGTGAATGAACTGAGACGTTCATTGACACTGAAGGAAGCTGAGTATATATGAGGCAGTAATGTGAGGAACAATAGATTCATTATGACTGAGCTTAATTGCCTGTGTTTTTAGCTCAGAGGGATAAACTACTGATGGGATTGGGTTTATTTTCGTACTCTGGTCTTTACTGCACTGTTGCTGAGCTAAATTACCTCTGTCGTCAGGAGGGTTTTACACAGGCTCGTGTTGGACTTAAAAGTAAAATATTTCTGAAACACTCGCCTCTCCTGAGTCCGTCAGAGCCATTGAATGGTGAGAACCACAGGCCACCTCTGTGACCCTCTTATTGAGCAAGTTGGCCGACACCAGCACTGGAGCTACGCCTTGGTTGGTCGTCCCATTTCCCAGTTGGCTGTAGCCATTATGACCCCAGGCGAACAGCTCACCATCTGAAACACAAAAGATTAGTCATTCTGCTGCTCCCCTTAATCCAGCTGTGAGGATTACTATGTGTGTGTGTGTGTGTGTGTGTGTGTGTGTGTGTGTGTGTGTGTGTGTGTGTGCGTGTGCGTGTGCGTGTGTGTGTAGATACCCTCGGTGGCCAGTAGGATGTGGGGTCCACTGCCGTAGCTCAAACTGACCACCTTCCTCCCACTCAGGAAGTCCAGTTTTTTGGGTACAATGGTGCTCTGGCTGTCCCCAGTTCCCAGACAGTTACTACAGTTCAGCCCAAAAACGTGCACCTGGATGTGGGCAGATGAGGAAGGAAGGACAAAACAGGAAGCACATAAATGGAGCAACGATAAGGAGGTCACCCAACGGGTCACACTGCAGACAAACATCAACCCTCGTGGGCAGCGCTGATAAGAGCTGCAGATTCAGCCATGCACAAAGCAAAATCAGTGACAGAGAGCGTAAAATACAGCCTAGAATTTAGCTGAATGATGAATAATGTAGAATAGTGTAGGACATAAATGTATCTGCTGCCCAATGAATGGTCTTATTTGAACAGCTACAGAGGCCAAATTTGTGATTGTGAGAACCAAAACAGAGGTTAAAGAGAAAGATATGTGACCTCCAGGGCAGCAGAACAACATTAAAAAGGAGACATATGTAGTATCCCACTTCAAAATAAATGACTACATATGTCTTGAACTAAGGCTGGGCAATATGGAAAAAAAAAATCATGTCAGGATAATTTTTTTCATATCAGACGATATCGATATACATCGCGATATAAATCAAATCACTATTTTTGTCAAGCTTAAATTTTCCCTTACTCATAAGTTAGTTGTGAAGACATCAGAAGGTTCTTTTTGATTTAAATATGATTTATTTTCTGTCAGAGGTTGAACATGACAGATGTGCTGAAGAACATTATGAAACTGTGTCAGATAAATAAAACAGGTACATATATTTAAAACTAAACTAAAAGTCTGACCGGCAATCAGAAGCTTTCAAGTTTTAAAAGAGAACACAAACACAACAGACCATCTCTGCAAAACAATACCCGGGGTATATATATGTGGGGGTGCGTTCCTCAAGAAGCTTTGCAGGGACTGTGCCTTTTCTGTTTCTGCCCCAAAGCTGTGGAACCAGTTACCTTTAGATGTTAGGCAGGCTCAGTCTATGCCTGCATTTAGGTCACATCTAAAAACGTACTTTTTCTCACTGGCTTTTAATCAGTGAGTGAGATGTTTTTTAGATTTCCTATGTTGTTTTTACCAGATTTTAATTTGCCTTCGTTTTTATGATGGTTGTATTTTGTTGTTCTTAGCCCGCTGTGCATCTTGTCTTATCACTGTGTTACTTATTTATTCCCTTGCTTTATGATTCACTTTGGCCAGCTGTAACGTTTTTAAAGTGCTTTGTAAAAACAGCTGGTATAGTATGGCTAACTGCCATAACTGGTGTAAAACTGAAAGTGAAACTTAAGGAAAGGTGAATATTTGCATTCTTCACACAGGCTACAAGTATTCGTTCGGTACACCTCTGTATTGTATTGAAGGCCCCGAACCAAAACATTTCACAACCTACTTTTCAGTAACCTGGTCCCTCAAGTTCTCGGTCACATTTTCTCCTGAGGGAACACTCATTACCTCCCACTGCAGTCAAAACATTAGCGTGTGCTGCGGCTGCTCTTACACCTGTGCTGTGTGTATCAACCTAACTTGCTGTGGCTCTAGTCTGATTGGTTCGGTGCAGTGCTACTTAAAGGTGGGGTCTGAGATGTTTTCCTGGAGCATTTTTTTACTATATTCCTTAAAATCCCCTTCACACCCTGATTACAACTAATTAATTAAATGCTCTAACACAAACATTTTTAAAAATTAGTCACCTGTGGAACGGACAGGACTGAAAAAACACCATCCAATTATTTTGAGTGCCCACTCGAAATGATTGAACGGTGATATGTCTATCAAACTCAACTGCCATTCGCCCCTCCCCCCTTCCCCTCTCTGGGCGTACCCCTCTTCGAGCATGAATTGCGCGTTCCCAGAGGCTGGAAGCACTTGTATAGGAAGCGAAGCCAGAACCTGGCTATATTAGTTATATTAGGATGGAAAGTTCACTGGCAAACTGTTTTGTCACAAACATAAATCACTAGGAAATGTAACGTTAGACAGATAGGTCTGAACTGGAGCTGTTCTGTAAGAGCGGGGGTGTTAGAGGAGACTGAATGAGGTATGCATGGATACGCGAGCTGGACCCTCAGCCGGGGCTGTAGTCAGCGTCAGAGCCCGAGGCGGGGCCATATGGGACCAGAGCCGGGGTCGGAGCCTCAGCTGGTGTCGGAGACAGAGCTGGAGCTGGGGCCAGGCCAGACCGTAGACAGTGTTGAAGCTCGAGCCGGGAATGGAGCAGAGCCTCCGCTGGCAAATTGTTGCTGTGTGGCGCTCGTGAACCCTCAGGAACAAGCATTGCACGTGCCAGTACTCTGGAGGCGTGGCTTCGGAGGGACGTCTGAAGAAAGGGGCTTGGACTTTTGAATTGAGTATTTTCGAAATGTAGCTTGCTTGAACCGTTTTTTTAATTATGATTGGCTGTTCTTATGTCTGTCAAAACATGGATGAATGAATTCTAACAAAATTGTATCGAGCATGTCTCATATTTCAATTGAGGAAAAGTTATTTCACAATATACATCGTTATCGTTTTATCGCCCAGCCCTATATTGGACTCTTTTGTTCAGACAATATGAGATTTATTGCATTAATTTTCTGATGTATAATAGTAGGTTTCATTCAACACATGTCAGCTGTCTCTAATGTTTGTGCTGCTTTCTGTCATGGGGTCAAAATAAATCCTGACTTTAACCTTTAGAACCCATTTAGTTCAGTTTTTCTTTTCAGGTTGTGCTCATCTTTTCTTTATTGTCTGGTTGTATTTGAAGAAAATGTATGCTCATTTCCACCCTGACTTAAAGGTGGCCTAAGACTTCAGTACAGTACTATATCTGGCCCAATAACTAGCAAAGAAAATCTTAAATATTCACTATTTACACTGACATTATCTGAGAACAAAAGCAGCTTGTGTGGTTGAGACACAATCTAATCACCCAAAGAAGTGACGAAATTTCCCCTCTGACCACTTACCTCGTCGTCATTGGTTACGTAGATAGCTTCATTAGCAGACGTTCCAAAAACACATGCTTTTCGTATTGAGGCTAGCTCCTGGGGCCCCATCAGGCTGAAGATGGGCCATTTTGTCACATCCACCATGATGTGGTCGCTGCGACTCTGCGGCTAGAACGCCAGGCGAACATCAAACCATAAGCAGGGGTCGGGGTCAGGGGTGGGGGGGGTCGTCAGGGAAGGCAAAGATGCCAGTGCTGCAGCAGCTTCTGTTAGTGGGTATGAAGATGAAAACACATGTTCACAGACTGGATTATAGACATTTCACATTCATTCAAGTTATTCAATCCCTTGGCTTGAGCGCGACACAGGACCTGAATATTTTCATGTTGACACAGACTCAAACATGATCTCAGGAAGGAGATTAGAGAAAAGTTGGGTCATGTGGCACGACATTGGCTCCAAGAGATCAGGTCTGGTATGTAAAAAGCTTGACTCTGACATATTTTCTCAATCAGAAACTGACCACTTGAATTCCATTTTAACCAATAATAATAATATCATATTAAATACAGTAAAAAGGTGATGGTGACATTTTATACAGCTGGTAAAAACACTGACCTGATAGTACAGTAATAATTGGAGAACCAGTCACACATAATAATAATAATTAATAATAATACTAATAAATAATAATACTAAGAAGAGAGAAGAAAGAGAAGAGGGAAGAAGAAGAAGAAGAAGAAGAAGAGAGAAGAAGAAGAGGGATGAGGGAAGAAGAAGAAGAAGAAGAAGAAGAAGAAGAGAGAAGAGGGAAGAAGAAGAAGAAGAAGAAGAAGAAGAAGAAGAAGAAGAAGAGAGAAGAAGAAGAAGAAGAAGAAATTTCATTTATAGGCACCTTTCTTGGCACTCAGGCTTACCGTACTGTCAATAAGGAGAGTATAAAACAAGCAATAAAACATAGAGTAACTAGAAGCACTTGGAGAGTGCAGACCACCGCCAAGGCAGATCAGTGCCCCCCCTCCCCATGTCTGTCTGTCTGTCTGTCTGTCTGTCTGTCTGTCTGTCTGTCCATGTGCAAGATAACTCAAAAAGTTATGGACGGATTTGGATGAAAATTTCAGGAAATGTTGATACTGGCACAAGGAACAAATGCTTAAATTTTGGTGGTGATCGGGGGTGGGGGGGCTACTGATCTGCCTTGGCGGAGGTCTGCGCTCTACAAGTGCTTTTCTAGAAAAGACAGCGCAGACCTCAATGAGCAGAGTTAATTTTTTTTTGTTTGTTTTCATGCGTTGCAGGTACCATAGCAGTCTTCGGGCTCAGCACACTGTTATTGGTGAACACAGCTTATGAACTCAAGGGCTTAAGGATTTCTAAAGACTTTGTGGGTGTTTAACCCTTAAACACCTAGAGCTATTTATGGGCCTGGCCGAGCGAGTAACAGAGAGAGAAAGCACTGTGCAGCAATACTAATCATTCCATATCTGTTTTTAAAAATGTATTTAGCAGTAACCATAATATCTCAAATTGTAGGTCTAAGCAAGTACTTTAACATGCCATTAAGGAATAATAACCAAATATTTAATAAAAACATGAATTTATCATCACTGACAAAGTAACAGAGTGAGGAAAAATATACAGCAGTTATTCAAGGTTTGGAAAAATTGCCAAAAAGTGGTGTTCCTCAAGGAAAGTGCAAATATTTAACATACCACACTTGTCTTAATAAATGAGATTACATTATATCTAAAAATGAAACTGATGTAATTTTTATTTTAGTTTTGAAGACATTAATTCATTTAATGGAGTGAGAATCTAAAAAAGTAACGTAGTGAGGTGTTTGTTAAGTGTGATGCACCAGAATAATAATCAAAGATTTTATTAAGATACTGATAAAATTATCAGTCTTTGGTGACAAATGTTTCATTACTATATTTAATACACATCTTTCTGCCATTTTTTATAATAAATAACATTCAAAATCATTCTAGTATTTGATTATTATACAATACAAGATTAGATGCAGGCATATATTTTGAATATATTTATTTACACATTGCTATTTACATTCTGAATTTATGCTGTATACATTCATTTACAACCTTTACTATTCGTCATTTGCACTGTATTCTCATATATTTTCTTATATATCCAGTTGTAATTCAGGTACAAATTAAATAAATACAATTTTGGAAACTAGTGATATATGTCTGTCATGCTGAGTAATCAAAAATATTGTTTTAGAGAAAAAAGAAACTGACCTTGATGTTCACTTTCTCTTTCTAAGCCCTTACGTGGCAGCATCCAATGATTTTTTTCTCTTCATTTAGCCTTTACTAAATGATTTATCACCATTTATTATCCTATTCTCCGCTATATTTGCCATTTTTCAGTGAAAAATCAAGTATTTTTTATATACTTAATCCAGCAAATATGTAGATGTTCATAAAAATAATATAATAATAAATCAAATAATCAGGAAACCACAGATAAAACCATAGAAACAAATAGTTTGTTTTTGAGTATGCTTTAATTTTATACTTTAAGTTTACGTTTTTTATGTATATAATTTAAATGTCTAATTTCTATTGCACAGCCTTTGTAGTTAGTTGATGCATTTCACTGTTCATACCATGGGCATGTGACAAATATCTTAATCATGAATACTGAAACTTAAACAGATGCAGCTCAGTGACAAGTATCTCCCGAGTGTCGAAAAGAGTAATCTGTCACATCCATTGACCTCCTACTTTGAACTGCTTCCCTCTGGAAGGTATTTAACCCATAAAGACCCAGTGCGACTTTTGTGTCAGTTCCCAAATTAATTCTTCTCTCTATTTAAGCTTTCCTAAATGATTTATCACCATTTTATCATAATATTATCCTCTGCATTTTGCATGTTCTCAGTGAAAATCATCTATTTTCCTAGATTTATTATTCACTGATCATGTAGATGTTCATCAAAGCTCAGATTAAAGTTGAGGGTTATTATATCAAAAACAGAGAAAACTGACGAAAAAGTGACTTTTACAGAAAAATATATCATTAACTGAACAGAAACCAAGTGTGTCCATCCACTGTCATTGAACCAACTCCATGGGTTTTAGTGGTGAATCAATGTTGTAGAAGATGACTGTGTTTCCACGTTCACTATGGAGCCTCTGAACATCCAAATGGGTCATATCTGATGACCATGAAAAGATGACAAACTGTATTTTACACCTATTATTTACATGGACTGATGGGATTAATGGATAAACAGTTATTAAACAGTTTAGATCAGTAGATAATTTGGTCTCCGGTGGATGTTTCGGTTTTTACGGGTTAAGACTTCCAACATCCAGAAATATATCTACAGAGGAATTCCTTTGTACCAAGAAGGATAATTCAGGCATTAAATTAGTGCAATGGATTAACTTGCCTGTGATTGAACCCAAGACCCAAGATCTCCAGCTTCTTACTGTCCCTTTTAGTTTTGATTTTGTACATATTTTATATGTATATCGACTAAAATTTACTTAGGGGGTCAAATGAGTGGCCATTTTTGTAAAAAAAAAAAAAAAACAGCTGTAAGAAATGCATAGAACTGTGTTGAAATAATGTTAATCCATTTGTGCACAGAATACTGATATTATTTGACAGTGGAAGCTATATTTTCAGAAATATTGGATTTTGAATAGCACGTGTATGTGAAAACTTTTGCTGGTGGAAGGACGTGACATTACCCATGATGATCTGGTCAGTACCAGTACTTTATTTGTAATAAACTCATATACTTACTATTGCTAATTCTCCTCTTATTCATAAATGTTAGTATTGTGGATCTAAAACCATAACAGCTGACACAAAAACACAAAATGTGGCAGTGGACGGATGTGACATGGTTGTTACGGATCCAATCATACTGATGCTGGGCAGCCATGTCACCGTTTCCACAAATGATCCCTGTGCAAAAACTAGGATCAGAATTATTTATTGTATAGTTTATCATCATACTAAAGAGTAAATATCAATATAGAATTGTTATTTCTTTATAAAAATGCTTATTATTAGAAAACTGTTAATTTAAAAAGTGATGTGTGACATTCTTAATGTATGTATTAGCGTAACATAAGCAGGATGGATCAGCACCATACTCCATATTGCAACCTGTAAAAATAAAACATGTGATATGTAGCATATGATCTTGCAAGAAAAATTGGGGAATCTAAAAGAATAGAATATTTGTTTTTCAGGTAAATTCAGTTCAAATATAACTTGGCCATTTGTGACATGAAAATATAGCATTAATTGTGATGAAATTGGACATTTTTGACCTGAAAACATATTTCATATGACCATCAACATGTTGCAACAGAATTGAAATCCTGTAAATTTGCATAACTTGCATTTACCAACACAAAGTTCCTTTGATTTCTAATGCACAAAGACATAAATAAGACCTCTAAGCAAATTTTAGCTGATGTGTGTGTGTGTGTGTGTGTGTGTGTGTGTGTGTGTGTGTGTGTGTGTGTCTGTGTATTTATTTATTTATTTATTTGTTGATTTAATTTTTTTTTTTTTGTCGGCTTCCTGATAAAACCTGCTAAGTGACATTTTTGGTTGGGAATAAAAACCTGCTATCTCCCCTATTATAGCTTCAAATTTCAGCCTCCTGTGAAAGTTGTTTACATTCCATCATAAGTACCAACATTAAAATGAACAGATATTTTTTGTCATATTTCACAGTATCCTGTTATATAAACAGTTTTTTGTTTCTCCTGTAAAATTTGCCAAAAGTCACAGAGCAGGTTTTATCAGGAAGCTGATGATATATCCTCAGTTTCTTGGTGTGGAACCCAAGTTAGTTCACCACTCTGCAGACAAAGTAGAACTCAATTCAAAACTCAGAATAAATGCAAGGGTAATTATACCAAAACAGAAAAAAAAATAGAAATTGTGGCTTTTTTCAGGAAATATAGGATTATTAGTGAATGTATTCTGCATTTCCATGTTCACTATGGAGCCTCTGAACGTCCAGATGGATTATATCTGACACTGAAAAGCTGAGAAACTGCATTTTAACTGAATTATTTCAATGTATTGATAGGATTAGTGTCCTAAAAGTCCTTAACCCTTTTAGCTCAGTAGATGCTTTTGGTTCCTGTCAGCTGTTTAGGTGTCTGAGGTTAAAGTTCAGCTTCTGTCCTTCTGCTTGTACCTCCATGTGGAAGTGGCAGTAGAGGTGGATGCCAGCACTTCTCCAGCTGTGTGTCCATTGTTCCAAATGCATTATTCAGCACAGTGTCCGGCGGACACAACAGAGCAGAGTGGACGGAGCTGCTACTAGACTGATCCGTGGGACAGCTGCTCTAATCTGGACTACCGCCGGGTCCAGGAGGAGGGTTTGTTCCAGGCGGAGGAACAACGGCTGTCGGTGACTTGGGAAGAAAACGCAAAGGTTTCCGTTAAACCCACCTGTTAAATAGGTGTGTGTCCGCTGTTGTCGAAGCCTCTGTCCGTCAGTTTCACCATGACACACGGCTCGGTCTGCGGCGGATGTTTTCACTTTCTGAAGCGGCCGAAGCTGCTCTGGCGTTTATTTGCGGAAGTGAATGGAAAAAATTATGTCACGTGACCAGACAGGCTAAACTAATCGATGGATGAGGACCTCGATTATTTTATTTCTAGAAGAAAATCGATTCATACGGAAGAGGATTAGGGATACTGGAAGAAAAAATAAAAATTAAGGTCCAATATATATTTACTTTTATTATTATTATTATTATTATTATTATTATTATTATTATTATTATTGCTACTACAATATAAAAAGTCAGAATTCAGACGTTTTTTTCTCTGAATTTAGACTTTTCTCTTTGAATAATTATAATATATATATATATATATATATATATATATATATATATATATATATATATATATATATATATATATATATATATATATATATATTGGACCTTAACCCTTTCATGCATGAATTATGAGAGCCTTAATCTCGATTATTTTATTTCTAGAACAAAATTGATTAATACGGAAGAGGATTAGGGATACTGGAAGAAAAAATAAAAATCAAGGTCCTTTATATATTTACTTTCATTATTATTATTATTATTATTATTATTATTATTATTATTATTATTATTACTACTACTACTACTACTACTACAATATAAAAAGTCAGAATTCAGATTTTTTTTTCCCTGAATTTAGACTTTAATAAAAAAAAATATGTATGTTGGACCTTAATCCTTTCATGCATGAATTATGAGAGCCTTAATCTCGATTATTTTATTTCTAGAACAAAATTGATTAATACGGAAGAGGATTAGGGATAATGGAAGAAAAAATAAAAATCAAGGTCCTTTATATATTTACTTTCATTATTATTATTATTATTATTATTATTATTATTATTATTATTATTATTATTATTATTATTATTGCTACTACAATATAAAAAGTCAGAATTCAGATGTTTTTTTCTCTGAATTTAGAGTTTAATAAAAAAAAAATATGTATGTTGGACTTTAACCCTTTCATGCATGAATTATGAGAGCCTTAATCAAGATTTTTTCCTGAGTGTTTTAATTCCTCTAGGCATTAAAAAAAACAATGCAACTGAATTTTTTTTATGAACCTATTTGAGTTGCAAAAAGGTCCACTCAACTGGACACCATGCATTAAATGTTTGAAGCAAAGAAACGTATTTACTGATATACTCTGTGAAAACTATGAAATAAAATTTTTTTTAATGCAGATAATCTAACATTTTCTCATAGTTTAACATACTCTAATACTAGTCATTACTCACTGCATGGAGATAATATGCAAAAAAAAAAAAAATTATAAAAATTTATTTATTTATTTATTTTTTTTTTAAATCCTGTTAATTACAGTCTAATAACAATAACAAGCAATTGATTTACACTCAAACATGTTTTTGCAGATCAGGTTTATCAAGAACAGTGAATTGTAGTATATGAAATGGTGCATAAGCGTCCACTGTGTTGGTTGATATGGAACTAAAACAACAGAAACCATGAATATATAAGAGAACAGCTGTAGAATACATGTCCATTGTAGTGACCACTATGCATGAAAGGGTTAATTTTATTTTATTTTTTTCCAGTGGCCTTTAATCCTCTTCGGTAATTAACCCCCATTTATGATGATATAATGAAACTGAATTATAACTTTAGTTTTATAGTGGTTTCATATTCCGGTTCTATATTTGTGAATTTTAACAAGACATTTCATTTTGTCTTATTTTAACCCCTGTCATTCTTATCTTGTAGCTAATGCATGCTTTTGATTTCTCCTCCTTTTCTTATTTATGTGTAATTTTTATTTAATCATTTGTCCACTTATATAGTGTTCGACTAATAGTACTTGCTTGAAATTTTCCGCAAAAAAAATTTCCAGGAGCTCATTAAAAAGTTATTATATTGACATCTTCTCAATTTTAACCCTCAAAAGGCCCATAGCTATTTTTGTAGGGACTTTCAATTTTTTTTCTGTACATTTCAGCTTTCCTAAGTGATTTATCACCATTTATTCTGATATTCTTTTCAGTTTTTCAGTGAAAATCAGGTATTTTCCTATATTTAATCCAGAGATCATGTTGATTTACATAAAAACTCAGCATAAATTCAAAGATTATTTTATCAAAACAGAGAAAACTGGGGACAAAGTGACTTTTTCAGCAAAATATATCATTAACTGAACATAAAAACAAGCATCTGTAACCACTATCATTTGTCAAACCACATGGAAAATGTTGTAGAAAATGTCATTGTTTCCAATTCCACTATGGAGCCTCTGAACTTCTAAATGAGTCATATCTGATGACCATGAGAAGCTAAGAAACTGCATTTTACCTGAATTCTTGTTATTGATATGATTAGTAGTTCAGAAGATGTTAAACACTTCTGATCAGTAGATGCTTTTTGTCACTGGTCATTGGTGAAGTCTTTGAGGGTTAATACAATAGTGTGACTCCATTTCCTATTTCTCCCGTCCTTTCATCCAGAGATTTGTGAAGACTACAAATGACATAACTTTTAGGATTAGTTTTTAAAAAATATACTGATATAGTTACAGCTATGGAAGTAAATCTGTCTCATCAGATTTTAAATTATAAAAGTCACTGAATTTCTAGCACTGAATTTTTTTGCACTGAAATTAAGTATCTGAATTTTTTTTTTTGCACTGAAATTAAATATCTGAATTTTTTTTTTGCACTGAAATTATCTGAATTTTTTTGCACTGAAATTAAGTATCAGGATTTTTTTTTTCTTTTTTTTTGCACTGAAATTAAGTATCTGGATTTTTTTAATTCTAAATTTATGAACATAGTTGAATTCAGAGACAAAAAAATTCAGATACTTAATTTCAGTGCTAGAAATTCAGTGGCTTTTATAATTCAGAATCTGATGAGACAGATTTACTTCCATATTCGGCATTTCTTAGGATGTAGTTTCAAGAGACAATTGCCATCTCCTCCTCTTGCTGCCTGAGAATCTAGGTTAAACAGGGTTAATGTTTCACTCACAGGCCTGTTATCTTATTTTGCCTGTTTTGTTTAACTATGAGGTTCACATCACCTACAAGTTAAACTGATTCAATGCAGTTTAACAAAAACAAGTTCTCAGTTTGGAGATTTTCAGGTATTTAAAAAAAAAAAAAAAAAAAAAAAAAAAAAACACTGCTGCAACAAATTTGCCTACAAATAACATTCTCTGGGAAAAAAAAAAAAAAAAGTTGCACAAGCTTATGACCTGATGTAACCTGTAACACAAAGCAGTGCTTACCCTTTTTTACCCCAAGGAACCCACTTTTTTTTCTCTTAAATTACAATATAGCTGTACATTTTGACAAGATGGAATTTGTGTATAACTGGCCATTTCAGCTGATTATCTTCCTTCTCACTTTTTAATGCTCTGAACCTCTGATACCTTCTTTAACTGAATACCATCAGTAAGTGCTATCAAAACTACAGTTTAAGTTTCACTGAAATGCAAATGTATTTGGCAACCCAAATAAATAAAATCCTCCGTGACCCTCCTTTAGTTACGGATGTCATAAAGGATGGGCCACAAAAAATGATAGGTGTCAGTGCCAAAATTTGTTTGGGTAGATGTGATTGTCAGTTTACTCTGGAGAGGAGGGGACACAGATCCAGAGAACAAACTGAAAAGCATAAAAAACGTATAATCTCTGAAGAAAAACAAACAAAAAAAAACAAACAAAAAAAAACAGGCTTTTCCTCCTACATAAAAAAAGCTAAATCTCCTAATATCTACATGGACACCCATACCATAGCATTAAAATTTAACTAAGAGTCATGTGCGAATCACAACACTTGAAAGCATGAAGGATCAAACGGCTAAACAGCAAGTTTATTTTGGTAAGGATCAGAAACACAGATCATGTCCTGAGGGCGAGATGAGAGGGAATGATATCAAAATCCCCTGACTGAAATATGGCAATGATGGCTGTGGTATTTTGGGGGTATAATGAGTGGGAGAGATGGTGTGTTACAATGTTCAGTGAATAAGATTAGAGAGGAGCAGTTACTCTCAACAGCAGAGAGCAGCATTGACCATTCCCATGGCAAACTCCAACAACAGGGAGACCACATTTGACTGGACCCTCAACTCCCATTTCAAAGTTCTCCAGTTGCTCAAAGAATCATCTATTGAATAAAACCTAGTTTTGTTGAAATGAAAAACAAAAGGCACAATGATTTTCAACTCATTCTTGTCTTTAATATGCACAAGAGTTGAAAGCATCAATGAGCCACCTTAAAGAGAAGAATTCAATCTAAAATTTATAAAAAGATATAAACAATCAGAGGCCAAAACGCTGTCTGTTGCTTTTCTCCTATTATTTTATTTAAAACAACTTTTCATTAGCAAGTAAAAATCTTGCAACAAACATAAGCTTGTATCCAATTCGGATACAAGGCAACGTAATTGTAAATCTTTAAAGTGGCTCGGTCTAGTCTGCTAGTTCATGACTGTACACCCTCTCTATAGTTTTGTTCAGTAATAAACAGCTAGTCCCAAAAAGAAGCCCGGGCTGCACATAACAACCCCCATCCAATATTTAAAAGCCCAGTGTGACCCCCTGTTCTGACCCCCTCTCAGTAGTTAGCAGCCAACCAGAGGATCATAAAGTCTTCCAGACCGGGGCTGGGCTCACAGTTTCGACACCTCAAACCCCAACCAGGACATGGGACGGTACAATTTAAATATCCCGTCACCACTACTAAGAGGAAACAAGAAAAAAAAAAACAAAAAAAAACAAAAAAGCCTGTTCCAATTTATCAGCATGTCATCACAATACATATGCAAGTCAAAAATAAAAACAACGTAACAAGAAAATATTGCTTCAACAAAAAACCCTCCCCAGCCATCTTTGACAGTAAGGTTATTGTCCATCCAATGACTGTCAGCTGCAGCAGCTTTGTACAGGCTTTATGTAAATATATTTATATACTCATTAGATGGCAAGGAGAGATACACATCACATTTTCTTTTACAATTATTCAAATTGGTGATGACATGTGACCTCTTCATCAAAAGTAGTTAAGTACTATAAAGGCCAGGACCTGTACTCCTTATATATAAGTTTAGTCTTCAGTGAGTATAGGTCCCTTTCTGCAGGCAGACATCAATATGCCTCTCAGACGTGTGCATAAGACCGAAGAAAAGAAAAATTAAACCCACATATGGAAGCTCCACAGACTCAACCAGAAGAAGCTCAAACATGAAACTGAAAACATTTGAATCGGAGTATTTAAAAGAAATAAAATGAGCGTAAATTCAGGTAAGTAATTAATGTCGATCTTAGCTCAACGTTTTTTTTATGTTAACCCCCCTCCCTCCCTTCCCCCCGCCCAACTTCCAAGTTTCACATTACAGGGGAGTCCGACGCAAACAGCTCACTTGATCACTGTATGACTGAGCTCACACTGCAGAAATGGATGTCCTGTAGGGGGATCAACGCTACAGCTGACATGTTCGTCTTCCTTAAGTCTCTGCGCCTTCACTCATAGGTGCTTCCTCCCGTAGCAGGTTTTCACATCCGTTTAAAAAACAAAAAGAAAAAACTGTGTTCGCTCTGCTCAATCAGAAGCAGGCAATAAGCAGGTCGAGCAGTTGTATGCACTGGAGAAAAAAAAAAGATTTATGGCATTTTCTTCACATTTATTATGATTTTTTTTTAAAAGATAAAGTTCGATAATTCAACAGAGGTCACGTTAAAAAAAGTGACGTCATTGAGTCAGAAGTCCTGTCAGTCAGTTTGCCACGGAGTCCTCTTTTTTTTTTGCCTTAGAGCCCTTTCACCCATCCACCTGCCCCAGGACTCTCCTGGGAGGGCAGTGGGGGTCCGTGGTTAATCATGGCTTAGCTCTGGGATTAACTCTTTAAACTGGGGTAAGAGAGGGTTATTGGGGTGCCCGGCCATCAAGAATCTGTGACTTGGTTGTGCTGGATGTGTGCACTTGTATGTTAGTGTGTGTATGTGTGCGCGTGGGTGAAGTAACACCAGAGGACAATCCAGGGGAGGGAAAGCACAAAAAATAAACCACAAACAAACAGCAGTATTTCTTCCCCATAAGTGATATGATGACTTCCAACAGAAGTATGCACACGAATTTTAAGTTTCAAAAAGTGACTATGTGTGTGTTTTGTGTCTGAAAATGTGTTCTTTTAAATCTCTGTGAAAACTTGACATTTGGCAATTAATTCTTGCCACGAAGGCTTTTTTTTCCTTCTGCTTTTCATATTGTGTGATATTTAGAAGCACTGGCAGAGAATGCTGACAACCTTCCTGATGCAGGCTGCCAGATAGTGATGGTTCTCACCAAATGACCAGGACTCCTACGTAAGGTTGCTATGTTCGGTGAAGGACGACCACTTTAAAAAAAAAAAAAAAAAAAAAAGAAGAAAAAAAAACCCAAATAACAAAAAAAAGAAAAACACCCCAGAGTGCAGAGGTGGGGGTGGGTAAATCCTTCAGTGGTGAGTTTCCATGTTGAAGTGAAGCTAAGTAAATCCTTCGGTACCAGGTTGCCAGGTTGGAGGAGAGATGGATGAATGTCTAGGGTGATTACAGAGTACCCGTGCAGCTGGTTGAACCAAACATCCTGGCTTTTAGAAATTGAACTCCTTTGTTTGCATGTTAGAAGCTGGATCAAAGTTGAAGGTTCCTCCTTGAGTGGTTTCAGGGATCAAACTGGGATCTTCATCGATCTGGAAAAGACATCAAAATACTATTAAACCCACGGGTCAATCAATGATAGTATACAACTATAAAGTTATTTACTCAAGTATAAATTTCAGGTGCATGTAGTTTTTCCTGTTCACCCCTTATCTTTAACTGAATCTCCAATAAAGTACAAGATTAAGCGTTTCATTTTGGGTTGTGAAAACTTCCCTTAAGCTACGTTAACTCCTCAAAACCCCACTTGAATTAGCTGAAAAATGCACCGTCACAAAGCTGGAAAGAGGCCTGTTTTTCCGAGAAAGTGGGTTCTCACAGGACAGCGACACTAGAAAACATGATTTTTCTTGAATATCATGCACTGCTGTAGATTAAACCATCAACAGTAGATGAAGTACTGAGCTCAACAATAACTTCTACAGCAGTGAAATGCAACACAGTCATTAACAAAGCAGTAATAATAATACAAACAACAAAAGACACTGTCAGGGACAATTTCACTGCAAAGTCAGTAGTATTTTTCATACTTAAAGCACATTTTACTGATTGTACTAATACATAGTGTGACCAAAACAGTGGCAACCTGAATAGGCAAGAGCCCCCAATTGGATATTAGCTGCAGTGATTAAAATGTTTCACCTACAACACATTCTTCCACCCTAATTGATTCAAAGAGTAACTTCTCATATCTGAAACCATCACTTTGTTGAGACTAAAAAGACTGGACTGTATTTCAGTGGAAAAGGTCATGTGGTCTAATGAGTCCAGATAGACCCTGTTCCACAGTGATGGACGCATCAGGGTGAATCACCTATCATGCCTGGTGCCTACAGTACAAGCCTGCGAGGGCAGCGTTATGATCTGGGGTTGATTCAGTTGGTCAGGTCTAGGCTTAGTAACGTTATGTGTCCAAAAAATGATGGAAATAAATCTTGTAACACTACATGAGCTTGGCCATGGTGAATGAGTGCTATAATCAAAGCTAAATTTGGACCAACAAAGTATCACTGTGGGACTTTTATTAGCGGAGTATTGTCATCGTCAGCACTTTTAGACTTAAGGAAAGGTTTCAATACCCCCCCTCCCCCAACACTGGTGACAACATAGAAAATAACATTTGAGAAGTGTAAATAACTAATGGTCAACTTACATCATCTCCTGAAAAGTACTGATCAATAATCTCAAAGGCTAATTTATAGATATCCTCATTCTCATGCTGTTGCAGGTTTTCGATCTTCTCCAAACCTGAAAAATAAGAGCAATAACAACCATGATATATCTAGCTCACTGATATAAACAGTCAATCACACAAGAAGACAATAACTAAAAAAAAAAAAAAAAAAAACACATGCAGAAAGATTATTAAAAAAAAAACAAAACACATCTTGGAACAATAATGGTTACATTTCCCAAAGAACACATTTAAAAGCTTTAAATTACAAGAGAATTAAAACAAATATCATGCATCCAAGTAAAACAAAAGGTGCTTGGAGCCATTAAGCACCAAATACAGACCTCCGCACTCCTCTATGATCTCAGCAATAGTGCTAGCCTCATCTCCTGCCATGATAAGGATATTCTTGAGGCCATCCAGGACAACCTGCACCACTTGGGAGTCCTTTACTGACAGCAGGTTACAGAACGGAGGGATGACATTCTGCTCCACCAGGAACTCCACCTACACAAACCCACACATACACACCACATCCATACTTAATTACAACATAGGGGCATAGTTATAAGTGAGGAAAAAGTCCTGAAGAGACAAGTAAACAAGTCAACACTGTCTGATTAACATGGATAGTTCTACTTCTTTACAAAAAATCCCAAATACTGAGCTACACATTGAATCAGGGTTTTCCCCATATTTGTTGGGGGCTTGGGTAATGTGATTGGGTTTTTTGCTGCTACTTGTCTAAAAATTCCACAAAAAATCTAAAATTTACAAGTTTGGACATTTATACTATTACATTCTAGAAAAAGTATTAAAAGAAATGCAAAACAAGTCTGTTCATTAATTAAAATCAACACTCAATTCCAATCTTCTAAATAATATGAAGTCCATTTCTCTGTTTTTTTTGTTTTGTTTTGTTTTGTTTTTTTTTAGCTCAAGTGCTGTGCAGAAATGCTTACATGCTGTGATTAAGCCATAAATGGGAGAGAAATCCCTGATGAATGATACTAGACTTGGGTAAAATGACAGTATGTACTAGAGATTAGGCAGTACCGTTTCTCCTGTGAGATCATGTGACTGCGTGACCTTGCATAATTTCCCTCTTGAGAATTCAGCTGCGTCGTAGTGGTGATTTTAAGTGCTTTAACATGCCAAGTAGATTGTAGGCCTGCTTATCATGTTAAAATCACTAACACTTGAAAACACTGGTCTTCTCTGGTAAGTTGTTTGCACAGTGTATCCTTATTGTTCTCTTTGGTACCTTAACCTTTCCTTTTTGAAAGAAAAAATTATGCTTTTGTTTTTAACTCAAGTGTACTAAATTTTTGTCCTAAAATGATAACTTTTGTCATGTTTACACCTTAAGTCCACACCACTCCACATGCTCTGGGGTTGTACTGTAATGTCAATGGACTAAAGTAATGATGCACACACCCAAATTTGTTGCTTCCTGACTCTTTACACCTGTTACACAATCCTTTTGGGAAGAAAACAACACTTCAGCCTCGATCACCAGCTGTTAATTCACTGCAGACACCTCAATGCAGGCAGTGTATTAGGCAGAAACGGAGGAACAGGATGTGCACAGGGAGGGGAACGGGGTGGGGGTGGGTATACGGTATTCCCAGCCGAAAACAAATTTAGTCCAAAACAGTCCAACTATTTGCATCTCGACATGGTAATACCCTTGACAAGGTAAGAGAACAATATATTGATAATTAGCACGGGTTTGAGCAAGCCGTGCACCATTTTTTGTCTGTGCTTTTCGAAAATTAACTGTTCAAATCACAGGTGCATGGCTTGCTGCCTAATACACTGAATGCAGGTATTTCTGCCCCTGTTCCCTCTGTTAGCAACTGTTCCACATTTGAATATTGATTTTTAACCATGATACTACTGACCACGTTAAAAGGAGACATGCTGTTCTATGATAATGCCTGTGTCAAGTTTTTACCAGCTCTCATTGCGTGATACGTCTTTCAGGTGTGTTGAAAATATCAATTTTCAAATTTTACTACAATTGGGTGGATAGAGATTGCTTTTATTTTCACATAGTTTTAAAACAGACAAAAAAACTTTAGTGTATTTTAAAATGTCTCACAGCTGAATTTGCAGAGCCATTACCCTACGGTGACAAAATTATATATAACATGTACATTTATTTTTAGATCTATATTGCCCACCACTAATTGATCAAATTAACATCATAGCCATGTTTCATCCTCCGTGGAATATACATCTAGTGTTAAAACACACAAAAAACAAATCTTTCCCTACTATTGGTTTCCAATCCAAGCTCACCTGATCTTTTCTCCCACTGATGGTAAGGTTGCTGATGGCCCATGCTGCTTCCTTCTGTGTGCCGAAGTCCCCCTGTAGAGAGACAGGCTGTCACTGCAACAGCATTTTGCCAAGACACGCAAGCCATTTTTACATTTGGTAGCCAAATGGATTATCAAAACTTGTGCTGTTTTTCTGTACATAAAACACAAACTCAACACCTGTGCCAACACTATACTACCCAGTAGAAAGTCTACAACCATCTGTTAAGACCCAAAAACTAAGTCTGATAGTGCCTACATATTAAAAGACAATATGAAGATTATGGAAATTCCGTCACACACAAACCTTAGCCAGTTGGAGAACGATCATAGGAATAAGTCCAGCATCGATCACAGCTTGGACCTGCTGCTGGTTACCAGCTGTAATGTTGGACAGGAACCAGACCGCTTCCTACAGAACAGGAAATAACACGAATGATCAAAACGACCACCAGAGCTTCCACATACAAGTATTTCTAAACATCTCAGTACATTCATTTTTATCTCCATTACATACATTTGTAATATTTGGGTACGTGTTTAACCCTTCTAAATTTGATGACTGTATATCCAATTCCATTTATCTGTTACATTCTACTGTGCATCAATTTATAGCACTGAACAAATATGTTACAATAGAGGCCAATGTAATATGGTTTGTACTAATGTTAAAGCATTCACAACAAGAGTCCACAGTCAGATGTTGTCTGCTCTGAAAACAGTCTGATTTGACTGTGTTTACAATCCGCTCCAAGCCAGTATAAGCAATAGGCAGCCTCATAATAAATGGGCTAGTAGTAAATAGTGATGTCTGATCATGACTCAAGTGCTGGGCAAGAACAAACCAGTATATGTGTACAAGCACACACATACAACAGAAAACTGCTCCTCATTTGCTATTGACACACAACAGTATTGATAGTTCAATTCAAAGCTGACAAGCAGGACCGGTTTTTGTAACCACACTGAAACTTAACAGTGCCAGACCTTCAAAAAAATGACGATACCTTATTAATTTTTTCTTTAGGGTGTCTGAGCAGGTTAGGGAAGTGGGAGAGGACGTCACAGTTCAGCACAACCTGCGTCTGTTCGTCTGTTCCTGTCACAATGTTTCCAACTGCCCTCAGTGCTGCAGTCTGCAAAATAACGCCACAAGAAAAATAAACACACTGGCAACTGTTTTTCTTAACATTTCAAGAGCAGTGAAAAACAGAATAAGAAATGTAACTGCATGAAAAAAAAGTCTCACCTGAACTTTGACCTCCTGATGGCTGAGGAGAGGCACAAGAAATGGGACAACACCAGAATCAATGACCATCTGGATCTGCTCATTTCCTCCATCCGTCAGATAGGAAAGAGCCCACACTGTGTCTACTAAGATCTAAACACGAAGACACACACAGATATCAGTGCACAGTCATTATGATGTTAAACATGCATTTAAAAACCAAAAACAAATAGTCTTATTTTAATAACTACAAAAATCAGCACTGGGATGAACGCCCCTCGCCCTCGTACTTACATTTATGTCTGTGTGATATATTAGCACACAGAGGGCAGGCAAAATCTGTGGAGTAAGAAAAGTAGGTTGTGAGTGGGTTGATGCAAACAGAGGAATAGATGTTTGAGATGAAGCAAAACAAAGAGTGAAAAGACAAAAAAAAGGACACAAAGATGACAAGCTGTCAAAACTAGATTTAAAATGTCACAGAAAAAGCTTCATAGAATTCCCCTGGGTGACGAGGCAGATCGGGCTACTGAAGAAATGCTACAAAAATTCACACTGTGCAAGTCAGCTTCGCAATTAGAGCCAACTGCAAAGGGATGTATTCATCCGTCTACCACATGAAAACCTGTGCATATCTGGCAGAGCCTCACCTCTTGAACCGTTTCCATGGGGGGCGGAGGGTCTTTGTTGCGGCAGAGGTTAACGATGACCCAGGTGACATTTCGGAGAAAGGTAATTGGGAATGATGGGTTGATGAAAGAAAGCAGGGGCTTGACCACACCCAAGGAGATGACATAATCCCTGCACTGCGGACCATCACCTGAGCAGGAAGGGCAGAAGTCACTGTTTACTCTGTGGGTCGATGTGATGCTGAGATTTACGTGTCCTTTATGTTACATTTAAGAAGGATTAAAATTATAGATGCTTTCATAAACTCGTTTAGCTTTTAATCAATTTTGAGAGAATATGTCAGGAATGATGCTAACAATGTCAGTGTAGCGTAACTGTAAAAACTAAAACAAGTCTGCATTTTAATAACACGTGGTGCCACATGTAACAAGCCCTGCCCCTCGCACATATTGTAGCTTATTTTGGCATCAATCCAGCTGATGTCACCATGTCTATGCATGTGCTGATGTCAGCATATCAATTGCTTCTATATATCTGCCAAGTTTGAAGTAAATTGAAACAAAATTGATGTTTTTATAGACATTTGAAATGTCGCCCATTATAAGTAAATGGGAGAAAAAAAAAAAAGATTTAAAAAAATCATTAAAAAATTTGAACTTTCCCCTACTTTTCCCAAAATATAATCTCAACTATTCTGGGTCACTGGTAATCTATAAACTCAATTTGGTATGAATTCAACCAATAGTTTTACTGCTAGAGTGTGACCAAACAAACTGAATTAAAAACAATACCCTTAGCCTCCCTTTCAGGGGGCGGGGTAACAGTAATGTTCAGCCTAAAGTTTTGATAAAAATAGTACAATGCCTTTTCAAATGACTTGGAACAGACAAATACAGTTTAACAAATCTAATCTATGCTTTTACAACATGTATTTAAGCAATATTTCATTTGCTTGACTGCCACTTTCCAATTCTTATTTGTCACCAGCCCTTTTACATTTGCTTCCAACATACAGGATAAACATATGACATGTCTTACCTATAATGTTTCCTAGAGCCCATACAGCCTGTTCACATACGTTCTGGTGCGGAGAGTGTAGCAGTCGCAGGAATAGGGGCACAGCATCTGGAAACACACACAACAATGGCCAATCAAATACTTGCCCAGGGCGACAGACTAACATTTCTGTAGTAAGTTCTGATTTGCCTACAAAAGGCCATATGAAATAAACAAATCCATAACCATGTAAGAACAAAAAACTGCATTTGGTGAGATGATAAATCTAACCCTTTGTTAAGGCATGTTCAGTGTGACAGTGAGGCAAAGTACGCACAATGTTTACCCATGTAGAGATACAATAAAGGTAGAAAGTCCAGGATCTAAAATCTAGTTAAAGTTTAAAAGGAAAAAGGTTCATTTCTACTGGCTGTCTCTATGTAAATGTAGTAGAAATTGACATATTAATAGGATGGTTAAACCATTCTTTAAAATATCCTGAAATTTACAACCTACAGCGTGTCAATCAGCCTTTTGTCTATGGTCCAGTCTCCCTTTCATGCATTTCTTATCGTTACATCTTTTGGGTCATTTTCATTTTGTTTATAATATGATACAGGCTTATGAATACAACTAATAAATGTCTATTTTGTGTGTTGATGTCCCATTTAAGCTGAAATCAGTCCTGAAGTTTGGAATTGATAAGGCCCTTTTGAAAATATTGAAAGCACAGATATTTATGGCTATATGCATGAGATAATAGCCAGAAACACAAATACCATTAAACTCAACTCGAGAACTGTACTTTACATTGCATCACTGGTAAAATGGGCTTTCCTCTTTGACAAGTCAATGCATTAAAGAAAACAGAAGAAGCAAAGAATACAGAAATTCTCCCTTCAATTCTGTTCGACTCCACAACTCAAGATCAGAAATTTGATCTTAATTTTAATAGTCATGTATAGTCTGTGATAATTTCATGCTATGGAATGCTGCAAGGGCATCAAACAGATTAAAACCACAGTAATTTAGTGACACTGTCCAGCAGGTCATGAACTTAACGTGTGTACGTGACGGTGTCACCATTCATATGGAGTGGCAGCTAATCTAATCCTTTGTGAATGAATGGACAATGTGATGACTTAAGCTCTTCAGCTCTAGCTGATGTCATTAGATAAGAGTCTATCAATGTTTTTAATATGCACCTTAAGAATCACTTGTTCCCTTTAATCTGTTTTCAAACATTTTTAAAATCTTGTTTACAGATACTGTCTTTGTAAAGTGATGTGGTGCAACATTTGTTTTGCTTTAAAAGCTCTGTAGGAATAAATTTGAAGCTTAAAAAATATCAATGAACTATAAAGAGTTTTTCCTCAAAGCATTAAAATGGGAAAAAAAAAAAAAGAAGTAACATTTCAGACAGATACCCATTTCAACTTTGACCATCCACAACATTTTACAGATTACACACAGTAAAGAAACACAGACTGCAGGAGTAGCACCGGTGAAGACTGTGTGTGTGTGTGTGTGTGTGTGTGTGCGTGCGTGCATGCGTACTTACTGGATTTAACCACAGCCTGAGTCTGTGCTGATGTCCCAGAGGCAATGTTGGTCAAAGCCCAAGCTGCCTCAAACTGAAGAGATGGGCTGTCGGACAAATAAAACAGGACCAGTTAGAGGGAAAGGACAAGTTAAAACAAGGAGAAATCAGCTTTAGTTAGTAACTGTGGAACTGAAAACTGTGTGGGGAAAAATAATTATGATGAATACATTAAACTAACCAAATCTGCCCTAAATTTACAGTTGCTGATGATGAATCTAATCCATTTCTCTTAAAACATTTTATTATCTTTCTGCTTATCACCCATCCAGGCAAGTAGAGGTTTCTTCATGTGTTTTGCTTTGAAACAAGATCAATACCTGTAATGTCACAATGAATGAGTCTGTGTCACAGGATCAGTGACCTGCACTGAGCTCTAAGAGGCAAACGCCATCATAAAAAACATTTTTAAGAGATGATGCAACACTAAATAGAAATCTTACAGTGTGAAGTGACACCACCCACCAGCCAAATGCTAGAAAAGCATGACAAAGGGTGGTAAATCCATCTAAACCACTAAGTCTGTCATCAATCATGATCCAGAGTTCCTACCATTTTCTTAAGCTTTAGCTGAGACATAAAATAGTTAACAAGGTGTGGATTTCTTTGTGACATAACCAGCCTGTGGTTGGCAATGGCGAAAAAGGTTTTCACAAGCCAAATTAACACCATCAAATCCTTCTTTCAAAAATACAACTTCAGATACATTTTGTCTGTTGTTGTTCATATAAAATGCCACTCACTGGAAATCTGTGTCACAATATGCTATTAAGATCATGTTATAATGCCAGGAATTCACAGAAACTCATTTTCTGTGGTATTTTTGGGGTATGCTGCATCACTCGCCTCTGCACAAACTGAAAACTAACAGCAGTGTCCCGCTGGTGTTCTGACACTGACGGTCTTTTGTCGGTATCCATGGCAAAATCCTTACAACTTTAAGTTCTTTCACCCAAACTATTCATTGTCCCCTGCAGTGAACATAGGGTCCTGGGAATTGGGGAACTGCAGGACACAGGAATGCTGTTATATTTGGGTTGGCTGAGTCTGAGAGGACCCGCTAAATGCTCTACACACTCTCACATGTAGACACAGTAGCAGACACACACACACACAGACACACACGAGGTCTGTGCTGCAGTGAAGACTTGATGCAACAACATCAGTGATTATTCACAGCAGTCTGCCGTCTTATCTAGAGCTCTGAAAGCCAGATAGCTGAAGACAAACACAAATTGTTTTGGAAGCAAACTTACTTGTCGTCCCTTTCCAGACATTTGACTAAAATAGGAAGGATCCCAGACTTTATCAAGTCATCGATTGGGGGGTTTCTGTCACTTGACAGCAGTTTTCTGACAAACACAAAAGGAAGACAGTTCAGAATTTCATAGACAAATATCTGGTGCATGTGTGTGTTTGTGTGTGCTCTGTCGATTGCTCACCTGGCTGCCTGTACAGCACTGAGCTGGATGACCGCATTGTCACTGGTAGCATTCTGCAGAAACAAAAAGAAAGGCCATAAATATATTAAAACAATAATGTAATAACACTTTATCAAAATGGTACACTCAAGGAGTTCATGAATAGGGAGTCTTACTTGTAAGATGGCATCAAGCGTAACGTTTTGCTGCAAAAAGAGATGTAGAAAATCATTAGTAATTTGAAGATTGGCTGATAAAAGAAAATACACAGACCTAGCTGCTGTCTTACTCTGCAAGCCGATCTCAATCATTTTATTATTCTTCAAAAAAAAAAGTGATCACATGTTAATTTCAGAAGCAATTTACACAACTGTGCGAATGTTTTGGGCCACCATCAGGTTTATGGTTTTACTAAGATTATAATAACCATACACATGCATTTCACTCTCCCTGCACAAAGATACAGACAGAGTATACAGGAAATAAGCAAACGGCATATGTAAACAGTTTATTATTGTTTGGAGTACCATTTGTCATTTGAACAGGGGTTATAGTAAATATTGATTTTGGCATGTAGAAGCCATTGAGTTCAGATTTTGAAGATTGCACAAATTCCTTGTTATGTCTAAATAAAAAGAGTGAGATATAAATATGCCCATTACAACCCTGCAAAGACAACAGAGCCAACATTGGGCTTTGAATTTTACACAGTTCTGTAGAGTTGATGAAGTTTGTTATATAAAATGGAAAAACTAGAAATCACACTGAAAACATACAATTGTAATGACAAATACAAACCTATGATGTATCAGTTCTATCTGTACTATGAGATCATCCAGAGATACACTTCTGGACCACTGCACCCGTTTTTAGCTTTTCTATTTGTTATATGTCATTGTGACTGGTTCTGCTGTCCATCTTGTTTGTTTGTTGTATATTTAATTTGTTCTGTCATTTGTACATGCAACCTGTGTTGCTACGCATTCTGTTTGTGTTCTGCCTCTTGGCCAGGTTGTTATTGTAAATAAGAATCAGTTCTTAACTAACTTACCAGGTTAAATAAAATAAATAAATTTCAATTAAAAGTTAAGAGCTTTAGTAGACACTGTAAGTATATATAGTCCATGATTTAACTGTTTTAAACCTACATTTGAAGGGCACGTATAGTTAAAAAAAGAAAATTAATCTACTTTTATTGCTCAGTTCTGGTGATGTTTCAGGTACTTCAGAGATTTCTGGTAGAAACAAAATTCAATCAAGGTTATCACGATTTTATTTGAGGTGTTTAGAATAAGGGGAGCTACTTGACTTCATGGCAACATTTAACCTTGTTCTAAGGATAATATTCATCATGGTATAAAAGACAGTTTTGAAAAGTGATTTTAAACTATCACCACATCACAACTAATTTTTCCAAAGTTGTGATAAAGTATTCCGTAGGAAGGCTTGCATAACATGACAGACAGCAGGGGAGGCAATTAACTTAACAAAACATGGTATTAAAAGCTGTTACTTGGGTCTTGATTGCAGTTCTCTCACAAGTTTAACCAGTTGTCAAGAAATGGTAGCTTTTAAAATTTAGTTTGCCAACACTTTTTCTGCAGCTAAATGAACTCATGCAAACCTTGAAATAAAAATAACTATGACAAGCAGACAAGTCTCTTCTGCTGAGGAGGAGTATCGCTATGTCCACAATCATCTCTCTATATAACAAACACTGAATAGTTTACTCAATAAACTAACAGTTATCCTCAGCAAACTGCAATGTGGGATTGTTAAGTGAAAACAGTGTACATGCCATGGACCTTACTTTTTCATTCCACTGAGGAATTTCTAAGGGCACCGTGCAATGGACAAATTCACACACTGTGGATACTCAAATAAAATGCCGGACAGTAAATCCATGGTGAATTGCATACAAAAAAAAAAAAAAAGGGAATGCTTGACTTGCAGTGAGATTCTTTACAGCTGCTGGAGGGATAATTTGGGGAATTTGACAATCAGGAAAATCAATATTAATACATGAAAAGGTCTTGACATTTCATGCTTTATGTAGGAGGAAACACTGGCACAAAAACATGAGGATAAAAGGCACATTTTATCCGTATGTGAAGATGTTCAGCTGCTGTTTCTTGGATGTTCCATGTACAGTTTGAAAAGTATTTAAGCACACTAAATACATTTGCTGTATATTCCAACTGTCCTGACCTATCATGCAGACAGTCCAGTCTAACTGCATCTCTTTAGCTTGAGCACATGCCCACACATCCATACTTACTCCTTTGAAGTCTGAGTCGACATCAGAGTCCTCCAGACTCTCCTCCTGAGGGACGTTTCTCTTCTTCAGTAGATGTTCGTCTCGTTTGTTCTGACAAGAGGGAGGAAAAAAGAGAGATGTGATGAGGAGATAAAGAGATTATTAATGCATTTATGAATTCTTTAAGAAACTGTGAATCTAGGCCCACCCCACAAACATCTTCCTTTACAGAATAAAAGTTTTACTTTCTTGAATATTGCCTGTGCATTAGAAGGCCCATTTTAAGGGCTCAAACCTGAGAAAGTTGCCTACAGGCTAATTCACATAGCAAATGTGCTTATTGTTGAAGGACATTGTAACCCTTAACCCTCCTGCAGCCATGCATTCATTAAGCTTGAACCACAGAGCCCCACACATCCCATCATTCTCCAGAGCATGTGAGTCAGTGGTAGGAGGAGATTCCCTTGCCCTACATTCCTGTGCATCATGCTGATGTGCGTCACTGATGACTAATCATCTAGTGCAGGGCTACTTGCTGCTCTGATCTAACTAAGTGGAATGTGCTAGACTTAAGAACACCTCAGCATTTCACAGCAATGGTGCTCTATGTTTTAACACTGTGGCTGTACCAGTACTCCCCAGATGTCTACCGCTGCCTGGAAGCAATTTATAAAACATTACAAACACCAATTAAAATGTCAAAGAAAGAAAGTATGCATTTTTACAAAAGTATACTGATCTTTCAATTGTTTATTAATATAGTGTCAAAACCCAAGCTGATTTACATGGAAATATTTTTGTGATGTAAAACAACAAACCAGTCTCATATTTCAAAGTATTTATAGATATAAACATGATGGAAGAAAACAACTTGTTCTTGTGCAGTATTTCACACGTGCTCTGATCTTTCTGCCTGTATTTAATGACTGTTTATTTTCTTTGGACTTTTTTCAGCTGAGTGATATTTCGCTCACAGTTCAGCTTCAGGATTTGCTTTAAATATCCAAAGTGTCATCCCAGTTTCCACCAAGGGTCATTTCTGTAACCGAGGAGCTCTAAAGTGTCCACTCAAATGCTCAGGTATTGCCTCAGTTCATTCTGACTCTTAAGATACAAGAATCGTAATGAAATTGTCCACAATTATAAAATATCAAACATAAATCATTGCAGTGAAGGGCTTATTTTAACAGCAATAAGAAAAACATGCTGTTTCCTTAACAAGACAGAGCCTAATAACAATTTTAAGGTGGAAGAGTAAGATTAAAAAAGGAAGAGTAACTCCTTCTATACTGTAGTAATATTTTAAGTTGCCTCAAACATATTTCTTTGACATGCATTGTATCATTTCTTTGTATGTGCAAGAAAGAACAAATGGTCTAGAGTCTGCCTTTTCATTTGGAATATACACTTAAAATGGTCAACTATGATTTGTACACACCCCGTAATTTACACTTAACCAAGAAGAAGTCTTTTTGATCAAAATCCCTTTACCTACTTAAGTTATTTACCATCTAGCTGAATAGGACTTTAAGCATTAGAGCTTGTAATATTTCCAGGACATACAGTGTATGTATGTGTATGTGTATATATATATATATATATATATATATATATATATATATATATATATATATATATATATATATATATATATATATATACACACACACACACACACACACACACACACATACTTGACCAGTCCACAGAAGCCAGTGCCAAAGGGACTGGGTGTTTGTGTGTATGAGGCTTTGGGAAAAAACAACAACAACAACAACCTGAAAACAGTTTACTGTAAACACCACTAGATGATATTCTTGACATAAATGATAAAGCCCTATTGAATGAACAAGACGTGTAGACAACTACTGAATCTTTTCTTACCTTTCTCAGCTCAACCGTCACCTCATTTCGATGTCTTCTCATAGTCTGTAACAACAACAAAAAAGAAAGCCAAAGTTTGAGAGGAGTTTGTGATCCATCAAAGTGATCTCTGGTGTGGGCAACTCGAACAGACCAAGACATATGAGTGGCTAAGTGATTTTGAATATTTATTCTCATCATTAACAAATAACATCATTGTACTAAAATTGCACACATCAAACTACCTGAGCATCACAGAGCATAGACAGATTCTCATATAGGTTTACACTTATATTTCTCTAAAACTGTTTAAAATTCTGAGTTTTATAACTGTAAATAACAACAGCTCAGAAGTTAAGAAACGAAACAGCACAAGTTTTCAAAAGCAGTTTAATTGCTCTATGTGCGTGTCTGTTGGGTTGTTAGTTCATCCTGAACAGCTCGAGATGGTCTAAGATCTTGTGACTGTTTGAAGAGGTTCATGTTGCCTTCCTAAATAGCCTCTTACGTAATCTGGGACTGTCATAACTAGGGAGGCTACAGAGCCGAGAGGTGTCTCCCAACCACCGGCAAACAATACTGTCACTAGATGGAACACAAACAATGTCCAAAATGTGCATAATGTACATAAATGTGTAACATCATGACAGGGAATAAGTGCAAATATAGTCATTCATCAACTTTGTTGCTTTATCAAAAATATGCAATGTTCCTGATCAAAAACAAAAAGTTCAAAGTATGAGTATATGGTAAAAACACAATTTTAAGATGGCTGCATGACAAAAAAAGGATATGACATTTCATGGTAACATAAAATACCTCAACCAGATCCAAATTATATGATAAGCTGGAAAACAATGGAGGAATTTGAGCTGTCCTGCAGCATGCGAGACTCTTACTGCTTTGCAATTCAAAACTGCCTCTAATGATGTCTGATATCAAAAGCAAACTGTTATGTCTGACCCAAATAAATAAAACCCAAACTGGCATTTTGTTCTGCAGTTCTGCTGTAGTCTGAGTCATCCATTTATGAAAACTCAAACCTCAAGCAGAGGCTCTTAAGGGGATCCAGGTCAGACATCCAAGATGCCTGAAATAGCATCAGGAATGCACTTGGCAAAGTCTGTCTGTCATAGTAGCCATGTGCTTGTCACACAGACACTAACATTCAAAACAACTAGCAATTTGGCATCAGTCATTACTTTTAGCAAATTAATTGATGTTGAAACGCTGATGAGCAACCTGGTGGATTTTCAAGGGCCATTTTCAGACATACCTTTGTCTATGGATTATCTCAGGATTACCAGCTGAGCAGAGCAACTGGGCACAAACATGTTTCTTTGTTGGAAACCTCCTTCGCTGGGTTTCATTTCGACAAATTACATGCATTCTGTGCAGGTAAACCAAACCGCTGCAAATCATTTTACTGATTGCTAGCTTCAGCACCAACACTTTCATCTTATTTTATCATGGCCTGTTTGTCTGAACATAGACTTGTGATATTACTTGTTTTTCGTGCCAAAAACTACTTCAGACAAATGCTATCGCACAAATTTGCTTTTCAACTTAAAATATCTGCAAATGATAGCTTAGTGCAGTCGTACTAGTTAGCGACTTCCACAATTATCACCGCGACCAGAGCAGTCATTACATTTATTCTTCCTTATTGAAGCTATTTTATTAATATAGGTTTGAGAAACGCCCAGGCATGATGCCACGATTGATGTGACATAATATGTCAAATCAAGTAATGATTCATACTCTTGCTACATCTGTTACCTCAGTGCATGTCACTGAGGTGTAATCATGAACCCCATAAAATTCATGACGTTTAAGGTGAATGAACTCACAGGCTTATATAATCCCCATTCTTCTCTTTTGCGAGGGTAAAAATAAGACAATCGCATCATTGCCATTCAGCTAACTGTCTGGTGCTTCAGCCTAGAGCTCACTTTACTAGCTCACCTGATATTACAAGCTAGCTGTGTGGTTAACAGCGTTAGCTAGCAAGGAGTGACACTGCTTAGACTGGATGTAGACCTGCCATGCAGTCACACCAAACTTGTGTTTTACTAGAGGATTTTACGCGAATATAATGATAACAAGGTGGTGTGACTGTTACTCAACGTCAGTTGGCTAGAAAACACAGAAAATGTCAAGATAATGGTGCCGGCCAGGCCCAGCCTCGTTAGCGACCGGTGTCCATCCAACTAGCTAGTTAACGTTAGCTGGCACTGACAGAAACATCGCCTGCCCCTGTGTCTGTTCATTTTACCGACACAATTGAGATACTGCCGATTTCTTTACAAACATTACCTATAGTACGTCAATATGCCCTTGATGCCAAGAGTCCAAGATACACTAAAACAGCTTAATTGAAAGAGAAACGTATCGATAACAAGGTAGGCCAATGAGCACTTGTGATGGCGAACTCTGCGATAGCCTACTTTAGCTAGCTAGCTAGTTAGCATGCTGGCAGCTGTAGCCGGGGCCAGGCTCCCCAGCGAGGCCCAAAGACCGCCGCTATCTACATACAACTAATCCGAGTCACGTTATTTTCACAGGCAGTAATGTGCCAACTCACCTCGACATCACGTCCCTTGTTTTTAAAGCTCTTGATGCGGTGGTTTTCTAAGCCGGCGTTTTCTGCCATGGCTGTATGGGGTTTAGCTATTACTCCGGCTTTCGGGATCTCCTCCGTGAAAGACGAGGCACGGCAGCTCCTGTGCTGCTGCTGCTGCTGCTGCTGCTGGGTCCGGAGGGGGAGGAGGAGGACGTAACAGATCGCAGAGTGAGGGGAGGAGTTAATGCAAACCTGCATGGGATGTCCTGCTTTTCACGGGTTCCTCGACCACGTAATGATCAATTTAGAAATTGAGATTTAACATGGGTAGCAGAGGCTCACAAACACTGTTTCAATCACAACTACAAACTAAAGAAAATTATGAACAAGGACTGACATGGTTCCTCCAGACACAAAGGTTTATTAAATCAACAATATTTGGATTTGCTTGTACAGTAACATTAGTGCAAACAAAGACACGCAGTTGAAATATTTGTCACACTTCAGCAGCTGATATGCAATGCCAATACAACACAACAGATTGACATTAAGCATATGATATAATATCTCTGGACAACCAGCACCACATCTGGTAATATTCTCATATTTAGAATAAATACACCATATATGATTTCAAGACAGGCCAGTTGTTGGAAAACTAGTAGTGATTTGGAGGTCAGTATTAATACATATTTGTGTCACCCATTAAGGAAACATTCCACTTTGTTACAACATTTGTCAGCGCTGTCACCAATGGTTGACCTCATGTGAAATGTGCATTTATTTACCGGTAATTTTTAAACTCCGTACTAATTCAGAACAGAAACAGTGGCATGAATGTAAGTGAAAACATGGCAATGTCCCCACACTGTTTTATTTTTAATTAAAAACTGAAACATCAAAGTGAATTTAATATTGTTAAGTGATTAGTATTGCAGGCAAAGAAAAGAGATCATTTTGTTGTATGTCAAGCAAACATGTCACTTTTTTTATGTGAATCAAAATAAATACAAATAAATACGGGGAGGTGTCAGCATGGTGATTAAGATGTAATAGTTAAAATCAAAACTCAAAGTGTAAAGCAATTTTTAAAAAAAAGCATGGCTTCTGATCCTGATAATTTTACCATTGAAATCACACACTGTCTGGCTTCTACTGAACACAGATTGAGAATGAATGCAACAACTGAAAGTGCTTCAGTTTATACAGAGGGATTATCACTGACACAAGGTGAGGATTTTACGGTTTTCCATCATCACAAACCGATAAAGCACACCACAGCCAACCAATGACCAGAAATCCCCACTCCTTCAAGGACATGCCACTGACAATCCACAGCAGCTATAGAAAGACACAGTAACCAGTGGAGCAAAACGGAGGCATTTGAGCCACACAATGACATTATCCAATCAAGGTCAAGCTGTAGTGTCACAGAGGTTGCTATGAGATATAGAGGAGAACAACATATAAAGACTGGCTGAAGCTGAAGTGTTTCAAAAAATTTGTTGTTCAAAGAGGATCTTCTCAAATCCTTGCGGAGGCGTGTGATAGAAGTCACTAAACTGGCAGTCGAGGATGGCACTGTCGTCCACTTGAAGAGCAGAGAGAAAGACACAATGAAGCACATGATGAGACATTTTAGACATGAGAACACTCATTATTACCCCAGATTCCACTCATTCTTAAAACATTTACATGTTTTAACTATGTATTGTAACAAATGGAGAAACGTTATGACACATAAGAAACAGTTTTCTAATTTGCATGTGCATTCTTAACCGTTCTGAATTAATATTACAGCTAGTACAGGTTTTTCCTGATTCAAATAAGGCAGAGGCGGTACCATGCCTTTCCAGCAGCTCAACATTTTGATAATCTAAAAGGACATTTTAAAGCTTCTATTCTGCACTGACAAAGGAATATTTATATTTATAAAAATTACAGTGAATGTTGTTCTTTTTTTTTTCTTCTTTTTTACAGTGCCAAAATGCATACATAATCCCATAGCTGTATAAAAAAAAAAAAAAAAATTCAGGGTTCCCACTCTTTCCCTGAAATTATTTTCCAGGACTTTTCCAGGACATTTTCAGCCGCTACAGAGACAAGTTACCATGTCATACACTAAATCCATACCCCTGTCCCCCTCATTCTTTGGACGTGTTCTTTTCTACAGTTGTAACTTGCATTTACTCAGATTGTTTCTATGTTTATTACTCAGACATTTGATGTGCAGTCTATGGCTATAATTCATCTATGAAAAGTAACTATGACAAATGTATCATAGAATAATACAAACACACCCACATATTACAGTGTAGCACTTCATTAGCATGACAAACTGGAGTTATAATGTTCATTCGAGCAATTCCCAGACATTTGATCTTTTTTTCTTATTTTCCATATGCTTTCCATGACTGGAAAATTGGTCAATCAATTTCCAGGTTTACCAGGACGCATGGGAACCCTGAAAATTGTTTTACATCAAGACTCTTATCAAGAGGTGGGGGTGGTAAAAAAATTGGACAGAGGTGGCCCCCTAAGTCTCTACAGCAAGGCTAAATAAATAAATAAATAAATAAATAAATAAAAATAAAAATAAAAATAAAAATAAAAATAAAAATAAAAATAAAAATAAATAAATAAATATGTATGTATGTATGTATGTATGTATGTATGTATGTATACAGGGTGGGGAAGCAAAATTTACAATATTTTGAGGCAGGGATTGAATGACAGTGTATGACCAATTAGTTTATTGAAAGTCATGAGAATTTATTTGCCACAAGAAAATTTACATAATAGAAAACGTTTTTATTCTGTGTCCTCCTTCTTTCTCAATAACTGCCTTCACACGCTTCCTGAAACTTGTGCAAGTGTTCCTCAAATATTCGGGTGCCAACTTCTTCCATTCTTCTTTAATAGTATCTTCCAGACTTTCTTGTAATAGTTTTGCTCATAGTCATTCTCTTCTTTACATTATAAACAGTCTTTATGGACACTCCAACTATTTTTGAAATCTCCTTTGGTGTGACGAGTGCATTCAGCAAATCACACACTCTGACGTTTGCTTTCCTGATTACTCATATGGGCAAAAGTTTCTGAAAAGGTATGGATAATAGTGTTAGGTATGATTATTACATCAATATATGTTTGGTTTCAAAACAATTGACATAGTGCCTGCTGAGAAAAAACAACTAAATGTTCATTGTAAATTTTGCTTCCCCACCCTGTGTATGTATGTATGTATGTATATATGTGTGTGTGTGTGTGTGTATATATATATATATATATATATATATATATATATATATATATATATATATATATATATATATATATATGTATATATGTGTGTGTGTATATGTATATATATATATATGTGTGTGTATGTGTGTATATATATATATATATATATATAAAAATTGAAACAAATTCCGTAGAGGGCAATATGAAAAGTTATCTCAGTGTAAAGTCTTCATTAACCCATAAAGACCCAGTGCTACTTTAGTGGCAGTTCCCAAATGAAGTTTTGTCTATTTTTAACCTTTCTTAACTGATTTATCACCATTTATTCTAATATTATACTCTGTATTTTGCATTTTTAAATATAAATCAGGTATTTTCCTATGTTTAATTCACTGATTATGCAGATGTTCATAAAAGCTCAAAATAAAGTTGAGGGTTATTCTATGAAAAACAGAGAAAACTGAAGAAAACATGACTTTTTAATAAAATCTATCATTAACTGAACATAAATAAACCCAGTGTCTACATCCACTGTCATTTATCAAACCCCATGGGTTTTACTGGTGAATCAATGTTGTAGAAGATGACTGTGTTTCCACGGTAACTATGGAGCCTCGGAACATCCACATGGTTCATATCTGATGACCATGAAAAGATGAAAAACTGTATTTTACACCAATTATTTACATATATTGGTAAACTTAGTGGATCAACAGGTATTAAACAGTTTACATCAGTAGATGGTTTTGGTCAACGGTGGATGTTTTGGTCTTCATGGGTTAAATGTCTAGTGGAGAGCTATATGCTGTTGAATATTTACATGTTTCCTGTAAAAACAAAAATTTAGGGTGGCTGGTCCCCTCCCACAATGCCCAGTCTACTGGTCAACACCACCCATGGATGCTTCCACATTGGAAGGTTTTCAGCAGGGGCAACTATTTGTAATGTACTTCATCAAATGCAAAATTTATAAAGACCCTGAGTGCAGGATGAATCATTATATTTTTAGTGTTGTCCATGAAACAAATTCTAATAAAGACACGAGTCTGGTTTTGACCAGCTCTAGATGTTAAGTGTCATGAGATAACTTTTGTTATGATTTGGTGCTATATAAATAAATTTGACTGAGTGATTAATATGCATAAGAATACCTACAAAAATCACTGTTGTGTCATAGTTCTCATGAATCTTAAGTTCAATTTAGGTTCAGTCTGCATCGTAAGTCAATAAAACATCACATTTGTTTCCATGCAAACATTAACAATACTGAAATCAAGGACTGGATTTAATGGTTTGGCTTTGGAAAGAACACACTGATCTAATTTGTCGTTGGCTGTAAAACCACATCTTTGCACATAAATAGACCGTGTTCTTTAATCAGGTACAACTGCAGTGGTTCATGTGAAAATGTATAAATACAGCCCTCTAGTGGAATAAAAAGGTAGTTGATATATATACGGTCAAATGGATTGAGGCACCCAATGTTTATATTATCATCAAGGGAAAAAATCATTTATTCTGACACTTAAAAAATATGTTTAACTCAACAGCATACTAAATTAATAAATAACCTTACCATAAACAACAGGGTATACAGTGCCTCGGATCCCTGAGGCAGGACAATGCATGTTCTTTCCATTCAGGTATAAATTCAGCTCCACATGGTCATATGTGATGCCCTAAGAAATATAGGAAAAAAATTAATTATTATAAGTGAATATGTAGGTTTTGCATTAATTACAACATAGCTGTAAGCATAAGCTGTCTGTTCAAAAACAGTTCTGGTCCAAAAATGAAAAAGTGCAGAAAAAAAAACTTGTGCTGGAGATAATTATAAAAAAACAGTTTGTTTTTAACACTTGGTGTCTTTTGTTTTCCTCCCCTGAGACTCAGCTTTCTTGTACTTTACCGTGAAAGCCTGAATTTTCCTTTACCCTTGCTTGAGTACACTTAAGAGACTCTGTAAATGCACTATATTCGTCACCTGCTTTCAGCTGCAGTGCCAATTAATCAAATTAAAGTATTACAAAATACTAATTATTATTATTATTATTATTAATTTTATGTCCTATTAATTTGGAATAGTCTCCACAAGGCCTATGTTAAACTTAAACTTTTAGCGTAAACTCTGTCAACCGTGTGTACCAACCGGTCAACAATATAATATAATTTTCAAGGAAACATAAATTAACCTAAATCTCAACAAAGGCATTCATGCCATTCTCCCCTTCAACAGAACTGTACATTGTCAAAAATTTTGCCAGAAATTTTAACTTGGCTGCACCCTGAGTCCATTCATTTCAATTTATCATCTGTGTTGATTATCAATAAATGTCATAAAATGTCATCATCCGGAGCCATGATCAACCAATAATGGAAGACAAAGAAAAAAAAAAACAAAAAACACAATAATGTCAGGCTGTCCATGCCATTTAAAAAGGTCCAGTGTGTGTATGCTGATTTTTGGAACAGGGAACACTGAACAGACAGAGAAGTACTGGGTAAAAATTACTAAATACACATCACTACTTTTTTTTCCAATTTGTTGTATTTTTTATGCTGCTTCAAATTTGTATGTTTGAGTTGAAAAAAAAAAGTAATACTTGTATTTCCCTTGAAAATCATCCAGTGGACTCAAATCACAATATTTTCTCCAATTCCACAAAAAATAGCTTTGAGATTTTTTTTCCACCGGATCCCTCACAATTTTTGGTTTTCAACTGACCACAAGTTGTGGATGGCAACTGATCATATTTTTCTATCAGTTACAAGCAAGAAGGTGACATGAAAACACTACAGACTTCTGCCTGGTCAGAGAGTGAATAATCATTAACAGTATGTCAACTTTGTGTCACAGGGAGCGAAACAAATTCACTTTTCCTAAACAGTTCAACTACAGTCTACTCACTGCATTATACTTCTTTACATTTCAAACTGAAATGTGTCACTTTGCAGTGGCAAACAGTCGATTGCAAATATTTAAGCAAACTGCCTATTATTTTGCATAATAGTAATAACTACCTCTATTCAACTGATGAAGCCAATGGAAAAATGTTATTCTTCATTAGTGTCAGTTTCCATCATTTCATATTTGAATAGTGCTTTTTTAATGACATGTCATTGCATCCTCTTCATATGAAGCTGCTTTTACATCACTAATTTCTTTCTTTCTTCAAGAAGAGGATTTGTATATTAAGGTTATTATTTCTGTCAAATCTGTTCTAATATTTGTTTACAAAGCATGAGACAAACAGAAACTACATTTTTATGTCCATTTCAATGTTCAACGCCCATATGAGTGTTTGATTTGATTTAAAATTAACTGACAAAACCAGTGGGTATTAAATTTAAATAGATGATAACGTCATTGTACCAAAATTCAAAATATTGTTAAATAAAGCTGAACTTACCACAATGTCACCTTCCTGAGGAAGGCTGTTTGCTGGTAGTCGATTCTTCTCCTCATTATTGTGGTACACAGACCCATCATGCCTCAGAACAAGGCTGTTTGTGTCTCTGCCCAAAGGCACTTGATTAAGATTCACTTTCTGTGTGGCCACACCAATTCCCCACACACCTAGACAAACACAAAAGGCTGAGTATACTACAAAACCATTTTTCTCTTCAGGACAAGCCTACTGCTGTCATAAATATGAAGGACTAATATACTTGTCAGCATTAGAACATTTCTTAAGCCTTTATCAGATGAGGATAGTGCAATAAGTGCATTGAATATCCACTCTAAAGGGTATTTATCTATGGAATAGAGTGACTTTCTTGTGTTTTCTTGTAAGTGAAAATAATTGTATATCGACCATGCAGTCATGAGGTGGTACAGCTGCTAAAAATGACAGCATACTGTATCATAATCAATAATCCTTAAATATGCACCAGAAAATGGCCATTTGGCAGAGATGAAAGGCAGGAAAGGCACGTCAGGAGAACAATCATGAAGTGACTTCTGAGGGCTTACCAGTAGACTGGATCTTAAACTCAAAATAACTCTTGTTCTGATGCAAAGGAGCGTTGGCAAGGCAGCCTCCAGTGCCACATATCCTCCGGCCACTCTTTACAATGACAACATCTGTGCCTGCAAAGGAAGTGCAGTGTATTAAGAATAAGTGAAAGGACGGCACATTTAGCAGTACAAATATAGAAAAGACACTCAAAATGGAAACTTCAAACTATTAGCTATGGTTATAGTTATCCTAAGGTAATGTCATCATAATCAAATGTGTCTGTTGATGGGCCATTTAATTGGATCATACAGAAACTACAGTATCTATTTTCAAGAAATTTGTTGGAAGAGTAGGTCATGGGACCCCTTAAGTCTTGGAAATGATCAATAAAAGAAAGAAATTTGCTGTCAGATAGTATATACTAAATCTCTGCATAGATATGTGGATTGTGATTTTGCACAATATGATGTATGACTGAATTTTCAAGTAGCAGAGGTCTGTGCTCTACCAAGTTCCCTTCTACAGTAGTTGTTCAAAACATTAAAACTGTGTATAGATCAATAAAGCATCCATCATAATTCCCTGATACTGATTCTGTGTTCAAAAACTAAGCAAATCCTGATTATTTTGGATAAGAGAATGCATGCCGATTTTGTTTATTGAATGACTAGAGCAATTACTGAATTCCAAGATTGTTGGTTGATGGTTATTTTTCTGTCAAGTGAATGTTTATTTCCCTGAACCAAATGTCGTTAGTGGCTTTTGCTTCTTCAGTCCTGCTCATTAAATGAGATTACGCTATCAGATTACACGTCAGAGAGAAAAATGTGGGGAATATTTGTTTTGACACGGTCACTTGAGGACTGGTTGTACTGTTATTGTTGACCTGAAATCAAGATTAAAAGCATTTAGCAAAATCAACCCGCAGGAAATTAAGGGAAGCGTATACAGGACATAGAAATGTTAAGCTAAGACAAAAAGCAGAGGCTATATGTATCTTACAACCAAACGGGCAGTTAGCAATTAGCTACTGCGGAAGTAGCATCTCGACCTTTTCACGAACAGTAAACAATGCAAATGTGGACTGTTATGTGCCTAAAAAAACAAACTAACTCACCCATGTGATGAGTATCTAACTGAACAGTAGGCATTTCTTTGAGGGGAATATGCCCCGATCCGCCATCTCCGCAACAGCCTAGACAACACGTAAACATCGCAGCCATTCTAGCACGACACTAAACATCCGGAAACGAGCGCGTGGTGTCAACCCAAAGAGAGCAGACATTAAAGTGACAGGTCCGCACTCGCGCGACAGCGACACCCAGCGGCCGAGGTCGGCACTGCATAAGCCCCTGCTCCCCCACTGTATCCAATCACAGTGGCTAAGATAGGCAGTTGCTCCTGATGGCATGGAAACAAGGGAAGAAAATCAAGGTCAAAAATTTTACACGTGACTAAGTAACTATTGGATATCGGTGTTACATAACCACAAATGAATAAGAAGTGGATTTTGAGGGGAAACACAAGATTTGGCAACGAGAACATGATTTGGTCATACAAAATCCATAACAGGCATTGGTAGGCTGAAGCACAGACTTACACCAATGTGCTATACTCTGTGGCTTATTCCCTTTATAGGCTCAGATAGGTGAGAAAAACAATGCTGAAGTTGATATTTTTATTCTAGCACGAGCTCAAGCTTCAGCCTCCACTTGCATCTTGTATTGCGTTAACGCCACACAAATGAATATATAACCAAGTAAGAAAACAACAGACTTAAGTGGGGCAGTATAAACCTATGATGCCAAACTGGGACTAAAACCTAGTTGACAGTTTTTCACGCTGTAATGTTTTGCATAGCAACAGCCCCTCCCCCATCCAGCTGGAAGGGATCCTCTGCAAGTTTACAACACGGATAAAAACGTAAACAACACTAAAGCTCCACGCGAGGCTGTCAAAAACACTCACAATACAAGCAGATCTATAAGTGATGACACGCTATCGCATGCACTCATTTCTGTTTGCACGAATAGTGACGGATCAGTGTTTGGAAATGTACTGTGTGCCAACGAAAGGGTTAATTTTTACCCGGAAAGGGCGAAGTCTGCACAGCAACAAGCGCCATGATTGCGTTGCACTGTGCGTCTCAGCAGCTGGTGAGTGAATCTTTTGGTCCAGTAGTTGCATGTTACTATGCGCTTGCAAAATCTGTCACATCCCTCTGTCAGTACCTTGCCAACAGGAGGATCACTAACGCGAAGTCCGTTTGTCTGTAATTTGTCTTTTTGGACTTATTAGACGTCGGGAATTTTGGGGGGTGAACTCTGCTAACCACCGTGACGCTATTCCTGTAGAAAAACTGGGACAAAATCGTTTGCTGTTAAGAGTCTGCGTCAGTAAAGTTAGTAACGGTATTGATTTATAACAGCCTGCTTTTGCATCGAGGTTTTTTAATTAACTGCAACCCCCCCACCACACACACACACACACACACACACACACACTGGGCGCAGAAAAACCTCCAAACGCACCATGTTACTCTCCGGGGCGCACTCAGATGTCTGTGCCAACCCTTTACCACTCACCCTTTTCCGTGGGTACAGCGATGCAAGCCAGTTTGACTTTCAGGATGGGAATACTTGAGACGCAGCAGGGACTCGGCTGCAAAACCTGTATCCTTTGCGATGCTTCATTTTTGGGGTTTTAATTAGTTGCCTTCGCTGCCTTATGGAGCAGTGTCTCTCTGCATGTGGGTGCGTATGATGTAGCCTGTCTTTTTTGTTTTGGTTTGGTTTTTTTTATTAAGTGACCATTTATTTGGGGGGTGGTTTTGCTTTTTGAATGAAACACCGATATGACGCCTTGGATAATGTGTTCACAGGACACCATGGAGCAGCTGGAAGAGGAACTTACGTGCCCGATCTGCTGCTGTCTCTTCGAGGACCCACGGGTGTTATTGTGCTCGCACAGCTTTTGCAAGAAATGCCTGGAGGGACTGTTGGAGGGAAACCGAGGTCCGGCTTTCAGAACACCTCTCAAATGCCCCACATGCCGCAAAGAGACCCCTCACAACGGCGCAAACAGTCTGCAAATAAACTACTCTCTACGTCAAATAGTGGAGAAGTACAGCAAGATCCGGGTTTCACCCAAGATGAGTGTTTGTAAACAACACAGCGGTCAGCCTCTCAACATATTTTGCGCCACGGACTTAAAACTCATTTGTGGGTTTTGCGCAACTACAGATGATCACAGAGGGCACAGGTTCTGCTCCTTAGAGGATGCGTATGAACGGGAGAAGGAGGCGTTTGAAGAGCTGCTGCACGGAGTGGAGAGCTGGCAGAGCGCAGATATCCTGTCCTGCCTGGAAACACTACAAACCAGTAAGAAAAAAGCGCTCCAGTCGGTGTCCAAAGACGCAGAGAAGGTAACAGATTATTTCGACAAACTCATCAGCAGCATCGATTGTAAAAAGAATGAGATTCTGTCTGATTTCGAAACGCTGAAGCTGGTGGTGATGCAGGCGTACGACCCGGAGATCACCAAACTGAGCGCAGCTTTGGAGGAGCAGAGACAGGCTCTGGGCATGGCGCAGTCCGTCAGGAGCATCACAGACCCCCTGTGTTTCCTGCAGCAGATGCAGGAATTTCGGGAGAAGCTCAAGTTCCTCCGGGAGACTCCGATGCCTTCTCGGAAAGACCTGGATGCCGGTCCGCTTGTGCGTAATTTCGACGTTAAAAAGTGGGACTCGCTGAGGCTTAAAGAAGTCGACAAGATCTCCGTCCCTCATGAAAGTGTCTCCTACCGTGCGGGGAGCTCACGGGTGGCAGCGCACAGATGGATCGCTTTATTTATGAGCTTGTTTCTGGCAGCGGTCCTCCTGCTGCCGACACACAGTCCTGCGTCCGTGCCCCTCCAGATCCAACCGCTCATCACTACAGTTTCCACGCACCTTGCAAACACTGGTCTGTCTCTGCGGGAAATAGCTGAAATGTACAGGAGTTTAATATATGCATGTCGGGAGTGTATCCACAACCTAACAGAGTCCACTGTCAATTTTATTGTGAGCTGTTTTAATTAGGAAACACTTACAGCTTTGATTATAAATGATCAGGCAAATCTGTGAGCACATGTACACATGAAACACTTGTTTATAATGGCACTACATGCGTTTTCTTTCTTTCTTTCTTTCTTTTTTTTTGAGGGGGGGTGACAAGCTTCATTGTTGATGAAGCCAAAGAATCTAATAGGGAAAAAAAGAAAAAAAAAAATCCTGATCCATATATGTTGTACTCTACATTTACTTGACACTATTTTCCACGAATGTACAATCAATTTTCTCTTATTTTATATCATGGCATGACAATTTTATACTTGTCCAAGATTGACATACCAAATAAAACTTCTAAATCTAAGTCACTACCACAATGCTTGTTCTTATTTACTACGTTAGACCAAAACAGACAACTTCTCAGATACACAGTGGATGAAATAAACAGCTGTATAGTCCTAGACGTATACAGTACAGCCGTGTAATCCCTTGGCCTCTTCCGATCAGAGCGCTTCGGCTCCACAGTGATGCTGCACCCTCTTCAAGGTTACACACGTTGCATAACAGGGCCTGTGCTAAACACAGCTTTGATATTACGAGGTTTGATGTATTCCCTCCATCAGTTATAATAATAATAATTTCAAAACTCGCTTCAGAGGGGCTGGTGAGGCGTGCTGCCGACCAATTTTTCTTTCTACGCAAGATTTATTTGCGGACATTCATGTGACTCATTCGTTGCATGATTTGTCCGGCCTATTAAGTCAAGCATCTGCAGCCTCTTCTATTAAAATACAATCTTTTTTTTTCTCCTGCTGTCTAAAACCTGACTAGTCATTTAAAATCAGCATGCATTTGTATCAGCACACGGGTTGTTAATTGCTTTAAATTGAGTGAATTTATACTGGATTGTGGCCAAACTTCATCTCAAAATAGGTCAAAGCAAACGGACAAATTGTGTTTGTTGCGCAGATCACTTGTCGATTTATTTACTGTACTGACAAGAAATGTATTTATTTTTTAGTTAAAATAAATAAGTGTTAAGATCAGACTACAGGATGAACCCATGATGTCAGCACTAACCATAATTCAGGATTTGCGTCATGACCCGCATGTACATGTATATATAGACTACTGTTGCCAGGCAAAAATATAGGGTGGAAATAAAAATAACACTCTGCATTAATATTTTACATGGATCAGCACGCAAATTTAAACATGGCATGAAATTGTAAGGAAAAGGTAAATTTATGACAAACGACTGTTTTTCCTGTAGGTTGTGAGTGTGGATGTAAATATGATCATATGGACAGGTCGCTCGATCACCACAGAGTAAAAGCAGACATTTTATTGGGTGTAATAAAAATAAAATTTGATCTTCTTTAGTAGCCAAGATGTCTAAATAACCAGATAATAAAACATGGCCTATATCACATCACTGAAATGCTTCCACTTGTCTTTTACACCCTGTTTACGCATTTCACTGCGGCCTCAGACTACATTTTTTCAGTTCCCATTTACAGTAAGAATTACCTTGAATGCTTATCTTTATTTAATAATAATAATAATAAAAAAGAGGTCAGTGTTCAATTATCTTGTAAATAAAGATCAAACAAATGCTGGTGGTGACCGTGCGTAAACACATTCCTCTCCAACTGGACTTGAATATGGACACAGACGAAAGCAGGTGTTTATATGTTTATGGAGTAAAAGTCAATGCAGCAAAAAGAGGATTAACATGATAATTTCAGGCCGCACATACAAGACAGACGCTTCCTTCCTCATTTTGTTGCGTTGTGTGCGGACTCAGCTGTAATTCTTTACAGAAATAGGTCGTTTCCATTTTGCACCAAAAATTGAATGACGGCATGTAAAGTAAAATCATCCACTTATTTGAAAACTATCAACAAACAAGTTTTGTCGATGCTGTATATTTTCAATTTATATAAATGCTTCCATTAAGGTATAACATGTTGCGTCTCCTAACGTCCAGGCTCATCAGGACCGCTTTTTACAATCTATTTTTCAAATGTAATCTATAAAGTGACAATCTTTTATGTTGAAAAATATGAAGTCCTGTTAATATTTTTTAGATATTGTTAAAAAATAATTTAACCTTTTCCATAAGCCCACATCGCGAATTATATCTGCGCAAACAAGCAGGCTTCAGAATTCTTAAAAAGGCCTGTGAGGCCAAACGGAGGGAACAGCAGCAGCAGCGCCTGTTCACAGAGGCTCAGGATTACAGGCCGGAGGACTGTGTGGTACCGCAAAAAATACAATTAAAAACACTAATATATAAAAAAAGTGATTTAATAAATTATGTAGTGTTTCGTTGTTTTTTTTCCCCCCAAAATTTAGTTAAAAATCAAGGTGTGATGATCTTAAATTATATTCCGTCTGCGTGGTTAGAAAACCCGCTTTAAGTCATCAAAAAAAACCCCAGATGTACCATATTGTAAAACACCCAAACACGTATTTAGTATTTAAATCAGGTGAAGTATGATTTGGATTATAGTGATCGGATGTCCTGGTGCAACAGAGAAGCATCCGTGGCGTTTGCAGGCAAAGTCTCTTAAAATGGAGGTTTTCAAGCCGCATTACGGGACACCATTTTATTTGTTAGAGCGTGACGAAGCTGTGAGATAGTTTCAATGAACGTCATCAAGAGATATCTGAGATTTTGAGGAATAATGTATATAATACATAATCTAAAAACACTTGATTATTATCAGGAAATAGATCATTATGATTCCAAGAGGTCAGATTTACAGAATCTGGGCAGAGATAAAACAAATAAATAAAAATTAATCTGCACTCCAGAAAATATAAGGGATTTTCATTTTTCATGTTGATAAGCAGATCTTATGTAATATACTGTTAAAAGTTTGATAGGCATGGACATCCCACTATGGAGGCTGTGATATTCAGCGTCTGGAAAATGAAGGCGAAAAGTATCATGTACAAGTAGGGACAGCGTTAAGGAAAACAATTTGTCATTGTTTTCAAGTACGTGTGTCTTCTTCAGGTGTGCAGATTTAATATATGAAAAATGTTAAACAGAAAATATAACATAACATGGTCAAAACACATTGCAGACAAAAGCCAATTTGAATTTTTATTTTTTTTCCAAGTGCGAATATAGAAATGACAGTGAAATGTGAAAGTATAAAAACATGGGAGGATTTGATATTTGACACAAGATCTCGATGTAAATGTACCTGGAAGCGTCTAAAAGCGGATTATTGTTGGCAGCAGTGTTGTCGGAGTACATTCAGTGGTTAGTCACAGCGATAGAGACGGTTCAGTGAGTGGTCAGCTTTGCTTCAGCAGCACGATCAATACTGGAGGTTTCACAAACAGTCTTAACTCCAATATTTACGTGCTGCTACAGTAAGGCGACCAGAAAATGAGGAAAAAAACAGTTTTTTGTCGAGGACGGTGATCCGGTTAGTGAAGACAACGTGTACAGGAGTCAGTTTTAGTCGCGGCTGAAAACGGGCAACAGGTTGGACAGTGACAACCGGGTTGTGTATTCAGGCTTTACTGCTGCAGCACAGTATGGCCTGCATCTCAGTATAACCCACAAACCATTCCGTGCTGCTACAGCATCGCAAGAACTGCAGACATTAGTGTTCTCCTGCTTTCTTGTTGCTGTTATCTTCTGTCATCCACACCCTGCTTCATCCTCCGGGCTTCGTGTCCAAAACATGTGCTCACAGGGGTTCAGACTGTTTTAACTATTATTAATGTACCCAAAGATGTTCAGACGGTTAGTGCCTCTTGTGCAGATTTTGCTCCTCTGTTTAGCAGCAGGGGAAGGATGCTCTCCATCTGAAACACACAGAGGAAATGTATTCAGTACACTGTAATCCCAGGAAGGTCAACTCACAGAATGGAAGGATCAAAGAACCAAAAGTATATGGACACAGGCATTATATTATAGCTGGAACATTTATTATGTGCTGCTGCAACAGCCTCTACTCTTAGGGAACAGCTTTCCACACAATTTTGCATCCTGGCTACAAAAATGTCTCCCATTTCACCCAAATGTGAGGTTTGACAGTGGTGATGTGAGAAGTCCCAGCTTGAAGTGCAGTTTATTTCAAAGGTGCTAGACAGTTGGAGCTTTGTGCTGGTTCTTTAGCGTCGAACTGACAACCGTTTCTTTACAGACCTCATTTTTACACATGATGGCATTATAGCTTAAGCTTTCAAGCAGAAAAGACCCAGGCTGTTGCCACAGTGTTGGACACTACTGCACAACGCTGTCTTTAATATCAGTGTGTGCCGTAGTGCCACCTGGTATGGGAGAGTCTAGCCAAATCTGTGGAAAAACAGTACAGAGTATATAAGTATAGAAAGATAAAAGGACTATTTTTATTAAACTACACTCAAGTAGCGGTCATTAGCTGTTGAAGATTTCTGTCATCCTCCCTTTCAAAAAATGCAGTCTATGCTTTCAGACAATTTCTCCATAGAGCTGAATCACCCAAAATACTTTTCTGTCTGGTAATATTTATCAGAGCCATGGACAGACCCTCCACAGACAAATGTGAAATGAATATTTGACTTTATGTCTAAGCAACAAAATGGGTTGCTTGTAAGAGGTAAAGTGTAATATGTGATTCAGTGGCTAAGCAGTGGTAGGACAAAGATAACTACCACTCCACTATGCTCAGCCATGTCTGTGTCCAAAAAGAAAAAATATACTTTTACTATTGAGCAATAAGCATCCGGTTATAAACAAAGCATTATATCCCACTTTAATGAAACCCGGAAGTGTAGTTCGTGAAAAGACCACAAATGTTCATACAAGTGACAACATATGTCTACAAGAGGCGCCAAGAAAGCGTCATAAAAAAGTAACTTTTCTAGTCATACGAGAAAGAAAAACTCTCCTGATTTTTGAAGTGAGATATTTTAGACCACTTTAGAAATAAACACCAAATTACACTGTTTATTCCTCAATGTTATAGACTCACAAGGAAAGGTGTAAAAAAAAAAAAAAAAAGTTCTGCCCTTTAGATCAAACATTGTCTAAAACATCTAGCATTCTAACAACAATGTACAGGAGATAAGCTTAATGTGGTTGTGATTTAATCCCACATTTCGGTCCGCATTGCTTTTCACTCATCACCCCTTCCTTTTAGGCTCAAACTTCAAAGCAGCTGTACAAGTAAATATCCTGCCCATAAACAAGGAGTAAACTTAAAGTTAAAAAAAAATAGTTAATGTGTAATACAACATGTACAAATTAACATTTCAGCATCTATGCAACCATGACTGTAACTGGACACACCAGATACCATCCTGTAGATTGGGCCTAGTGATTGTGTTGCCACTAGAGGTCTCAATGGACCTGTAATTATGACCTTGGTCTGAAATGGACATCTTTCACATTGTTTTCATCCAAAAAGGCCACTTCATTTAATTGCTTCAGCAAGCAACAACTACAAATGTGTTGTTTTCATTCTTCTGCCAAAGTTTTTTGTCATGTGGTAATGAAACTGCAGAGGAAGATTTTTTTTTTTTTTTTTTTAAGGTCTCTCCCCGCAGTTGATGATGCAATTAATATTTTAGGAGCAGCTGACAATATTTTCATCTGTTTTTACATGATACATTTTTGGTGGTTGATTGGATTTTAACAGCTGCTTTTTGGTATCTGCCCTTTCTTTCCAGCATCCTGTAAGGTTTAAGGTCGTCATAAAATAGCCCCTGCTTTTAATCACAACGTTCCATTAACCACAATGGAAAAGAGAAAAAAAAAAAAAAGTTAAGGATAAAAATTATAAATAACAACTAGCCTAAGGTAGAGTGTCAGCCACTGCATTCCAAAGCTCTAGTCACAACATAAACCCTTGTTTTTGCTTAAATAATATGTTAATGCTGTTATATTTTTTAAGGTGCCTTGGATTTGTATTTAATTCTCTACCATTCATTTTCTGCTTTAAAAATATGATTTGCTTCTTAATGTCAACTAATATTGTTCTTATTTGATTAAAAGTGAAATATTAAGTTATTTTTGTCTTACTAAGAGGAAAGACAAGATATAATGCATGTAATAGGCTACTTATCCCTGCGCACTGACCCGGCAGCTGAAATGCATTTGGTGAGGAAAGTGCAGGTACAACAATGCTGTCAACAGTAACACACACCTGACACTGGAAAGAGGTTGGAAAGAGAGCAGTGTTAAGTCAGAATAAATCATGTACTATGACGTTGATGCTACTACATAAAAGCATGTCTTTTAAATGCGTGGAAAAGAATACCACTGTGAGCTAACTCCATAGGAAACAACAAAATGTTTACCCTTTTTGTAAATATAATAGTGTCTTAAAAAAAAAAAAAAAACCAAAAAAAAAAAAAAACATTTTAAAAAATGTAACAAAGTCAAGGATTGGACAAAACCTTGAAATTTTCTACTTTTGGCACCTGATGCATTAATCAACAGGAGTCAAAATGTGGTAAAATCGTACCTACATATCAGGGGAAAGTAAATGTCAGATGTGCTGAAATCCACCTTTTTCCTTGTAAATAAGATTCTGTTATTTGAAGGGTGGGACGAAGAGGAGCTTAACAACAATTAATAATCAATTAATCATTATTCATTTATAAAAATACCAACCGTTTCATTACTTTGAGATTATGTTCATCTATACTGAAGTGCCTCCATCTTTTAAAGGTGGCTGAGCTGGTCACTGACATTTTAAAAACAAATTAATTAGTAAAAAAAAACCTGTCAATTGACTTATTGATGAAATGATTGTGGGTTACAGATAGAGTCTATACTGCAAGTCCATTTCTTCTGGAAAAGAGGAGATAGATGTATCTGTGTAACTCCATTTTTGCATATGCACAGAAATCTATAACGTAAATAAATGAATAAATTCATTAAAACGCCAAGTGGGTAAGTTGTGATCTCCCTTTTGAACTTCACATTTTTGTGCATGTCTTCGTGAGAGTGTTCACATCAGTGACTCTAACCTATCCCCATTTTTTTCTCCCTCTCCTTTAGGGAAGCATGCCCAGGCATGTCACCTTCACTGCTCAGCCTTTTTAACCCATTCCTATGACATTTGCTCCACATACAATGGCCTGTAAGAGTCACCTGACCCCAAGGTTGAAGGTCAAGTAACCTCCTACACCCTATAAGCTACAGAGACGTGGACATGACAAGCGGCCACCTCCCCAGATCAAGTGGTTTGGCTGGCCTCTGCTGCTCTGTGTTACACATGTGTCTGCCAGTGTAAGCACAAACTAAGGGACGATCTAAAATGATATTCTAAGCTATGGGGGAAAACCTGAATGGCAATCACTTTTATCCACATGAAGGAACCCATGCGAATTCTGAGTTCCTCCCTATGATAAGCATAAGGTTTTCCATCTAAAGCAATCACAAAATTTGTAGTTACAAAACGCCCTGGTTTCAAAGCACTGAGAATTAGAAGAAAGATTGTCCTAAATATATATATATAAATATTACAGTGAGTAATCACACGTTTACACACACACACACACACACACACACACACACACACACACACACACATGTCCGTAGTCTATTATAAACAGGCACTTGTACAATCTAAGCCCGGTAAATGCTAGATAAAAACTCTGGCCAATTCATTGGTGTCGTGTATACTTGTTTAAATAGCCACAACATTAGATGTGATAAAATGTTTTAACTGCAACTGGGCCAACATGTACACAGCATGAGATCTGTGCAGCAGCAAAAGCAAACACAAGACCAATTCGGACACAATAACAAAGCTACACATTTACCAAAGTACATTAGGAAAAAAAAGTATAAGCCTTAAGGCAACCCACAGGATGGTGAACAGTGTTAAGTTTATAGCACACCAAGGATGCGTCCCACAAAGAACTACACTGTGTCATTTAAACATCAGTACTGGGATAGTGCATGTTAAACAACAAACACAAAACACTACTATATTTGCACACCAAGCAAAACACTGGGATTTCCTGAGAGTGTCAGCTAGGGCATATGCTGCTAAATGAATTATAAAAAACTCCCAAGACATGTGGAAACACATACCTGGATCTACCAACAGACAAAACCGATTTCACAGGACAACATTAGCAGATATACAAGAGTGACCTCTGAGTCATTCTCATACTGCACAGGTATACACTACTCCCTCCATTTATTTACTGTAAGGGTGAGTGCCACAGAAAGACTCCTCACATTTATATAAATTAACAATAATGAATTACACAATTGGAAACAGATTTGGATAGACTGAACCACACTATAAGAGTAGCGTGTCAATGCATTTTAAAGCATCTGTCATTGTGCTGTATAATAAAGCTTTTGAGTTGTATTTAGGTTTTATCCAAGTATTCTAAAGACACTTTTACCACTTCAACAGTTGAAGTGTTACTATGACCACTGGCAGTGCCTATCATCCAAGCACATTGTTATAACTCGGAAAAGTATTTATCCTGAACAAAGAATTCACCTATTTATTTTTTAAAAACGATAAATGACAAACAAATAATGCATTTTTCATGTACATCTTCGATGTGTCCAGTTATTTAATACTATATCTGAACTCTCAGGTTTCCTTCTATTGCCACAACAGACACAGCAGCAATAAACAGGATGCAGACAAAGCAGTACACTCTGACACAATTTCACAAGTACAACCTGAGCACTTAATTTACACTTGACCAACAGAAATTAACTACACAAAAACCATGGCTAGAAATTTCTACCACAATTAACTACTGACAACTACCACAAATTTTCACATTATTACTCCATTTTTAATCACTGTCCAGAACAACTTACAGAACCAGCAGTAAAGGTGGAATTGGAACCCAAATTGATATGAATATGGTAAGTGTGCGGACACACGAGGGACAAAAGAGGAAGGAAAGCTAAAGTGTGAGAGCTGAATAACACACCCATGGACTCGAATCAATTACACATACAGACTATATGCATTCTTCGAACACAAGCCAGCTCTAATGTCTGTGTCACTGTGGTTGACAGTATTAAAAATGTTTGTTCAACAGACACACCAAACAACTAGAATATTTCCTTAAAAACAATGAGGCTATCCAAGGATGTCAAGTTGTGATGTTACACTGATGGTTTGGTGACGAAAATGATAAAATAAATCAAAAGTACACTGTTTCTTGCTAAAATGTAAAAACCTATACACACAATGTTTCTTATCCATGGCCTATCTACTTATTTAAGTTAGTTACTTACATGCATTAGGAAATGACACAAACAAAATGGAACATTTTGATATTTATTGAACATTTGAAGGAAACTTTTAAGTGAGCAATGAAAATGTGTTGCTGTTACAGTGTGTTACATATCACCTCCTTCATATCACGTCACACTGCCTGATAGGGGCAGTGGGTAGGTGTTGACCTGTTTACCATGTTAGGTTAGGCTCATTAAATTTAAATACACAGGAAGCCACCAATATTTTAGTTACATCTCTTCCCTTAGTAGTAGGCCTCATGAAGCACCCCAGGCGAAAACCCTGTGTAACAAAAAAAAAAAAAAAAACAGGCAAGATTCATGTCAGAGGCATGCACCTTGTTATCTCGGATCTCCGTACCAGTGGTTTTATATGTTATCAAATTTCTACATAACTACTAAGCGTACAATTTACAGGCACTGTACCACATATGTTTTCCCAAAAAATAGAACTCTTTAAGTATCACCAACACTTAAAAGGGAACAGGCTCATAAGATATGATTTTGCAATAAATGTCTGACCTTTTGAAAATTTAAAAACAACTTAAAAGTTGCTGGATGATTATGGTGGACAATATTGCAATTTCATGCCTGTCAGGCTACTTGTTTAGTTATCTAGGAAAAGACACAAAATGTTAATTTTGAAGTCTGTATTTCATTTTCCAACTTAAACATATAAAGTTAAATGAACATAAACAATAAAACTAAACTGTTTTATGACTTTCATTTTTTCCACAATACCTCTCTACTATAAACGTGATTTTTTTTTTTGTACCCAATTCTGCATTTAGATCACTCTAAATCCATCTCTCTCTAGACTTCTGAACTGCAGCTTTTTTACACTTATATAATTACATAGGCTGATATTTTGATTATGACTTGAATAATTATGCAGCCTGAATTGCCCTAAATACATCGATGCTCACATAACATTTTAACTTTATGCACCCAAAATTTTTTATGACTTTTTTTTTGTAAAACTTTCTGGATATACAAAAATGTGATTAAATATACACACTGCTGTAGCACATTATCAATAACAATATAAAAACTACACTTTTAAACATAATAATTTTGTGAAACAGGTGTACGGCTCTAAGCAATACCTGCCTACTGCATGCAAAAATCAAAGCCAATGGAAAGCATATGCTTGTAAGAACCATGCAAGGACTTGGCATACTCATGAGCCTCAGTGTCAGCCTGAACATTACAGCTAAAAGGCACGAGGCAAAATGCAATCACACCCTAGTTCAACATAGATCATGCAACTACATGCAAGTATTACCTAAAATGACCACTTTTTTAAAAAAAATTTCAGAACTTTGATTATGTTGGACAGAGAATTGACTGGTGTACATGAAACCATATGACAACTTCTATACAATACTGCTGACACACAGAACTGAAACCAAGACTAATTTCTGGAAAATAACTAGCAAGACCCGTGAAAACCTGTCTCATCACAGCAAATTTGAATACTATAAAGTTTGTGCTGAGTGGTGCAGAAAAGAGGAAGAGAAGGGTGGGGGTTCTCTGCAGCCTGGCTACAACACATGTGAGCAAGTACAAGAGAAGAGGCACAGTTTCACCAGGAAATGGGGGTGGGAGCCCATTTTGCCGGAGGGGTCTGAGAAGACAGAATGATGAGTCACAGAATGTCATGCTAACAGTCTGAAACAGCAGATCGGTGCTCAACAGAGAATCAAAAGGCAAATACCAGAGAATGGAGGGGTGAAACAGACCTGTGGCATTTAAAAGGAGTCTAAGTGTGTGACTACAAAGTTTATAAAAAAATAAATAAATAAATAAAAAATAAAAATAAAAAAATAGGTAAAATGCACCAGTGCTAATTTGGCAGTGAACATGGCCAGTTTCAAACTTCTTGAAAACAGTTATGCATATTTACACCTGCTTTCCATGTATGAGAAAATTATTTCCCCACACAACCTTGTGAATGGGAAGTAAAAGAATAAATTTTACATTGTGATTATGAAATTTCACTTTGGCAAAGTGCTACCAACTCACTTCTAGAGATTAGAGGTTTAAAAATCAAATCTCTATATTTTTTTATTAAATTAAACTAAACTAAACTAAACTAAACGGAATATCAGACTGGTGATACTGTGAAGCTAATTACAATATGGAGGTGCACAAACTAAATTAGATTTGACCACTAATGTTTTCTCTGAAATATTAATTACCATACATAATATTTTTAGATAATTAAACTTCAAGCAAATATACTGACAAAATCAGTCACAGGATTTTCAGTGTCTTAAACAGCAGAGGTTTAATTACATACTTTTTTTCTTTGTAAGGTATCACTGCAATTTCATGTCCTAGCAATCTGACTGAAATCACACACTGACAGACTGAGGCCACTTCAGATCTGAGCACCACACAACGCCAAAGTACTTAGTCTGTCAATGTGACAATGGGTGTACACATGGCAGCTCAATGTTGTTAATGCTTAGTGTAAAAGCAAACAGATGAAGAACTTTGGACAATTACATTTTACCTGCACTTCCTTCTTACAAATTCAAGCAGATAATGTAAAAAATAATACTTGGAAAAACATTCTACACACACAACCTAAATAGATTTTTACACTGTCTACCACTTCATCACATGCAATCCTTTATATTATCAGATGGGGATTTTTTTTTTAATTGTGTAAAATGTGAACTTTGATTAAATACGTCCTCCATCTTTTTTCCAAACAGACCAGGAAGACTTTTTTTTTTTATTAATTAAAAAAAATTCTTAATCTAAAATGGGTAATTACAAGACTCAGATTTTTAAGTTATCATAGTGCTCCTTGTGTTTCGTACACCCACATATTTCATTCAGACACATCAGATCTCATAGTATAGTGATTTCCTCCTCCTCCACTTATTTGCACTACTATGTGGCTGTGAAGATATTTTTCTTGTATCACGTTTCCAAATTTTGTCCAAATATATGCCATCATCTCAACAAAATGCTCCTCCTCTCCCACTGCAAGTACTAATCTGTGGCTAAATATTTGCAATTTCAGGTCATGCATATCACACAGCTTCTGAATATGATGAGTAAAATAAATAAATAAATTTAACAAGAGAAAGACCAAAACAAGAAGGAACTGCAACTGATGAGCACACTTTCAGATGTGATGGCTGCAGAAAATTGGCAAAAGGTGCTTAAAACAACGTCTCATGTTTTAAAGGTGGTTCATTTGAATTTGAGATTTTCTGAGTCAGAATCTGAAATGTTCCTAGACAATACAAACACTTCTATAAAATAAATGCAACACAGTAAAAGATAGGAGGGCTTCACATTATGTAACACATTAAACCGATCTCTACTTAGAAGGAAGTACAAGGGGCGGGTTTAAACGCACAATTATAAGGAGCCTCTCTTTTCCTCTCTTTTTCCCCTATTAGTCGAGTCTCCGTGAATACAAGAAGACAGGGCAAAAACACCCAACATCTTCAAGAATTCAAGGTTTAGTTCGTTTCTATACTTTTCACCTACCTGGACAGATCAAACAGGGGTTTTTATTTCTCCAGTTTACTTGAATTTAATGAGGGTCCAGGTCGCAGAGTTTAGTAAAGAGCAAAAAGCCAAAAGGAAAAAGAAGGAAATGATTGAAAAGCCCTTTGCATCACTCCACCATGAACCTACAAACCTAACGAGGCGTGAACAGTGACACAGCTTACCATACAGCCCCCCTTGTTTTAATAACTAACGCTAATTCAATATTATTTCGTCGTTAGCGGTTATTACAGCCATATGTCTGACGTTTAACACCGCTATTAAAGTTGAACCATCAGAAGTTGCTTGGAACCTATAACTGCTGTCACTTGGCTCAGAGCCACACTGATCATCCAACGCCAATACAACTTTTTTCTATCCATAAACGGATCCAGACATAAACAAGAACTTAATATAAGACGGGACAAAGTCAATTATGAGGAACTGCACCAGGGCAACATTAAAAACAACTGTCTGTAGTCAGATTGCAAACACGCTAACAACCACTTTGCGACACAAGCAGGGAAATAAAAATGACCCATTATCATTATTATGGCATAGCTGACAACGACATAACGAGCAATAAGTGTCTAATGTTAACCCACAGACCGTCTGAGACACAGCAACGACAATAAAAAAAAAAAAAAAAAAAAAAAAGTCTGCCATGGATGAAAAGCTTGATAAACTTGATTTAACACAAAAGCACCATGCCTGTACCGGTCGTTCGTTTTTCATTTTTTCCCTCCTAAGACAGTGTAGGTGCCGTGTGCATTTGTTGACACTGCCGACTGTCTCTCCGTTGCTGGAGCCTGGCTGCTTTTGCACCTCCCGCTCAAAACTAGGCTCAAATGCGAAAAAAATACTCCATTATAGTCCAACTTTAATTAATAAGCTCCAACTTATATGCTTCCTCCTTATAAAATAAACGTCCACAGATTTTCTTTTTTTGCCTGTGCCCCCTAGCCTGGATAAAACAGACCGCTGATTGAGCGCATTTTTTTTTTTTTTTTTTTTTTTTTACCGTTACAGCGCAGCAAAGTCAGAAATCCATTTCTATGCGCTAGCACGCTAAGCTAACATGCTAGCAGCTCCGAGTAGTACAAGCTGGCAAAGCTGGCCAAATGGCTAACGTCTCCCCGCCACGGTCGGTCTGTCTTTTTCAGGTATTACTGTCGTTCCGTACGTCCACAACGCCCGATTAAAATCAGCCCAAAGAATTTATTACGGGAAATTACCTGTGTTTTCGTTGAAATTACACGGTTTCTCCCCCGTAAAAGCGCAGTTTAATTTTGAGCGCTCGGTTTGTCCCTCGTCTCAGCGACAGCTTTCTATGATCGCAGCATCCTCTCCCCGCAGCTGCTGAGGCAATCGCTGCTCACTCGAAAATGGCGCCGAAAAGATACACTCCTCATTCAAATTCGATAGAGCCTCCCATTCTCCCCATTGGCTGGATGCGAAGTGGACTCCGCGCACCTGATTGGTCGCAGAAAATGCACTCTCGAATGATCTCGCAGCCCACGCAGCGCTCAACAGTGAGAGGAATTAACTCTTTAGACACCCCACGTCCCTCAGCAACGTTTACATTTATCACCATCGCGGACACCTATACCTTCAAATATGTCAGACGCTATATTTTAAACCTCAAATGAATTCCACGATAACAGGAAAGCATTTTAATAACACCTGCATAACCGTGCAGCTTTTATAAATAAATAATAAATACATAAAACTGCACCCACAGGAGTGGAAAAAAATCTAAAGTGAAAAAGAGTAAATACTAAGTAGCACAGACAAACTACAGCCTATGGAGAAACCAAAGTTAATGTTACATTAATTTGAGGAATATTCAGTTTTGGAGTTTCTTCCCACTGGTGACTATAACCGCATGAAACTTTCTTAAAAGGCTAAATAATGTCTAAAAAAATACTCGAGTAAAGTCAGTAAAAGCTCACTCTACAGCATAACAGCAACCACTGTAAAAATTGCAGCTGGCCTTGTTGTTAGAACACACTGAAATTGTGTCACTGGCATGTTATTACTACTCATTATTTTTCTCATTAAATTGTGGGCCTTTTGCGTTATTATTTCTGGGGTGCATGTTATGATTACTGTTTGAAGTGCAGACATACCAGATAAACAAAGTATTTCTCATGTACATAAAGTCATGCAATAGCTTGATTATACAGGGAGTTGTTAGATGAAGTCTACAGCACAACCTATAGTACAATGTAAATTAATGGTAAATATGTTCTTGTTTCTTACGCATAATTCAAAATATAGGTAGTTGTTAACATTATCTACTCAAGTCTGTGTTGTCAAGTGACAGGCTTATCAAGATAGATGACTGTTTCTGTTGCTAGTTGAATAAGTACAATGGATCACTAATATTACTCCTAATGCCAAGATTTTAGGGAACAAAAACAGAAGAGCTTTTACTGACTTGAGGTGCAGTGCTAAACCCTGGACTCTAAGTCAGCCAATATCCTCTTGTCTATGCTCTTTATCATAACATGACAAGACGCTATCTTAGTTTGTATTTCACATTTCACACAAGGACAATTACTGTATGTTACAACCTATAATTTTAATTAAGTTCCCTTTTTCAGATGCCCAGCTTTTTAAAACTGTTGACTCATGTGTTTCCCACACTATTCAAATGAACTTCCATGTGTAGCTGAAATGAAACAGCTCTATAACTGAATTATGTGACACTACCATTTATTCTAAGCTGAGGTGGCAACACCACATGAAAACACCTCCTGCTGTGGTGTGCATGTAACGGCCAAAGTAGGGACGGGTTGCCCTGCTACAATAACCCCGCTGTTATCATATCTACTGTAGCATAGTGTACCTCGGGCAAAATAAACAGAGACAGCCATTTCATCCCAATGCACACATAATAACAATACATAACATTCACCTGCTATGTCAGTACTTGGCTCTAGCAGGGCACAGTGGAAAACGAATTAGCTACAACCTGCTATTAACAGGCTTAAGTGACCAGCAACTATTATTTTGTTCTTAAAATAAGCAAATAAGTCAAATTCTCTATTTAAAGATGTTTACACAACCACAAACTGCGCGGTATTTTTTGTATTTATTTAGACTACTGACAATATCAAACTTATTCTTTAGTTCACATGAAACTTGCAATTTCTTGTTGTGTATGTAACATCTTTTTTTTCCTTTGGAGGAGTACAAAAACATACTGGGAGAGAGAGAGGGCACCCATTGTGTATGCATTCTGGTGTAGTGTGGACAATGGGGCGGAGAGGAAAAAAACACACTTGTTTACAGATAAACTGGTTTGGACAGGAAGCCAGTAAGGAGGAGCTCTGTGTTGTTAAACAGGCATGTGGAGAGGCAGGGATGAGCCAGCAAAAACACCACCATGACCATAGGGAAGACCATGATGCGGTGCTGACACTGTGCACGCACATACACACATGCACGTTTTTATATGTCGAAATACACAAATCCAGCACTGACAACTCTCCGTATTAGTGTCATCTTAAAACCTACACAGTAACCAGTGTAACCAGTTCATATGTGACACAACCAATAATTGTGGGTTGCTTTGTTTCACCACAACAAAAATTAACAAGATAAAAAGATGCTCATGGGTCTCTATTAGCAGTGCCAAACAGTAGCCAAGCTGAGCTCTGGTGAATACTATACAGTTCATCCTGCATTGTGTCACCGTCACATGAGCACACACTGCCTTCCATTAGGCAGGAGATCCTTATGACTCACGAAAACACAAGTCACATGTCACTACACAAATGAACCATGCTACTCAGACTGCTCTGTTATCCACAGTAGGTTTTTGCAGGCCCAAATGAAATCACATCATAATGCATCTCTTCATTAGGAGGTTTGAGACAGAGTGGGGCTCTCCCTTGTCTGCTAGACAGCCTGAACAAGAGCAGCACTGTCATATATCGTAGGGTTTGGCCACAGCGGGCCAACTCGGCTGCAAAGTTGCCATACTGGGGCAGTTTTGGTTCAATGTAATTTGATTTCATGTTAGATGACTTGCGTGCATGGTTGGCTGTTACACTCAGCTGCTTCTTGTTCAGGGAAGAGTTTTTACGGATTTTTTTCCTCTTTCTTTTCCCTCATGTGACTCAAAGGATGACCCTTCACGCCACCTTCAGACGTTGGACTACATCACATCAAATGAAAACGAAAAGGACAGTTCAACAGAACCCAAACTTAAGAGAAGAGAAATAAAAGACTGAATGACACCTTGATGCCAAAAGAAAACACTGAAGCCTCAGGGTCAGAGGTGAAAGTACCAAGGACAGTCTGTGTACTACAGGACTTACAGTCTGCAGCATTCACACAAACCAAAGGCACCAGAAACTAATATCACTTCACTGTTGTTCAACACGCTGAATGTGAAATCAGCTTTAGCTGTTGGCAGAGGGAAATATATGCACAAATGAGCAAACTTTGCGGCCTGTCCCTAAATTACAATGAGCATTACAAATTAATCAAGTGTGAAAATCCTCTTTACGTTTCTCACTGTATATATGATTTAGATGCATCTTTTTAACTATGTAAAAACATCATATAGGCAAAATGTTGGTATTATTTAGTAGGTATCAGTAAATATCAAAGTTTATTAGGGACACTAAAATTTAGGGATGTATACAGAGCCTACAAACACTGACAACAGACACTCTGAAACAAAAAAGAAAGTGTAAGAGACTATACGCACAGTATATTAACATGGCCTTTTCCTTCGTCTTGGTCTTTAGAGAACACAATGAGGCCCAGTGAGAACTCCATACTAGAGAGAGCCTCTCCATTGATGTCTCCTCGGTTCCCCTCCCCCTCTCTCTATGAGACATCTGTAGCAGCTGCCCCCTTGTGCTCCTGTCAGCAGGGCAGAGTGTGTGTTTGTGTGTGTGTATGCACAAGTTGAGGTGGGGTTGGCTGTGAGGTTAGTGTGGGGCGTGTTATAACACCTCCCCCTTTGGAGGGGTCCAACCCGCACACTTGTGGGACATCACATTTATCAATGGCTAATAGTCACTAGCAGGTCACCCTGAAAACACAACAGCGACCTCTGACCTCTTTTTAGCACAAGGTGGTCACGCCAGTGCTATAAAAAAGCGCACACACATTCACACAAACACACCCAATTTAATGTATTTAAATGTGTTAACATGAACATGGTAAAATAGATTTTAGATTTTAGATTTTTAATAGATTTTATTTTGCTTTCTAAGAAAACATACCTAAAGCTACTGTTTATTATTGAGCTCAAAGTAAGAGTAAGAAAGTGACTTTTACAGTTTGGTTGCTGTTAAACACTATCACATGCTTGGCCAAGAGTCTGAGATATTACACCACAAGAAGCCCTTTTTATTTAGTCTCTGTGTAGACATTCTCACACGCAATCAAATAAATTGGGTATAATTCATAGAGTGGAATTACAAGGGAACTATTAAAGGAGAAAATTTTAACTTGTTTAGTTTAAAGAAAAGAGATGCATGTTTCAATGAAGCATTAAACACTGAGGCCTGTACATGCAATAATACAATTAACTTTAAATAGGGAAGGTCAAGTAACCCTAAAATCACTGCCAAAGGAATGCAATCTGTTATCAGACTGAATCGTCCTTTTACAGAATCGGTCTGCATGTGTTTTTAAACTATACTCATAATGTTAAAGGCCTGTCCTTATTGTGTCATGTGTAAAAATCTGAGCAACACTGTAACAACATTCGACCTCAGAGACAATAAATGACACTGTTAAGTCAAAGGTGTTGTGTTTGGTTTTACATCATAGATCCATTCATATTCTAAAGACAAGGTATTGCTATTTTTGCCAAATGATTAAATCACCCATAGTAACATTATTCACATTGTTTCCTGGTGTAGTATTTTTTTTAAGTCTTGACTGAATGGTCCACAACCCACAGTATTTCCTTTTTTTTCTTTATTGAGTCAGACTCCTGAGAAGGATTACAGAGAAGGCTAAACACAAGCAAGATCTAATCCTGGGCCAGCAGAGTTACCAGAAGGCCCCAAAGAATATGCTTTTGAACACTGAAGCTCACAGCGATATTTTGGTTGTGAAAGTTATGATTCAGATTATTTTATACCTCCACTCTTAAACACAGATCACCACATAAAGAAATACAAGATCTGTTTTAAGTGTTTCATACATACATCTTTCACATCCTGAACAGCAAATAAACAAGACTCAACTGAAACTGTAAAATAAATCTAAGAATAATATACACTGACAGTAATTCTATACACACACCGTATTTACATTTGAGTCAAAATACTCACAGTTTTAATTTGTCGATCTGTGTACAAATGAATATAATTCCATCACATAACTCAGCAGTACCAAATGGTAATGGGATGCTGGATTGTGAGAGACTGCTAACGGACAACTACATTAACACGATTATGTGAGTTACATTCTGTTTTTATCGCTTATTTTATCCATTACATATAGTACAGTCTTGACCTATGCTGTGTTTACACAACAACCAGCAAGAATAGTTTCTGTTTAGAGAAATTCTTAATTTTTGTGAAGCTTTGAAAAGATTTTATGATCTGCATTCCTTGTTGTGTGTTGTGCTCTTAGTGTATAAATAACAGGGTTTAGATGGCATTTAGATAATGTTCCGAGAAGCTGTTCATTTTTCTTTTGTACTTACAAGGTTTTCTGTGCAAACTTTCAACAGTCCTTCCCTCTGCAAGTGATAAACATAATACACTATTAATGCAATTTTGAAACTATGTAAGTACTGTGCAATATGACATATCATGTGACAATAGAAAAATATACATATTGACTCATATTAAGTGCTGTTGTTTACACAGGAAAAATTACTGAGCATTTTTTCTAGAGTCAAAAGTATTTTCCTCAAAAAGGAATACATTTAGCTCTATATTGAATACATTTAGCTCTATATTGAGTAAATTTGGCTCTATATTAAGTTTGGAGAACTCTACCCAACGAGTAACTTTTACTCTTTTTAGAGAGGGACGAAATGTTATCTGAGTAAAATTTTCTTCAATTTGATTAAATTTTACTCAGGCAAATTTCCTGGTTTATATCATAGCACAAATCATATGTTTTCTTAATTATTTGAGTGCATTGCTTCGTCCACATGACACAAATACAGGCAGGGAGTTTGCATTTAAAATGGAGGAGAGAGAACGTGACACAGAAAAAGGCAAATATGAAGAGAAACTGTTTGTATAGACGTTTCAAATATACACATGGGGTTATATTCTGACAGATTTTACCAACATCACACACCCTTACATGTAAGTGCAGGTCAACTAGGTATTTACGATGCAACTGAGTTTAAAACTATTGCATACAGAAAACTGGACAAGTGTGCAATAACAACTCAAAGACACAATAAAACATGTTAAAGGCACTCAGTCTTATTTTCTTCCATTTAGCACGTAATAATGAGATCAACTTATTATATTAGCTGATCCATGGCTCCGTTCCCACAACCAGGACTAAGCAGACAACTCCTGTTGTTGTTCGGTGAAAACAGCTACCCTTTACTTTAAAAATCAAGTTTCACTGCATGATTTATGTACTCGGATTTTAAAACACTAATCATCTGTAATATGCTGACATTTCTGTAAGGCTCAAAACTCAGATGTGTCTTTGGAATGGACTTAGGTTTTATTAGAAATGTGTCACTATGGTTGAGTCAAGTTAAGTCAGCGATCAACAGTATTTTGTGCAGGAAAAAAAGATGCAGATTAGACCTTTTCCTTCCTAAATGTGCATTTTTTTAACTAAAGCGTAACACTGACTGGTCATTAGGTCAATGATATAAAACCATTGTTACACAAGCATGACTGAGCTGCTTATATTGAGCATTCTGGTTGTACTAAATAATTTGATGTCGTCAAGTAACTACATTCTTATACGGCAGGACAAGAAACTACAGCTGTTTTGGCAACAAACCTATGTTTTAAATTGTATGAAATGCCTTGTGATTGGTATACCAAAGTCTATAACAATTTTTCTCTATGAAAATGCAAGACTTTCTGAACTTGAAAAAAATCATTGAGTACAAACGCTTGCTTTTACTGCAGCTCTAGAGGTTGTTTTTCCAGGTTTTACACCCAGGTATTTTAAGATCTTTGTGATATTGTGGCTCGGGCGTACTTGCACGTTTAACAGAGATCTGCATTTTTATTAGCAGATGAAAAAACTGCTGAAATGATGCTACTCAGAGGATGAGAAATTGGTGCATACAGCCTAATTATAGTGGCCTGATCAGAAACTAGCAGTAAAATGTGCAGGCTTACTGCTTATTTACAACCTATAAATACACAAATATGGCAATCAAACTGTCAGGACGCTATAAAAGTCGAACTTCAAGCTCTAGAGACAAAGCTCATCTCTTCATTGTCCTGTTTCTGGACTACAAACTGAGAATTCCTGCGGAAGTCCCGCCCTTCTCAGTCCTCTGTTGTACCTCGATGATGTAACCACTTTCCAAATATAGCGTGTTGCTGATCGCTGAGCGGCTTCCCCATTGGCCGAGGCCTCTGTCAGTTACGTGACGTCACCACGATCGTGTTATTATTGTAAACAGCCCGCCTGCCTCTCCACCGACGCTCTGTGCCGAGCCGACTACTCCATCCAGTCCTTTGTTCATGCAGTGAAAACACCGACGCGACAAAGCAGAGTGATCGTCCGCCCAAACTGCGGATTAAACCTCCACAGAAAGTTACATACACCACCCAAAAAAACCACACCGTATGTGTTGAATAAAATTACCCCACAGCCGTGTTGTAGCTTGTTTGTTGATCACCGGGATCTACATGCAACCGGCGACTGCTCAAAGCTGCTGCATGAATAACAATAATAAACTGTCCGTGTTGAGGACTTGTCAATGCACCGCACGTTTGTGTTTACTACTATACACTGAATTTACGCTCACATGAATGGTCCAAAGCCTCAACCACAGTGTTTTAAGCTGACAGCAGTGTCCAGATACTGCCTAGGTGCCAATGTCTCATAAATGTCAAAATGTAAAAAAAAAAAAAAAAAAAAAAAAAAAAACAAAGAGTACAAACTTGTCATTTTGAAAACAGCATGCACATCCACGACGACATCACAATGAAAATGCTCGGCCTATAAGTTAAATTCTCCCTCCTCAGCTCGACAGCATTACATTAAAAGGACTTTAAACGGCAGTACTTTGTCCTCACTGTCTCACAAATCGACTTTATTTTTGCAGTGACTGACACTACACAAGCAAGCTCAACTAGTCGAGAGGTCACCCACCGAAAGTTGAAATTACTCCACTGATTGTTTAATGGCACTTACTGGATACATCGGATGCGTTTCGGAGTGATCGAATGCATCTGTGTCGCTGCCAACCGGCCACTGGTGACAACCTCACCTCGACATTTCCACCCAAGGCAAGTTGACAACAAGCTTCCATTCTCCGACTAAGTGCAGTTTCAGCAAAGCTTCAAGGAAGTTGTTTCTTTTGTTCCAGTATTTTTGGTTGCGTCAATGTTGCGAAAAGGGGGAGGCGGAGCGGTGGATACAGAGCGACCGAGAGAGGAAGAAAAAAAAAAAAAAAAAAAAAAAACATCTGAGCGCACCATAGCCTAGTTCGCACGCCTGACCATTAACGCACAGAAAACCCCTCATCCAAATCCGCGATAAAGTCGTCTCATCAGCTCAGCTCACGTGTCAGGACGACTAGCATCCCTTTAAAGTGAAATAGAAAAGCTCCAGGGCAAACAGCGCCTGGGTTCGACGGGCTCTCCAACTAGATCAGGCTGTACAGGTCGGTGCGCTCCGTCCGTGCGCGCGTATGGACGGAACAGAAACATTTGCATAGCCCAACTGGGTAACTTGGATGGTGTTTTTTTTTTTTTTTTTTTTTTTTTTTACACAACCACCGCTTTCTACTCGCATATGATCTTTCTTTCTTGTTGTCGTCGGTGCTCCAGAGGTTGCTCTCTGATACTTAACGCAACCAGAGTCTTCATATCGCGAACGCATACAGCCTACACTCGATTTCACATTCTGCTAGTTTCCGGACAGTGCAGGGCGGTAACGATGCTCAGTAACGCGTTACCACCGCTTCCCCATCATCGACTTGGAACACACAGGCGATTTCCTCCAAAGTCAGAAACTATTTGACAACATCAGAGTTCACTTTTCTTCTTCAAGTTGACAAATCACCCCCATCCTTTTTTTTTTGGTCCTTTTGTTGACAGGTTACTCGACGTCAGGTGACAAAAAAGTTCACTTTCCTCATGGAAGCTTATGCCATCCAACAAACCAAAAAAAATGCAAAGAGTGTGGATATTTATCACACATAAGTGGTGTAATTGGATTTCTTGGTTTCTGACGCCTGAGACATGACCGTAAAGCAACGCAACAAGTCGTGTAATGAATGAAGCTTTTGCTCTCATGTTGTAAAAACTGAAGCACAAAAGGACTACTCTTTGATGCACCAAGTCCGTTACTGTTGGTGGAACCGAAGGGAGGGAGAGCTGAGACGGCTTACTATGCAGAAATAGGATCATGTTGGTTCATCGGATAAAAAGGTGAGCTCCCTGTTTCTCCGGCGCTGTTACAGTAGCATTGCGTCAGGAAGCTGTTGGTGTCAGTGAAGTCACCATCAAGACGCCCTTTCTCTCCATCCAGATTGACGACTGGCAGTACACTTCACAGAGATGCTTTAGATCATTTCTAACCCAAATGAGACTCACAAAAGCGTCTTGATCAGGCACAAAAATGCAACTGAAAACCCTTTTTTTGACCTTACAGCTTCAGGGGCTGTGGCAAAAAGTTTGGCGAGATAGTAATAAAAGAGATCTGACGAGGAGGAAGTCCATTTCAAAGACGTGAAAAAGGCAGTTGTGAGAAATATGGAAGCTTGGGTCAGATTAGATTAGATGAGAAACGACGTCACAGGTGATGTATGTAACCTGCAGGTATGGGCCCACAGTGCAGGCCTGGAGTTTCATGACTTTGAAAATGAAAGGGGGGAAATGAAAAACCTAAGGCCTGCGGTAGGATAGTTTTAGGAGATGTTGCTGAAGCATTTCTACAAAATCTCCATAACCTGAACCAGAATGTGTGACTTGAAGAAAAAAACTATTTACTCATGATCTGGAAGAATGTGCAAACTTTAAACCAGTATAATGTAGCCCATGTTTGACATGATAAAGTTGGAACTGATCTCAAAAGAGCTGCAGTTGATGGAATGAAAATGTATTGCATCTGTAGAATTTGCACAAATATGCTCAAATGAATTCGTCCATAGTGAGTGCAGGTTGTTGGAAAATAGAGAAATAAGTCACTGAGGAACTAATTCAACCGCCACACCTTGAATATGTTCAATCAAACAATCAATCAAAGTTTATTTATATAGCACTTTACAACAACATGAAGAAGACCAAAGTGTTTTACATCTAAAAGCCTGATTAAATTATAAGATAGAAACAGTTTAGTCAAGTACCATAAATATGTTCCAAATTAACTCCAAATTAACATAATTTAATGAACTTATGCCAAACCTCTTGTTAATTTTGGTTTTATAATCACACAGCAGGTGCACAACTGAGGTCTTGATGTCATTAGGTTTAAGGTTTTATCCTAAATATAAGCACACCTCAACTATAAAACAACAATACACAAAACTAAAGTTAGAAATCTGCACAATTTTGTTTGTCACTTAAATATTTGAGCTGATTTTCGGAGGCAACACTGAAACAGTCTGAGATCTCGATGCAAAATTGAAAAACAAAACTACAAATACAGCTACTAAATAGACGCATGCGTATTTATATTTAATATTTAATATCCTTAGTAATATATTTTTTAGAAATACATTAAAAAAACGAAAAAACAGAAACTTTGTGAGCTCATTTACATCGAAAATCAGATCGTCAAATACCACATTCTGCAGAATACACTTATAAATATTATTTGCGCATTTTGGTCATGCACAACGCACCTACCTTTATTTTCCAGGTTTTCTGCGCAGAGATGAACCGAGCTGACTGAAGTGAGGAAAAGTAAGAAAACTCTGTGCGCGCGTGTGTGTGTTGTTGGGAGTGTCACGCTTACAGTTATGCAGGAGTATTTGAATATTTGCCCGATGTGTGGGCTGATGCACAGTCAGAATGCAAAGAAGACACAGTAATAAGGCACAATAATCTGATGGGCTGCGGTTCCCCTTAAAGGTCATCGATAAAGAACGAGACTCCATGAGAGCGCCAAAGAATTCGCTTTGGTTTGGAGACGCTTTTCTTAATTTCTACTTTGACATGTGTGCGCCACCTCTTACTCTAAAACACCATGTAGGTTGGTGCAGGCTCTTGTGTAACATCTGACAAAATGTAAGACAGATGGACATAAAAAAAAGCGTCTTTATGGGCTGCGATTAACTCCAAGTTGCACAAAGTCTGACCTTTCCTATCTGAAAGTTGAGTGAAACAGGAACAAAGCGCAGGACGTGTCACTCACATTTACGCAGCCACAATCATGCGTATTTTAGTTTGAGAAGTGAATTATTAACAGAAATATTTGTCATTTTTGATATCTTTTTATAGCCAACAATTATCCTACACTGGGACCAGAAGTACACAGCTTGGAGAGGCTGATAAAAGTAACAGGAAAGGCAAACACAGATAAAGGCACATCATCCAAAGCTTCCCTCCTTTGCGCTTTTGACGCATCTGTTTACGAACTGTTGTTTCAACTTTGCAATTGATTATCTATATATGAAGCATTTTCAACACCCAAGAACAAATGCTCCGTATTTACTTGCAAAAGAGGAGGAGAGTTAAGAACATAACACCCTTTGTTTAATTTAGTTTAGATATTTAGAATATGAGTTGCAGCTGAAAGGTCATATTGTGTGGGAGGACTGTATATGACTCAAAACTAGAAACTCAGTAGCCTGTGTGTTTGTGTAATCGCGCTCATGACACACTGATACGAAATCATCTGAGAATGAGGCAGCTTTTTAGAATGTAGAATTATTGACTTTATTGATTATAAGTAGAAAATATACAATAGAAAGTAGGATTATTATTTGATATACTCATAAAACACCATTTCTTTATAATAATATTAAAATGGAGCAAACTTCTCAACCCTCTGCTGATGACTTTAGGTAAAGATTTAAAAAATTAAGCTCTGCAGTAGATCTTAAAGATAGTGACAGCTCATTTAACAATTCTGCTTTTAAGTCATGCTACAGAGACTAAATGACCTGGCAACATAATCACAGTCCCACTGTTATCCAAAACTTATTAACCTGTCAGTATGAATGTGAATGCATGTTGTAGATGTTCTTTCAGTGCATATGTTTACGTCCTGTTCTGTGTGTCTATACAGGCCCAGAGAGGAGACAGTGGGTGAGGCCTGTCCTAAAGCACCCTGTGTCCAGAGTAGAACTAGGTCAACAGAGACCGCTGGTTGGTGAGTTGGAACGATGCTGCTCTGTCACACAACACAGGAAAGAAAAGGAGAAAAAGAAGCAAGAAAAGAAAATCCTTGCCTTTGATTGAGGGATAATTAGAGACTGTTTGACCTATTTGTCCCCTTAAATAAACTGTTGGCCATTTAGTTGGGAGTGGGTTGAGTACATGTTGAACCCTTTGCTGGACCCCTCCAATTATGTTTTTTAATGGCAAATTGCCTGAACAAGTTCAAAGGTCTCCTATTCTTTTCCCATCTTTTTCACTGCCACAACTTACAATCAGAAATGTTCAGCATGAAAAAAGTCGATAATGCTGTCTGTGTTAACATAAACGGGTGTCGGTACTTTGAGACAATAAACTGGATTTACTCAGTGTGTTTCAAAGCGCTTTACCGAACAAATATAGAGATTACAAAAATAAATGAAAAAAGGACACTGCATTTGAATAAAAAAAAAAAATCTGCAGCTTTTTAAAACCTATTCTCTCACAGACTTTTACAGTAAAGACATGGCAGCTGCTGTTAAATATCTTCACATTTTCTTTTTCTCAAGCACAATGAATTAGTTGTAATGTTATAATCATTCATCTTCCTCTTGGATCAACCAGAAGCTGCGGGGGAGATCCTCAGGTTAAAAAGAGTCTTAAAAGCCAGCAGTAAAATCTTAACAGGCAAACTGTGTATACATGTATGTTGTGTTTTTTTGTCTGTGTGTATTTGTAGTTTAGAGAGAAAGTGCAAGACATTGTAGAAATAGTTGCTCACAAAGTCCAAGTAAATTAGTCTTTTTTTGCATTAATGTAAATTTAAAAAGACAGAAAACAGAGTGCCAGTATGAGCTTGTTATCTCATATATATGGTTATGTAATGTAGATGGAACAAGCTGACACATGCTGACAGGAAGTCACACACATAGACCTTCACTGTAGCATGCTATTGTACACAAAAGGTGTCCCATATTCACAGAGTGCTTATGGGCTGGAGTCCACAGGGACAGCAAGTGTTCCTGATAACTTCTCTGTCCTGTCCTACTCAGTCTCTTAGCACAATAGGAATCGACAGGTAACTTAGCGACCTGAGCCAAACACGTTTCCCAGAGAAAACCTGAACACAATGGATAACCACAATAGTATATGTTCCCTTTCTCTTAATGCACAAAGGCTTAATACTACTCTGATGCATGCAAACTTAACCTACCTGAAGAACCGGATGATATGGGTTAGGGTTGTGTTTTAGACTGAATCCTGTTTCTGTTTTCTTCTTTGTGTCCATTTGCATGTCTCCAGTATGTGTGCGCAAGAGTGATAAAGGCAGAGAGAGAAAACACACGGAAGTGACCAAACATATCAATTGTTGGAGAGCTTCAGCTGGTGCCTCATGAGTGAGGCCTATGACTAAGATCGGAAGAAGTAGGAGTGTGCCTGTGCCAATGTTGCCAAACCAATACTGTAGGGAAAAGAAAGAAGGTAGGTAAGGGTGGACAGGGGTGCAGATACACCAGGATTAAAACAAATAATGTGCGCAATTCTTGTCAATGTAAACGTGTAGGTTTTCATGGTCCCAAAGGCTACATCAGATTAATATGATATTGTTTTGTTTTTTGTTTTTTTTCAAATAGCATCACATATTATTTTTAAGACAGGGGTGGGGAAGCATTCATTCCAATAAAACACTGGGCCGAGTGAAGGGACATAAAGGGGAAGCAATCACTAAAACTGTCTGCTTCCTCTTCTCTGTTCCAATTATATCTCTCATGTTATGTAAGTTGAACATGTTATTGAAATGAGGAAGACTTTTTGACTTGCAAGGGGTATCCTGATGAGAAAAAGACCATCAGATGTGTGTAACTCATGCCTGCATCATGTTGTCTATTGACATATGGTTGTGACTAATAACACATCTAAGAATAGACGCTGGTTATTTGGTTTATTTTTCTCCTGACCACATTTTTCCTCCATTGTGTGGATTCACACCCTCACATCACGATGAGCCCTCCATCATTCCCTTCCTATCTCTCATCCCTGCTCCTCTCTGTCCCACACTGCATGCCTCTCTATTTATACTGTTGAGTCAGTTTGCCACTAACAGCAGTATGTGATAAGGAAGATTGAATCATCATGTATTAGAAACACCAGCTTTCATCTGTCAGTGCACTATGCTGAAAGGAAAAATTCAGTGTTACTGGCAGTTCATCAAAGTACGTAAACAAATATGACTACCTATTAAGAATAATGGACATAATTACCGTGTTACTATCGCAGAAGTGTATAAACATGATAAAGGAAGCTTTTTGTAAATAACACATAAGTGTGTGCCAGGTGGAAAGCCTTGAGCATCGGCAGCAGCACCAGAGAATGCGAGGTGTATCACTTTAGCAGGATGTTCATCCATAGGTGTCTGGTTTCAGATGGCAGGCATGCTGGGAGCACAGTGTGGAGCACAGCACAGCCAAGTGGACAACAATGGAAGCACGCAGAGACACAGGTGTCCCTACTAGGAGCTCTATGTGTGTGTGACAGTGTGTTTATTTGTGCACTTGTCCTTGTGTCTGCATTTAAATATATTGTTGTGCAAGTATTGTTTGCATATTGCTACTTAAGAAGAAAGGTTGTGTGTGAAGACAGATATTATACTTGTGTGCTTGATGTGTTTGTGTGGTTGTATTAGCTCGTTGGTATTGATTCTCTTGCTCTCTAGCTGCACTTTAGCTGCACTCATGCATACTTCCCTCAGGACAACAACACCTGCAAATGGAAATGAGGCAAGTATTCCTGAAAGGGAGGATAATGAGAGCGAAGAGTCGTCATGTAGAACAACAAAGAATGGAAATTCACATCAAAGTCATCGTCGCTTTAATAGGTCCAGTCCTCATTTTTGTTTTCCCTTTATTTACAACTCTCCCTCTCTCCCTCAGTCTCCTTCTTGCTCTCTCCCTTTAACTCACTGGAGGATGCTAACCCATCAGGTCCCTTGGCTCCCCTCCATGGGATGATGTCATTTTAAATGACATCACCATGCAGTGTATGTGTGTTTGTGCTATGTGTGAGTGTGTGTACACCCCCCTCACTTCTACTCCTTCCCTCTTCCTCCTCCTGCAGCCTTCCCTCTGCTTCTTTCCTCAGAGGGAAGGTGCTGTTTGACACACACCCGCGATACCCAGACCATCAGCCAAACTGCCGTGTTAGCACAAGTACTTGGAGAGAGCAGGGCGAGGAGAATGAGGAAGACAGACACGGACTGCCAGAGAAGCAGAAACAGACACACAAAAGAGAGAGGCAAGCTGGTCTTTAGAGCAGTAGTGGTGTGATGTGAGAAGTGGAGGTGTGGCAAAGAACAAGGGAGGGGATGGGCTCAAAGGGGCAAGTTGGTTTAATTGCCCAACATTGCTGCTACCATAACACCACAAAGCTCAGGCACACACTGTCATTAAGATTAAAACCAGTACATGGCGGGGCGCCACAGACTGTCTCAATTCTGTGTAGCTCTATTGTCTGTTGTTAACACTTTTGTATTTAGGATTTCACAGTCTGGAGAAAAATTCTGATAAATAAATGAGTTTCAATAGAATGTTCTTCAATAGGGATGGGATTAAATAGCAATACGGGAATTAAGATGTGATGTGCTTATGTGCATGTTTGCTTGATCCATATCATATATCATATCATAATAGCCTGCGATTGATTGATATTTTTATTTAAACATGCAGGCGCCTTAAATGGATTTTGACTCGCCACAGTCGCTACTTTAGTGAGTGCATGTGTTAAAGAGGCACCGAGCTAAGATGCTTTGCACTTTTTTTGTTGGCTACATTGTTTCATGTCAGTTAACAAAGTCAGTGAAACTGACACCACAATGCAGCGAATAAATACATAATTCATGCTTTTTTTCCCTTTTCCGTCTTCAGTTATGCAGACATTAGCTGTGTTTCCATAATGTATTTTCACATTAGAAAAGGCTTTGAGGTGGGTTTTTCGAAGACGAGTCAATGCACATAATGTGGCGTGGAAGGAACACTTAAGTCATGACTGATCTGCTGTATACTCTATGTCTTCCCATAATGCTTAAAACATGGCTGGTAGAAGCAACAAATAGTGCAGATGAATGGGAAAGTGCAACAGAATACTCTACTTTTCTACTTTGTTTATTATGTCATGTGAAATGTAGCCTACACTGCTGTCTTTTAATGGCACATGGCAGCCTAGTTCATCTCCTCAAAACCACGTAATGGAAATATTCTAGTCTCTTTACTTGCTAATTTTATGGAACCGTTGCTGTTGTGATGCTCCTTACATGAATGTCTTATAATGAATCCGGTATAGCAGAAACGCTGTATCATGACACCATTGTTATTGTGTGTAACATATTGTGGTAGTGTGGTATCGTGTGTTGCCCTGTGACTCCCACCCCAGCTCTTTAACATTAAAAAAAGACACACACTTCACTGAGCACAGCTTTGCACACTGGAGGTAGGAAAGGATGTTGTTGAAGTGATTCAATTTCTGTGTAATTACTCGGTGAGTACTGGTGACAAGCAATACTCTCAAATTTTTGCCATGACTAATTGAGTACAAAGATCTTCTCACTCACGTCTTTCATACAAGTCTCAGTGCAGCAGAGGCACTCCCACACTGAAACACGCCTGGGCTTTATTGAGCACAGTTGGCATGGTCTGAGCCAATGATGTCATCCTGGTGAATGGGCCAGCAGTATGGGGATCAGCAAGTTTCTGAAATGAGAAACGGCAGGGATAGACATCATGTGTAGTAAGGGATATTGCAGTCATTACAGAGAAAAGGTAAAGTAGTAGCATGTTGTTGTGCTTTTTTTTCAAGAGGGGACAATGGTGCTCTTTTGAGACTGTGTGCCCGCAAAAGCTGGTCTCAAATTACATGTTTTGAATCTCAAAATATTGAGGCATGGTTGGAGGTTTTCATGTGGTGGTGCTGAAGAGTTTTGATAAGTGGTTTTAGAGTCTGCCAGTGAAATAGGTTGTTTCCAGCTTGGGATTGTAACATAGTAGGACGCAGATTATACCCAGCAGTTTGAGGCAGTAAGTGATTCATTTTTAGAGGTGTGTTTGTGCTGAAGAAGGAATGTCATTATCAGGTCTATAACTAGATTGTGAGGTCCGAGGCTTTGGTCATGGAGTTCACCCGTCTGTCCCATGAGCATAGGCCAGAGCTCCCGTCACCTCCACCTGCTCCAGCCTCCAGAGGGGACCGGGGCTAAATTTAGACCAACAAGGAAGCTCGTCTGTGGACACGAAGCGGGATAGAGATCCTCCAGATTGTTGGAAAACCAGGGTCCTCATCTTTGTGCCAAGCATAGAGAGAGGAAGCACAAAATTCAGCTCTCCTTACAATTCTAAATTCTGACCGCACCATTTTATTATCACAGACAAATGCTGGGTGGTGTCTAAACCATGAGAGTAGACTTAATAACACTTGTACTATCTGCCATTGTGATATTAATGAACACCTTTCCGTACACTGAATGAGTGTAAAAGCTACTGCCCTGCAAAGCAATCAAGCTCTAATGTCAAACCTTCAGAATATTTTAGAGTTTAATTATGCTCATTTCACTGTGTTGAAGAATTGTGTCAAACAAACAAACAAACAAACAAACAAACAAACAAACAAACAAACAAACAAACAAACACTACATACTGCATGTTATTTACATTTTATATGCAAGATACTGACACAGACTGACCTGTTATGATGCATTAACCCTTTAAACCACAGGTGTCAAACATGCAGCCTGGGGGCCAAATCCGGCCTGCCAAAGGGTCCAATCCAGCCCGTGGGATGAAATTGTGAAATGCAAAAATTGCACTGAAGATATTAATAATCAGTGGTGTCAAAATCATTTTAATTCAAGTTCCACATACAGACACATACAGTCCAATTAGATTTCAAGTGGGTCAGACCAGTAAAATATTATTGTAATAACCTATAAATAATGACAACACAAAATTTTCTCTTTATTTGTTTTGTGTAAAAAAAAGTCAAATTACATGAAAATGTTTACATTACCAAACTATACGTTTACAAAAAATATGAATAACCTGAACAAATATGAACAAACGAAAATGTCTTAAGAAAAGTAAATGCAATTTGACCAATATTCTGCCTGTTACTAAATGTTTTGTGCGATTGTAATGCACATGTGTAAATGATAAACTGATAAACCGAGGCTTAATATTGTTAAAATTGCACTTGTTTTTCTTAAGACAATTCATGTTGTTCATGTTATTCAGATTTTTAAGGAAACTTTGTAGATGTAAACCTGATCATAATATAAATTTACTTTTTTCGCAGTTATTATTTTACTGGTCTGGCCCACTTGAGATCCAATTGGGCTGAATGTGGCCCCTGAACTAAAATGAGTTTGACACCCCTGCTTTAAACCCTAAGCCTAAAATGGTCCACCTGGACTTTTTTTTCTGGATTTTTTTTTTCTTATTTTAACTGTAAAAAGGTTAGAAAATATGCTGAGTCCGTTTGCCCATTTTTCCAGAGCACTTTTTTTTTTTTTTCCAAATCTTTCAAAATATAGCAATCATTTACAATTTACTGCATGTTATAATATTGCTGAAATGGATTCTTCTCCAGCTTCTAGTACAGGTATGAGTGAGATTAGCATAATGACCCAATAAAGCCTATAAAGCGCAATGTCTCAGGTTTCAGAAACCACTGGAATTTTTCCAATTGCACAAACAGTGAAAGAGTTACAGCCATCCAAACTGCATATGCGCAGGGTGTGTCAGTGATGACACGTCAGGTTTTAAAGAGTTATGCAATGTACTGCTTAAGGGAAGGCTACAGGTATTTCTGCAGTTTCCAGGGGATAAACTCACATCACTTTTTATGAAGTTAAAAAAAGACTGATCCCATGCTAATGTTTAGGAAATGTACAAGGAGCTGATCTTCTACTACCTATTTCATTTCAGAGTACGTAAAATCTAACTAGCAAGTAGAGAAACTGGAATTATTATCCAAATACCAAATGTAATGTTTATCTTTCATATCTATAGACTGCTAAAAATAACAGATAAAGCCTAAAAAGTACTAGTAAAAGACAGATAAATCTACAAATATACAAGTGAAATTGTGTTCTGATGAAAATAAGGGTGACATGGTAGTGCAGTGGTTAGCAGTGGTGTTGCCCTACAGCAAGCAGGTCCTGAGGTTGAACCCACCGCCCACCAGCTGGGGCCTTTTTGAGTGGAATTTACATGTTCTCTGCATGTGGGTTCCCTCCAGCTTCTTCCCACTGTCCAAAGAAGAGAGAGAAGCACCTTCATAGGTTAATTGGATGATCTAAATCACCCTTGGGTGTGAATATGAGAGCGAATGGTTGTTCATCTTTATATGTCAGCCTTGCAATGAACCGGCGTCACGTCCAGGGTGTACTCCGCCTGTGCCCAATGGTAGCTGGGATAGGCGCCAGCCCTGCAGTGACCCTCCAGAGATTTAGAAAATGCTTGAAAGAATGAATAAAAATAACTGCTTTATATGGAAAAGTATTGCAACATGTTTACATAATCATTAGGTTAAAGTTCCCATGAAGTGCCTAGCAGAGCACAATTTTCTTTTGCATATTTCCTGTAAAAACAGAACACTGGTGAGGCCAGTCCCTCCCAAAACAGCCCTGCCTGCTCTAATTGGTCGGCTTCACCCATGGAGGAAGTGGAGCTCATAGATCCTCTGCAGGGAGCACAAAAAATTAAAAAAGAAAGTTTCCTTTGGTACAAAATTAGTTTTTGCTCCTGAAGGCAGATTTTTATTTTTTTTTTTAATTGTTTACCAGGAAATAACAAATGCTAAAATACAGTAAGTACCAATGGATGTTTTTGCTTATAGATGAGATATGTTACAAGATTTATCATATAGAAACAATTCATAAAATAAAATTTGGTGTTGTGAAAGCTTTTGGGTCAGAGAGCAACAGATACAGTCCTTCACAAACCTGTATGTGTGTAACGGAAATATTTAAGGAAAAATAAGACTATGATAAAAAAAGAAAAAGAGGATTGTAAAACTTGGTGAGGGGAACATTTTTTGCAGCACCGAGGGGGCTGGGCAAGGGGTCCACCCAGAGTGAGATGTGGACCTCAGCCAAAAGCTCACTCTCTCCCTCTGCACTTCTCAAAATAAAGAGTTGTATAATGTGAACACGTGCACTGACACACAACCACACACACAGTCACACTCCAACAAACGGGCATAAGTGCATGTGCACTCCTGCCTTGCGTGCACCTGTTGTCCTATATGGAGCATACAGCTCTCCCTGGAACAGGAGGCAGAGCACTAAGAATTTCCACCTGCGCGTAGGAGGTGTGTGTATGTGTGTGTTTGTGTAGGTGTGTGTGTGAATAAATGACAGATAAAGAGGGAGACAGTAAAAGAGGGAGGAGAGCAGCAGTGGTGTTTTATTAAGGGATGACTTGAATGAATTACTCCCTTTTAAACACACCCTCTTTCACTCACTCCTCTGTCCTTCAGCCGCTCTTTGTCCACCCTTCGAACCAACCCTCCCCCTCAACTCCCCCTCCACCCCATGGGCCCAAATGTCGCCCCAACATTGACATGTTTTGGGTCATTTCATCTGATGGGATCTCCTGGGAGGAATTAGCATGTGCAAAAGGAAAGTCCACAGTTTTAAAAGCTCAGTGTTTCCAATTTGCCGCCACATGCTTCAAATTAGCCACGTATTTACTAAGGTCAGGCACTGGGCATGGAGCCCATGGGGGAGTCTGCATACGAGGGTGAGAGAGGGAGACAAGTGAGTCATTTTAACTGAAATACAGTGCAGCCGTCATAATACCACTATTTTACTAGTTAAACCTTTGTAAACAAATGCACAGAGGCGTTATGTTTCAACAAATTGGGTGCTAAAAGGGAACATTTACTATAGCTCTAGATAATACGGTCATCTTAACCTTCAGAAGTGAGAGGCACACACAAAGCTCATTTAGAGAAGACATCATTAAATGTAGCTTTAACACTTTCCACATTCACTGAACTTTTTTTTTTTTTTTTTAAACTCGTGAGTAACTGTGTACAAACTGCAGAAAATTAACACAGTGGCCCACAAACCTATTTTTGGCATTTTTAAAGTAGGCTCAGTGTGATTATATTTTGAGTCTTGTTTAAAGTAGCTTTTTTTTCCTGGCACAGCGGAATATGAGAAGCTGCGGCCTGGCTTCTGTCACAAACCTAAAGGTTTACAAGCTAATTATTAGGCATATTTCGTTCTGGAGACTTGTTTTATTTGTTCCGAGGCCAAATGACATCCTTATTGCATCTGTTGTGTGTTTGTCTTGTTTATATCACGACTCAGTCTTGGGTGAGGCTCCTCTGGTGGACGTTGTGTGTGAGCATAAGCGCAAGTACATGCACACGCTTCCGTATGTGTGTGTGTGTGTGTGTATGTGTGTGTGTGCGTGTATGTGTAGGTGTGTGTGTGTGTGTGTGTGTGTGTGTGTGTGCAGCCAAGCCTAAAAGCATTTAAGTGGGAATGGGAGAGGGTCTGGAATCCTGGGATGACATCATTATCCATGATGTCATTTCTGCAGGGTGACTTTGGCACATGTGATCTTTTGGGTGAGGTCACACTTGCGCTTCTAAATCACTGTAATTGACAATACAACAGCAGGTCACCGCTGCAGAGTGAGCCATGTCACATTCAACAGCCAAACTGGGGATCGCAATGAACACTTTACTCACATGAAAATGTGCTACTGATGAATAATTCTGCCATCTAAGATGCGATTATTAATTTTATGCTGTCTCTGTCAAATAAATAGGAAAGATCTGGTTCTGATCTGTAATGATGTGGTGGTTTTTGTATCATACAAAATGTACTGATGTGAATATTTAGAACTATCTCAATACTTTGTTAGTGCTGTGGAGACAGGCCTGGCTCAATCCACTATCCCTCTGGAAAACGGTAAAAATAATAACCTCTTGCATGTTTGTATTTCTCTAAACCAATCGTAACCATCTTTAGCAGCTCTAAGCTCAGGGTGAGGCGATGGTGTCTGGTGGGAACTTGAGCCCTGGAATTAAAATAGCTAAATCCATGAAAAAAAAAGACAAACCACAAACAGCCAAGTAGACTTGGCTGGTTGCATGATGCCAATTGGTAGATGTCTTTGTCAAAACTTGTCATTTCCAGCAGGTTGTTGTTATTTCACTTTACCAAGGGACACTTTGAAAGTGGTTACACACAGAGAGCAGAGTAGAGGAGAATGCTGAGAGAAATATTTGTCTAATGGCAGGATTTCTCCAACAATGTATGCCCTGTGTATGCTTGTACCAATGGTGGATGTAAAAAAAATCTATACAGGCTAGCAAGACATACTCACAGATAGCATACAACTCTGGGAAAAAATAAGAGACCACTGCAATTTCCTCTGAAATCAGCATGTCTGCATGTGTGACAGTCATTCCATTCCTGTGTCTGTTGAATTCCAACACAAACACAACTTATTCTACTGAATAAACACCTGATCCATGTCTTATTTAAAAAGGAGAAGTATAAAAACCACTACTGTGGACATCACTATCTTCTTACAAAAGGCAAAAACAGTGCTATTAGTACCACAAAAGTAATTGGAATTAAACAATAACTGATGAAAACTACTGGACTTCTGCTCTGACAATGTTCCCAAACTCTGAGGACTGGTTTTTCTATCAGGACAATGCTCCTGGCCTCAGCTAGGTCAATAAAGGGGTGGATGATGGACCCTACATGGCCAGTCCAATCTCCAGACCTGAACCCACTTTGAAAACTTCTGGAGGAAGATGGATGGTCACAAACCATGGAACATGTCTGAGCTTCTTGAATTTCTATGGCAGGAGCTGCATAAAGTCATCCAACAGCAACGGTAGAGAGGCAAGACAAGTGAAAGCTGTCATTGAAAATCAGGGTTATTCCACCAAATATTGATGTCTGAACTTTTCCCAAGTTACAACATTAGTTTGTGTTGTTTAGAAATGTGTATAAATTGGTTTTCTTCGCATTATTTGAGGTCTGAAAACACTTGCATTTTATTGTTATTTTGACCATGTGTCGTGTTCTGCAAATACATGCTCTAAATAATAATATTTTTACTTGAAATTTGGATGAAATGGTGTTGGTAGTTTAAAGAATAAAACAAAAATGTTCATTTTACTCAAACATGTACCCATAAATGGTAAAATCAGAGAAAAAGTGATCATTTTCCAGTGGTCTCTTATTTTTTCCAGAGATGTATATACTCGCAGAAAGTACTATTTTTTTGTTATATAGACCCCTCCATCAGTATGCCACCCAAGTACTGGAACAACAGGAATAATATATATCCTACTATATAATGCACGTTCTGTGTCCGGCGTCCGTCCGATCAATGTTGCAGCACAGGAGGGCGTTTGTACGGATTTTCCTCAGTCTTCACAGGCCCGATCGCCGCCAAACTCACCAAATGAATAGAAACATTACCTGACTATCTACTAGGCACAATTTTATGTCTGTATTCAAATGTGGTGAGGTATGCTGGGCGATTTTAACAGGGTTCCAGCTCACCACAGACCAGGTCCCAGCTCACCTCAGACCAAGTCCGAGCTCACCACAGACCTTCACAGGCCTGATCACCACCAAACTCGCCAAATGAATGGAAACATTACTTGACTATTTACCAGGCACAATTTTATGTCCGTATTCAAACGTTGTGAGGTATGCTGGGCAATTTTAGCCTCTCATGCTGTCGTACAATGGCACCACGGGTACAATGCTGCTAGTGTATATAATATACATTATCAGCTGTTTGTTTTAACAAGTAAAGGTGTAAGGACACTGAAATAAGGGGGGCACATGAGGGGACTATGCCCCCTGTAGCCTGTTATACGTGCACAATCTGTATCTATTTAAATCTATGTCCACTTAAATTAAAGGTTCAGTGTGTAAGATGTTGGGCTAATTAAGGGATCCAATTGCATAATTTTGCTTTTATAAATGTAAAATCACACCAAAATAACAAAAGCTATTATTATTATTATTTTTATTTATTTATTTATTTATTATTTTATTATTTTATTTTATTTTATTTTATTTTATTTTATTTTATTTTATTTTATTTTATTATTATTATTATTTTTTTTTTTTTACCTCAGAATAAGATATTTATATGTACAGAAGGAGGTCACCCTCCATATTGTCCACTTTGTTTCTACAGTGGCTCAGAGCAGACTTCCTTTTCGACACCTCCTCCCATTTTATAGTGGGTTGTGTCCAGTTTTAAGATGCATTTACGATCATCAACACTGTTTAGATATGACATACATATTTACTTAACCCAAAGAGCCAGAAAGGACAAACCAAATACTTTCTCCAATGAGTTCTAATGAGACAACAGATATCTATTTGGTTGGAATGAACTTCACTTCTAGATATCTTTGACTCTTACTGAGCCTTTAAATGCAAATACGGTAAATAATACTCTCTTTTAACACTGTTATGGCTCGATATACAACTTTATTATTTGTCTTTGTTTTGTTTTTACTGTGTTATGCTGTTCTCGTTGTAATTGAGAACTGATTCTCAATTGACCTACCTGGTTAAATAAAGGTTAAATGGAAGGTCCTTAAAAAGCTTTCCAAATCTATGTGGGCATTAACACTTTATAGATTGAGAGCACAGATTATTACCTCATGTTGATTCAAGGTATAATGAATGGGCGGGCAAAACAAAACAAAAAATAACATTTAATTAAAGATGTTACAGTATAGCACTCTTTATCAAGTTCTGAGTTCAGGAAGTATACTATTATTTATGTATGTATGTATGTATGTATGTATGTATGTATGTATGTATTTATTTATTTATTTATTTAATCTATGAAACATTTTGGGCCAAAATTAACTCTACATGAGGTACATTAAATAAGAAACTACATCTTATATCTCATAAAGCGGTATTCAGTGTTCTAAATTCCTTTTACTTCAATTCACAGTGAGTGTTTTTGAAATTACAGACACGGAAAAAATTATTAGACCATCAAAAGTCATCAGAAACAATGGTTATGCAATCAAGTTCTAACTCCTGTGTGTATCATGTGACTAAAACAGACAGAAAAGAAAACATGGAGTGCCTAAAAGCACTGTTTTTGTCAGTACAATGCCATAGCTATTGATGTAAGAACTGAAGTGATTTTAGTTATTATCAAGAAAACCATGGAAAATGGCAAGATATCAGCTCTGAAATTAAACACTTGTAAGCTATTTTTGTTGTTATCATTATATTTGTCCAAACAAATGTACCTTTAGTTGTACCTGGCATTAAAATGAACAAGAAATTGAAGAAAACGAGGGGTGGTCTAATAATTTTTTCCGCGACTGTATAAGTTGCTTCATGAAATACACATTTTGTGAAGGACCTATACTATATATATATATATATATATATATATATATATATATATATATATATATATATATATATATATATATATATATATATGTATATGTATATATATATTTATATATATACCACCGATAAAAAATAAATAAATGAATTTGTATTATTCTTTATGATATCTTTCTGTACTCATGGTAATATTTAGGCACTAGGCTGGTTTTTATGTTCAGAATGACTGACAGTGAGTATAACAGTTACAGAAGCTGGTCGTTGTTTGGTCACCAAAATAACTAGTAGTGATAATCAGGACCAGGCCCAACATCAGGTTTACTACACATGTGGCTGTGGTCCAGTGACAGTGTTGTGTTTGGAAAGAAAAAAAACTGTGGTGATTGCTCAGAGACCACAACGAGTCACTTTGGAAATAGACTGAATCATTGTAAATTACTTCAACTGATGCACTGAGTTCACACGGACACTCATCTGATGAGCAGTCTGGTGTTGTCCGAGCTTCATGAGACACTGGTCTAGACATGAAGTATGAACAGAACTATGAAGCTGTAGGTCAGATTCACACAAAAAAATCTAGACTTCGAATGGCAGACGTGGCACATCTGGAGAGACTGAGACTCTTATGAAGACAGAGGTTGTCTGATAAAATTGGAATCATACTCTGAGAATGGATCGTCTTTTTCTTTTCACATATTTATAATTTTTTTTTTTTTTTTTAGAATTCAACATTTGGCACCTTATTTAAAGATGCAGAACTTGATATCTTTTCCTGTCATTAGTTGAAAATTCCATAATGACTTTTTGCATATTTTAATTGATTTGAAAGGAAACAGGAATCCTATCCTCTTGTCTGGGTTGTAGGAGGTTTTGGATGATCATGTGCATTTTCAGACAGATACATAATAAAACAAAAAGAAAAAATGGCTATAATCACGATTCAGTAGCTACTTTTATACTAAGTATTTTGATTTGGACTGAGAAGAGAGAGCTGCAGAAGCAAGGGGTGTTTTTCTAATTCTGATTTCGGCTTAAACTATCGCTGTGGTTAATATTAAGACACAATATTCTGCACCTTTCAGAAGCTGACATTTGTCTTTGTCCAGTGTGTACCTGTAGCTAATTTGCATCCACCTCCTTGACTACATCATTCAGCCAATAACCATCAATTCATCATAGTATGAACATGTGCACTCTCGCACACACAGGCACACATGGATAGCTTGAGGCAGGCCATCTATTCTCATTAGTACCCTGTTGCAGTCGGCTGACGGTAAACTGAGCGTGTGCCAAAGTCATAAACTTACACACCCCTCCCGCCATTACCTCATAATTATGATATCACACAAGTGTCTCATAGTGATGACATCACACCACCAGATTCACGGTCTTGCCTTTTCGATTACATTACACCCAGCCGGTTCATTCCAAGAGTCTGATCCGCGAAAAGCCAAGGACAAAACGCAGACTGTGAGACTGGTCCAGTCAGGAGAGCAATTACCAATTCAACTACTGAGATGAAAACGTCTGGTTTGGCTTATCGTCTGGTCCGAAAAGCTTACTGGTTGAAGTTATAGCTAATGTTCACACTGAAGTAATGCTGCTGGCAAGTAAAGCCGTCACTGAGGAAAATAGTCAAGCTCTTTATGGCATATAATTTTTTATCCTTCTCCTCACGAATGGTGAAGTCAGGTCTTACACCCGTCTATCCTTCCCTGCCCCTATATTTGCTGACATCGACCATTCCATACATTACTTTAAAATGATTGTTTTAAATGCCAATGTTTAATTGATTGCAGGCATTGGGTGACGAAATTCAGCACGGCTCTAATGTGGGGTCCTTCAGAGCATATGACGAAAGCCATTTTAGTTTGGTGGAAAAATGACAGTTCTGACATAAAAGCATAGATCCATCATGGGAACAATTTCACTAAAAGACTGACTAGTTATTTTATGAAGCTCCTGGGTCAATCCATCTTCTGAGGTAAGTTAAAGGCTACATGCCTGTGGCTCACAGCCGCCTGGTACCTGACACTGCTGTGCAGTTAGTTACTCTGCTTTCAACAAAACAGCAACAGCACGAACATCACCATGTGTTTGTCCTCTACTCATGTTTAGCATCTGCTTTCCTCTTCCAGTAATGATTCTCAGATTATGTGTGAGAAGGCTGAAAATCTGTCAAAAATAAGAGATGACAACACACTGTCTCAGTTCAAAGCATGTGAAACTGTGAGGAATTTATGATTCTCATGGGGGAATATACTATAAATTATCCACAGACACGTTGCTCCTCATACTTTAATGTACTTATGCATGCATTCCAAAACATCATGTTATGGACTGCTGGACTTTTCCCCAAAGTGTCACCCAATGTGTCACCTTGGAGATTTATATGAAATGAACAAAATGACTTTGCTTCTAAATTATCCCACCATGCTTGTGAAATATCCAGATAATCTTTTAATGGCCTGAGCTGTCGGCTGTCTCATTGTGAAGGTCATAAATCTATTTTGTGTCCAAAATGGAATTCCTTATAGGTGAGAAGGGGGACGTGGGCCTGTATGAGAGGGCAGCGGGTCTTTCTTTGCCCAAGAGATTTGAGATCAGGGTCTATGAAGGAGTGCATATGACAGTTCAGTCTGTACAACTTTGGTACGTGACATGTTCAAAGATATGCATTTTCCCCTCATGCATTTAGAAAAAGTGAGTCAACTTTTGTGTAATAAAAAGTTCATAGTTTTATAATGATGATGATAATAACAGATACAACAAAAAAGCATAACATATACAACATACACAACACTCACTCCTCTAAATAAATTTAAAAAAAAATTTCAACCCAAAAAAGATAATAAAAATATTTAAGCATCATAGGGGAAATTCTACACCGACAAGTTATTTGTTCAAATATGATTTATATCAGTAGAACACAGTGATATTGATAGCTAATATCAGGTTTCTAACCTGGAAATAAATACTTTGAAGGAAAATAATTGCTAAAATAGATATAAATAGCTCTCATCTATATTTACTTTATGTTCAGTTCCACATTCAATGAATAATTTTTAATTTGATCGGAAATTTGATGATTTATTGATTTAGCTTTTTACCAATTTGACTTAAAGATAAAGATACATGCTGTATATTGTCCATTAAAAAGCAATTCAACCACACAAACTACAACTGCACCTAAACTGCAGTATGTAATTCCTAAACAGTTGCAATATTGTAGTTAAACCCCATACTTCAAGTTAATACTTCAAACACATCTTGATTGTCTCATTTCAGATCCACGAACGAAAACAACAAAAATGACATCACTCTACAAATATATGTGGACCTGAATGTATGTTCATCAAGTTGACAATTAAAACCAATAAATGATTTCTAGTAGTTGAGTTTTGTTTTTATAATCCAAAATATTAACAACAAAGCAACATTTTACCGTCTGTACCACATGCCATGCCAGACACAAACTACATAAATAAATAATAAAAACAAAAGAAATGACAAAGAGGGAAAGAATGAGGTCTCTCATGAGAACGGACTGATGTTAAAATGGTGTCATTATGCAGAGTAGAAGAAGCAGATGTTAAATCATAACATGAGGAAATAAAGAAACAACACTGAATAAATAAATTACACATTATAATATTAGATGAGCATTATAATGGTAAGCCTTCACTGGAAAAAATCAAAATCTTACCAAGTGTATTTTTCTCATTTCTAGTCAAAATATCTCATTACACTTAAAATAAAGAGTAACTTTTCAGTCAGATACTGTATAAGAACTTATTTTTAGACAATAGATCTTGAAAATCTTATTTCAAGAAATCTTACCAAGATAATTTTCACTTGTTCCACTGGCAGATTATTTTAAGTGTGATGAGATGTTTTGACTAGAAATTAGAAAAATACAGTTGGTAAGATTTAGATTTTTTCCAGTGTTGTTCAGTAGCAGCTACTTAATGCAAGAGATAAGTAGTATTAAACACTTGAGTGTAGAATATACTGAAGATGCTTGTTTCTATTTTTATTTGTAACAAGACTAATGTGCTTCCTAAGTTAAGAACGTCATAAAAAAATAAAGTTTAGGAAAAAGTGTAGCTTTAACAGTGAATCAGATGACATTGTGTGAGTCCAGGTGCTACTGCTCCTGTGAAGCTGGAAAAAGACCAGACTCCACATCCGTACAAAAGTCACTGAGAAAGACGAAGGACGGACGAGACAAGTACAAGAGCCTCATTTGCAAATGTTTATTGATTGTGCTGTAGAAAGAACAACAGCTGCCACCATTGACACTTAATGAAGATTTTGAAGGAGCCACTTTTCCAATATCAAACCGACGGCGTTAAAGAGCTGGATGTGAAAGGGGTTTAGTGCACGTCTCCTGACATGACCCAACTTTAGAGGCAAAGGAAAGTGGAATTCTGGGGTCTCATAAATAAACAAATAAACACATTTCATACATAGAGTACTTATTCTAATTACAGCCCTAGACATGTGCTGAGCAGTCTCTAATTTCTCTCCGAGCAGAGAGACTTGCGGAGCCGTCTGTGGCAGACCAGCAGTCGGCAGATGTAATTACCACATCATCTCTGGTCCCTGGTACTCTGAGAGGGAGAGAGATGGAGAGAGGGACAGGGAGAGAGAGATTGATCCTAGTAAACAATAATTAGGGTTGGGGATGGTGTATTGTGGGACGTCTACTCGGCGGGACAAAATAAAAAGACGGAAAGAGCAGGGATAGAGGAGACAGGCAGGGATCATGGGTAGATGAAAGCCTCTGGGACAAGCAGCCCCCCCTGAAAATAAAAGCTAAACGTTGATCAGACCCCATGAGGAGACCTCTCATCAGCATCAACATTCAAAGTCTACCTTATTATGCACTGTCACAATGTAAGACACAGTTTTCCACACTGCTAAATGGACGCTTTCTTTGTGAACTGCAGCTACTCATACTTGCTGTGTTAATATTTAGAAGTGACTGAGTGATTCATTTTCTTTCAGTGGTTACAAAACACAAAGTTAACACAGTCTAAGACAGCAGGGGTATCAAACTCATTTTAGTTCAGGGGCCACATATGATGTCAAGCAACCCAGACCAGTAAAATAATAACAATAATACAAAAATAATAACCTTTAATTACTGTCAACTTCAACTTTTTTGTCTTATTTACAAACTATCCTTTCATAATAAAATGTGATTAACCTGAACAACTAGAGTTGCAGAAAAAATTATTAGACTTTACTGTGTTATGCTGTTCTCGTTGTAATTGAGAACTGATTCTCAATTGACCTACCTGGTCAAATAAAGGTTAAATAAAGGTTAAATGGAAGGTCCTTAAAAAGCTTTCCAAATCTATGCGGGCATTAACCCTTTATAAATTGAGAGCACAGATTATTTCCTCATGTTGATTCAAGGTATAATGAATGGGCGGGCAAAACAAAACAAAAAATAACATTTAATTAAATATGTTACAGTATCACACTTATTATCAGATTCTGAGTTCAGGAAGTATACTATTATTTATTTATTTATTTAATCTACGAAACATTTGGGGCCAAAATTAACTCTACATCAGGTACATTAAATAAGAAACTACATCTTATGTCCTATAAAGCAGTATTCAGTATTCTAAATTCCTTTACTTCAATTCACAGGGAGTGTTTTTGAAATTATAGTCGCGGAAAAAATTATTAGACCATCAAAAGTCATCAGAAACAATGGTTATGGAATCAAGTACTAACTCCTGTGTGTATCATGTGACTAAAACAGACAGAAAAGAAAACATGGAGTGCCTAAAAGCACTGTTTTTGTCAGTACAATGCCATAGATATTGATGTAAGAACTGAAGTGATTTTGGTTATTATCAAGAAAAACAGAAAATAGCGAGATATCAGCTCTGAAATTAAACACTTATGAGCTATTTTTGTTGTTATCATTATATTTGTCCAAACAAATGTACTTTTAGTTGTACCAGGAATTAAAATGAACAAGAAACTGAAGAAAACAAGAGTGGTCTAATAATTGTATCTGCAACTGTATGTATAACCAGCACTTTTAACAAATTTATTTCTCAGTAAATGATTTACATGGGTGTATTTAAACTTGCAGATCACAGTGGCTCTACAAAGGCACAAAACATTTACTAACAGGCAGAATACTGTTAAAATTGCACTTATTTTTCTTAAGACCTTTTTGGTTGTTCATACTTGTTCAGGTTATTCCATTTTTTTGGGAAAGGATACTTTGTACATGCAAATATTTCCATAATGTCATTTACCTCTATCCTTCCATCATTATTTATAGGTTATTATACTATTACAATATTGCATACAGTTGGAATAAAGTAGGTTTACCTCTTCTCATGAAATGATAGTGACAATGTGATTTATTCTTGATAGATAAAGTGTAACTGGGACTCAGTATGTAATCATTACATCGGGTCAGATGTGTATAAATAGGAAATATAGAAGAGGCATGTGTCTGAAAAAAAAAATCATTCCAACTTTATGGGCAACAGTCTGTTTTTGGGCTGTATGTGGCCCCTGAACCCTGGTGAGTTTGACGTTCACAAATTCATCCAACCAGATTAGACATTTTAGTGGATCAGTTCTAGTTTGTAAATACTGTAATTTTATTTTTTTTGCACTAAAACAAAGAGGAAAAACTGGAGTTATCATTATTTATAGCTTATTATGTTATTATTTTACTGGTTTGGCCTGCTTCAGTTCAAATGGGGCTGTACAGTCGTGGAAAAAAATATTAGACCACCCTTGTTTTTTTTAAATTTCTTGTTCATTTTAATGCCTGGTACAACTAAAGGTACATTTATTTGGACAAATATAATGATAACAACAGAAACAGCTCATAACAGTTTAATTTCAGAGCTGATATCTAGCCATTTTCCATGTTTTCTTGATAATAACCAAAATCATTTCAGTTCTTACATCAATAGCTATGGCATTGTACTGCCAAAAACAGTGCTTTTAGGCATTCCATGTTTTCTTTTCTGTCTGTTTTATTCACATGATACACACAGGAGTTAGTACTTGAGTGCATAATCATTGTTTTTGATGACATTCGATGGTCTAATAATTTTTCCGTGACTGTATGTGGCTGCTTAAGTAAAATCAGTTAGACCCCTCTGCTGTAGACAGTATGTGCACAACACATTTGATGTAATTTGTAAATACACATCCATTCCTCACAGTCAAGCTGGAACACATTCAAGAAAAGGTTGAGACAACAGTAATGTAAGGTAAATAATGGGTTAAAAATAATGAAACAAATGAACAAAGTCATTCTAAACAGGTGATGTAATGAGTAGCATTAAATCAGTATCCAGGAAAGGTTTAATCCTTTCTTGATGGTTGCTTGTTTGTCAACATAGATGGGAGAAAATTAATGAAGGTTTAATTTAAATAAAGTTCCTGAAAGAAACATTATATAGGGTTTGATGTTTTTACTCTTTATGGTGCAGAACAGAATTAAAAGATCCAAACTATCTGAACATGTATCAGTGTGTAAAGAGCAAGGGTGTGAACCTAGTATGAACATGTGACCTCTGATCCCTCTGATGGAAGCATCATTCATTTATAGCTGATAGAACCTCATGGATTCAGAGTTACTGTTGTAAACTAGGCCTATAGTGTGTGGTTCGCCCACAAATGCTAGCTCCAACTTTACCAAAAGAAAGTCTTATGTCTGAAGTTGTGTTGACTTCTCTGGGCTCAGAGCTGTATGGGATGGACAATGGAACGTGGAATGTGCTCAGACAAATCAGTATTCAGTAGGAAAGCACTGATTGCCAAATTCTAGATCAATACAATATTTGAAATTATATTTTGGCCGATAGCTGATGCCAATGTGGATGTTATTTTTCTGGCTGGTATCAGCTGATAATGATACTGTGATATATCGGTGCCACCCAGGTCTTTTTGTGGAAAGAAATGGATGATGTGTTTTCCAGATGGAAAATGAAAAGAACCGATCAGATTACTTCCAGCAACAAGTCCAAACCCTGGGTCTGCCGTGGCCTGGGGCTGTGTCAGTGCAAAGGGCAAAGGTCATTTGAACTTCTGCATTGTACCATAAATGCTGAAATATATACTGAGATATTTCATCATACATTTTCTTCACCAACAACTTCCATCAAAGTATATCCATGTGTATAATACAGTGAAATATGCAAATGGAAGTGAAAAACAATATTCTAAAATCATTAAAGCCTGACTGAGGAAGAACAGGCCTGTGCAGTCTGCACTTGAACTTATGATACTTATCAAGTATTTTTCACACCGTCCCAACGCAGGAACAGAAACTAAAGTCAACTTTTAACTCTAAGACAAAACTTTCTCAAAATTAAATAAAAAGAGTATGGAGTAATAGAGATTGTAAAACAAGTATCTATAAATAAACATTTTCTTTGTCATTTCATCATTTGTTTGAGGCCACAGATTGGCTACTGGATAAAAAATTACACATACTAATGTCTTAAAAATGCAAATACTAGATCTGATAATTTGCTCTTACTGTATTGTATCATATAACGTGACTTTTACCAATTTAAAAAAATGTAAAATAAATAAATAAATAAATAAATAATAATAACAAGCAACTATACATGTAAAAGAAAAGTAGTGGGGTAAAAATCACACACTGTAAAAACAGCCCTACCAGATAAATGTTCTTAAAAACTGTAAACCAAATTGTTATGCAGTTTTAACTAGAGCTGTCAAAAGTAACGCATTAATGCAGATTAATCCATCATCATGATTAATCTGATTAAAATGGTTAATGCAATTAACCCATCTGTAGCACAGAATGACTCTGCCAATGCATTTCAGGGCAGTTTGTCCAACAAGAGTTACCGTCGCACATGAACAAATGGGCAGTTGATCCAGTAGTGACAGGCAGCAGGACCAACTCATAAAGATGGAAGACACTAAACAGCATGTTGACCCTCTGGATGGAAATATGAGGACAAAAAAAAACAAGACGGAACAGTCAACTAACATAAAGTATTATACACACTCTGCAGCAAGGAGTTTTCCTTTCACTTCCAGCTTAAAAACCACATTAACACGAGGCATACAATAGTCAAGGATTCTGCTAGCACTTCGGCTAACATGTGGCCCAGCTTTCGACAAACATGTTAAGTGCATATATATTCCCTTCTTTCTTGTGTCTGTTTGCTCATGCAAAATGAAATGCGATTAATATACATTAAAAATGAATGATATTTAATCGTGATTAATTGAAATGAATCCACAGCAACCATGTGATTAATCAAATTAACATTTTTAATTGTTTGACAGCACTAATTAAAACACAGTCTCTACCAATGGTGTAAAGACAATGTCCTAAAACTAGACCAAAAATCCAGCCACTGAAACAACAAACTGCCAACATTTACACAAGCTGTTTTTCAGGATGGACATAAAGGTTGAGTGTGTGTATTCATGCATGATCATGTGCTTCTGTCTGAGTTGACGACTGTTGACATGAACTTACTGTGTCTGAGGTAACAGTATCTAGTGCTGCACTTGGAGGTAGATGACCAGAGGAGAGGCACTGAAGAACACAAGCGTGAGCACAATTAACACTAGTGTTCAGTCAAGTCCACCTAACCAAGGCCAAGACCAGATACACAACCAAACCACTTCAAACCAAAACGCTGAAATTATTAATTATTCTCAATGTAATTAAACTTCTAAAAGGTGTGTATAGAAGGTATTTTTTTGCAGTTTCAATTTAGACCTATTTTTTTTTAAAGATTTGTTTTCATAGTGATAATGTTAACCAATGAATGAGATGAAACATGGGCAGTTTAGTAATATTCCTGCAGTTATGGTCTTGACTGGTCTAGAAACTAAATCCTGAGTCAGACCCTCAAAAAGTTCTACAAGACTACGATCACATCAAATCAGACATCAGAAATCAGTACATATTGTGACTCTTTGTATTTATACAGTTAGCTAATGTCACTGCACAAAACAGACAGATTTCACGTCAGCACACAAGAAAATGTGGATCTTCCCTAGTGCATCTTTAATATCCTTAAATTTAGAGGTTGTGCAAGTGGTCTCACTCTTACAGTAACAAAACAATATTTTGCTTCAGCTGAGATATTATACATACCATTGATTTAGTTTGGTCTAGTAAATCAAGATAAATATTGAAATGTCTTGAGACGAAGTACAATGTAGTATTCCTAAGTACTCTGATCTATCTGGGTCTTGTCTTCTCTGTGCTGTGGTGATGTTACCAGGGTTTACAATAGTTATCCTTATTATTAAATTATCACTAGAAAAAAAAAAGTAGTTAAAACTTAGCAGAAATTGTTTTTTTTGCTTTGCGATGTGTTACTAAGATACAGAGGAGTAGAAGTACCAGAATACAGACACACTCAAATATACACAAATACCTTGTACAACACAATACTGAGCAAATGTACTGCTTTTATATTCAGTCACTACAGCCATCATACCATTTTCTGCATTCAGGGAGAGGGGAAATACCAGTCCACCAGAGGCCTCACACAGAGCAACGGATGCTGGGAATAAGGAGTCACCATCATGTGGGGTGGGGGAATAAAGACTTTACGGGAAGGAATATCTCCCCAGTGAGAGGACTGGCAGAAAGCGCTGTTCAGTGAACGCATGTGTGAGTGAGTGAGAGAGTGAGCGTGGGTGCACATGAGGTATGTGTACTAAAACTCAGATTTTACAAACGTGCTTGAGTGAATAGCATTTGGGTGATTGTTGCGTTCCCGACATTCCTTCCTGTGCATTTCCAGGCAGCGTGAGGCTCACTGTTCCAGTGCTCTGACATCATGAGGGGGTTCCACGCTGCCTTCCACATTCTGCCTCCCGCTCTCTCACAATCCCACCCATATTTGGAAGTGAGAGGAAGGGAATCCCAGATGATGACTCAAAGGCTTCTGCTGCCAAGGGGAATTCTCTCCACATCTGTTTTTATGTGAGTGTATGTGTGCGTGGGAGTGTGTGTGTGTGTGTCTGTTATGAATTCATTGATGTGTACATTACCTCCTTAAGATGAAGATGGACTTTCCATCTGTAGGGTGTTCAAAATGGAAACGTGGCTTTAACAGCTGTGTAAAATAACAGCCTATGCCTGCATCCATACTGAAAAAGTGGCACCCCAAGTGACGTTGCCTTTCTATTTATAACCTGCTTTGCTTGGCAGCCATGACAGTTAAAACACACTGTGGTGAATATGTATGGATGCTCTTGAAATTGTCTCTTTACACCTCAGCGCATCCCTCTTACATACCCTACATATCCTAAAGGTAGACAAGTAGGGAAAAATGCACCCTTTCAGAGCACATGTTGGCGACATGACAGCTTGGGGCAGAGTCGATATGTAAGCTGTAACCAGTCACCCTGCACTGGACCACCACAAATGAGGCCACAGAGATGGATAGGACCATGGGCTGTTCAATGTGCTCAGTAGAGTGTGACCAACCGTCTACAGCCTGCTGGCTGTAATGAACTCCTATACCTCCATAGTGAGTTTTATTGGAATCATCTTATTTTTAACTTGAAATAGCAAACTCAAATTCACTTTGGAGTGAATTTACTTCATAATCACATTGGGAAGACGATGCTTGAGGGGAAAGAAACAAGAACAGACATAGCTTGGGTTGTGTTGCGATTCTCTTTGTTGCTCTATGACTGATGAGGATTGTGGTAGTTTGCGAGAGGATAGCGGGGTCTCGAACTCTGGGTCTTCGGAGACATATCGGGGCCTAAATTTAGACCCACTTTGTTCTCGTCTGCATGCTGGTGACAGAGGACTCGGCTCTCTGGGGTTGTCTGTGGCCCAGTGTATCAGAAAGGCCGCTGTTGTTCTCCCTGGCAGTCAGAAACACAGACGTTCCCTCAAGCAACCCAAAAAGAAAGAGTGCTTTCATGGAATATTCTGTTTAGCTGCACATACTGTTGTGTATGATACTCCCGAGACCCATAAAACAAGTAATTCACAGACATCTCACCCACGCTCTCTTTGCCACAGACTACACCAACATAAATCTAACTGATTTCAAGGCGGACTGGAGACAACGTTTAAAGTGTTCAGAGCATGTGTAGCTCAAATCAGACTGTATCCAACAATGTTTTCAAATAGAATAAAGCACATGACGTCACAGATATCAAAGGAAAATAATATTAAAATGAGCAAGAAACTAAAGTCACCTTGTGTAAGCTCTAGTTTTCCTCCACATCAGACTCTGCCCTCAGGGACACTGTATGGTGATGTTTAACAGATCAGCCACCCAGCACGCAAATCCCTTCCTTCCTCATTACCCAAACAAGCTAATTAAAAACCTGTTAATGGACTGTGCTGGGGGTGTGTTTAGAAGTGAGGGAAATCACAAAAGAAGCTCAAATAACTGCGTATAAAAATATCAGAGAAACCCCTGAATGGTTACACAAACTGATGATGCAGCTAAGAGTGGGTTAGTGGGGATGAAAACCCACACAAATGGATCTTCCACAGATCCACTTCAGCACAGACACCAACACTGCAAGAGGAAAAAAAAACACTAGTGACTCACTGAAAACCAACTGGGACACACAGTGTCATATCCTGAGAGAGAGAGAAGAGATGCCCTCCACTTACTAAAGGACAGATGGATCCCCCAATCTGTTCTGAACTGTGTGCCAAAGGACAGCTGGGCACCAAACATCCTGCACCTGAGAGCACAAACCTTTTGGCTCTCTATACGGGCCTAAACCAGCTCTGAATTACTAGCAGTGAGTGGAACTGTCTGAGAGGTAAACTCACTGCACACGTGTGATTCTTACCATAGTTCTCGGGCGACCTCTAGTGGCCACATGGGGAAACTACAAGATAAAAGGGAACATTCCACTGCGGTAAACAGTGCGAACACGGTCAAATAAAAGTAATAACTGCGTCTTTTTGGCAGCAATATTGACTTATTTTGACGCAGAAATATGTGCTCATATTTTAAATTCATGCAGGCAGTTTTTTCCCCCTACTTTATTGAAAACATTTGAGTATACAATACAAAAATTTAACCCTCCGGTATTCCGTCCAGCAAGGCCCTTACTTAGCACCAAGTGTGCCTTTTTGGCACACTTGTGGAATAATGTCAAAAAATGTTCATACAGTTTGTTTTAATTCTATTACACTTTTTTCTATTTCATCAACTTGAGCTGTAAATAAAAATACCAAATACTCAATAACTGTCACATTTTTTAACCCTTTAAATGCCATGTTTTTAATGTAAACAAACCTTTTTTTTTTTTTTTTTTTTTGGATGCAAAAAACACAATTTTTTTTTTTTCTTCTTCCCAATATACTACATAAAAAGTGAATCACATATTATTTGATTTTTGCATCCTGGCACATGTCAATGATTAACTCCAACATCAGTTAATTTGCATTATTATTTTTGGTGCTAGGTCAAATGTTCAAAAATACTAGCATCTGTCACCAAGTGTGCGTAAAATACACACCTATAAATCAAACTATTAAATATTATATATTGATTTATTTTTCTGCTCTAATTTGATTTGATTTTTGTAAATCAAGGTCAGCCCTAATCATACATATCAAATGAAAGAAATAGTACATTTTTGGCACACTTGGGAGACAGATGCTAGTCTTGTAATTTTCTTTTGTTTACAATGTGCAAATTTTAGTTGGTGGCCAGAATTTTAAAGATCGTACAAAAATGAACAACTTTTGAATTCTAACCTTATTTAAATTGTGAAAAATAATGTGAAGTTTTTTAACACGAAGTGCAAAGTGTGCCTAAAAGGTGCACCCGGATACCGGAGGGTTAAACAAACAACAAGATGTCAAACATATAAGTTCAAGAAATTAATGCATAGATTTAAAGATCCAAAGCATAATATACAAATAATAGTATAAAGAAGTAAATAAATAAATAAAAATAACAAATCTGACAAATATAAATAAATAAATGCAACAGAGAGTTCAGTCAGTATTAAATTGTTTATAAATAGCCAAGGTGTTACAGTTTTGTTTGTTTTTTTTAAATTATAAATAAATTCTAAAGATTTAATATAATTTTCAAATTCCAATAGGAAGATTTTAAAATTTAGGTCTGTTTTAGAATATTTGTTTTTACGTATATGAAATTTTCCAAATAAGATGAAGAAATTTACAATACATTCTAAATTGTTATTATCATGTTTAAAATATGTAATTACATTTTGGGATGTTATAGTTATTTTATTATTACTTTAAGATATGATATATTTTTCAATTTTGGACCAGAAATTAGAAGAATGTTCACATAAAAATAAATAAATAAATAAGTGTAGAGTAGTTTCAGATTCAGAATGACAAGTTACATATTTCTTCCACATCAGAAAATCGAGACAAAATAACGTTGGAGGGATATACGTTATGTAAAATTTTGAGATGTAAAATTCTAATTTTGTTTGTAATACAGTATTTATATGGTAACGTATTCATGCAGGCAGGTACTAAAGGAAATCAAACGGAAATGAGCTCACGTGAAAACTACAAATCCCAGCTCTCCCCCTGTGAGAAAAACAGGAAGTGTTCAGAGAGAGGCGCCTTTTCTGAGCTCATGTGAGGTTGTCAGGAAGAAGTAGCCATTACTTTGTCAAAGTTGTCTGTGTTGTTAGCCCTCAAGCATTTACCAGTATATCAACAGCAAAGCACATTAATACGACCCCCCTCTGTTACGTTTAACTATTATTATGGCGACGAGAAAGAAGCGAACTCCTAATGCACAAAATGACAGCTGGGTTGTCGTTGCTGCAGGTAGGCTACACACTATGTAAGCTAACTATGCTAACATTGCATCCATATTACGTTGTAGTTATTGCTAACTAGTACAACTACATAAACTGTATTAACCGTATACTTGCGGCTTATGTTGTGATGTTTCTTGTTACTATGTTAATGTGCTTCTATTTTGCTTACTAACCTACCACTTATGTAAAGGTAACTAGTGTTCAACTGTATGTATATTCTCATTTGGACTGACAACAAACTCAGAGTTATTTCAAAGGACTTATCACTGTTTTGAAGGTATTTCCTGAAACCCAACAGGCTTTTCTGTCCATGTGGTATATAAAGTTTAGTGCAAGGCGAAGAATTTTTAGCAGAATTTTCAAATAATTTTATGACACTCACTTTTTTGTTCTTTTCTTTCTTTTCTTTTTTTTCCCCCACAAATGCCACATTTTGGGAAACATGAAATATGTTGGAACATGAAAACAATTCGTGCCTCAGACTGAAGACCTTAAATGTCTTTTAATCACATCATGGAAATACCTTCAGAGCAACTATAAGTCCATTTTAAAATCATCTCAGAGAGGGATGTGGATCTTTCATAGATGCTCAGCTTTTGGACTTCACTATAGGCTAATCCATGCCTTGAACTAAACTGTAATTGCCTTTTTGTGTCCGCAGACTCAGTTATTGACTCACAGAAGAAAAACAGTGATCCGGCTTTTGTGAAGCTAAGGAATCCCTCTACAGGTCCAGTACAAATAATATTTTACATGTTTCTATGCCTGCCTTACACTTGATAAGAAAAGACCAGTATTATCGTCTGGAATCTGTAAATAAAGAATTATCAGCTTTGCAACAGTATGCACAGCCTGGCCACAAAAAAAGTCCCATGCTCCCTGAATCCCTCTTTTATAATTTGAGTCTCATGGATCCTGGCATTGTACAATCTCTATGCTTCTTTGCAAACTGATGGTTGTTTTGGAAATTAGATGCTACTCACTGCTTCATTTAGGGTTAAATAAGTTGTTGCAGCTTAAACATATTAATCACTTAAGTAACTATCTGATGGAATGTTTCTCACTTATTTGCTTAGAAAGATCTTTGTGTGGACTTTTTTCTGTCAGGTTGTGTATTATAAGTGAAGTATTATTCAGTAAGACAGCAAAATTGCTGTTATTCCTAATGCCTGTATTGTACTTTTGTGGTTCACAGCTGTGTAGTGCTGATCTTAACAAGCTAAATTCACAAATGTGGATGTGAAAATAACTGTGCTTTTCCTGTTAACCTGCAGATGCAGCATCTCTGTATATGTTTGGTAGTGGTGATGATCAGCTTTATGAGGTTAAAGCATTTGAAGAGGACTTTCACAGCTGGTTTCTTGGGCAAACAGTACAGCAGGGTTTGTATACTATTACTCTGTGAACTCTAGAGCACTGTAATCTGGTAATTTTATCCTCAGTTTCCGTCCTTTAAAGCAGTTGTAGTAATCAATGCTATGATATGTGGGCTTTAAGGGCAGCCTTGGATGATTGAAACAACTTCAAAGTATCTGCACAATATAAGCAGTTAACATAAACATGAGAACTAAGCACACAGAGATATTCTTAATAAAAAGGAACTACAAACTACAAGTTTAGACAAAAGATTATAACTAATGCATACAGTAGTAGAGATGGTTGAAAATAATGTAAATATAACCACGCTATGAAGTAGTATTTGAAGTATGAAAGTAGTTATTTCAAAATTGGGATATATTATTAGAATTGGATATAAGGATGTATTAGGTTATTAAATATTATAACTTGCTATAATACTGTAATTTGTTTATGAAGTGTCATGGTTTGACAGTTGTGTCTTTCTTTTTTAACAGATGGGAAACTTCTCTTTGTAACTCCAATGGATCCTCTGTATCTTATTTTGCCCTATTTGATTAAATCTGGCAAAGAGGTAAGATAGTCAGTCCTGTTTTTTGATGGCTGAGGATTATTGTGGTGTAATGCAGGCTTTGTGCAGCTCTGCCAGGAATCACAGCCGGATTGTGGTCTTGTTAAATATGTAGTTAAACTAATTAAAAGTTAAACCTTAATGTTAACAGAGGAGCTTGTTATTAGGTTTCTGCAGTATAAATTAATTATCATGTTACTTTAAATTTTTCTGCATTTTTATTCTCAATAGTATCATTACTGGCAATAACTTTACTTGCTGTTAGTCTGCACTAATGTGATATCATGTTATTGAATGGATTCTAATGTGAATGATATGCAACTTTCCCTCTAAAATACCAGCTATTATTTGTGCAGTATTACTCTGTAATGCGATATGTATTAAATCCAAGCCTGTGGATATGTCATTTGATGTGAACTTCCTGGTTTCTAGTGTCCACATCAGACAATTAGAGGTAACTTCTTATCGTTTTGATGCTGTGTGCTGCTCAGGGGAAGTTCCAGCCTGTGGACCAGGTTTTTATAGATGAGGAATTCCCAGCTTGTTCAAGGTTGCTAAACTGCACACGTTCCCTGGCCTCCTTGCACCACGTTGCAGAGGAAAAAGGTGAGGTTTATCTTTGAAGCTATCTTTTAAAAACAAGAATTTGCAGATCGGTTTTATTTTAATGCTGGGCTTCGTATTTCCAGAGGTGGGGAGCCTGAAGTTTCATCGATACAGCCGGGACAGAACACTGAACTGGTTAAAGAAAAAGGTATTACCCCTTTATGAATTTCTCAGACAATGTTAAAATGCTGTTACATTTAAAAACTGATTCTGTGGGAAAATTGTTTGTTTCTGTAGGTGGAGAGAACGGTGATTGCACTGAAGAAGAGGAATATCTCTGTTGGAGAAGGAGTGAAATCTACCACATATGTCAGAGTAAAGCCCGAGTCAGACCATCATGAAGGTAAATTAATGGCATGGTCTCAGTGTTTTCAGTGTTCATGATTCTCGCCACAACAGTTTGTTTGTTTTAGTCTGAATCAATGTGTTCATAAACTTGTAATGTATTCCCCTGGTTTATCATCTTTTCAGTTAGAGAAAAGTCTTAGTGAACCCGTATGCGTCACTGAAAACTAGTGTGGTCACAATACCACAATTATGTCTCCAAAATGCCCCCCCACCACCACCACTACCACCAAATGTCTCAATACTGAGACTGAAACGATACCACCAAGTAATGGAGTAACACATGACAAAATATTGATTTTTTTTTTTGTAGATAATTTAAAAAAAAATGTTTGCTAGCCTCTGTAATTTCTTGAAAGGAAGTTAATTGTCATTCATATTTAGCCTACCTCAGTTTCAGTGTTCAGATTCTGTTTTTTTTTTTTTTTTTTTTTTTTATTTTGCCAATATTACACAGTCACTCATCATGTTGATGTAATGTGATAGAAAGTTTACCCGTTACAAAATTTGTCACACTCGTTCAACTTTAAACAGTATTCATGGACTCAGACATGCTGTTTGCCTGTGAAGTATAGCTGGATATGTTAACATGGACCCACAGTTGTCATGACTACCATAGTTTGTATATTCTGCTACGTCTCAGAATGCAAAGCACAGCTGGCTACAAGATCCATTTAGTTCAGACTTAAGGAGTACAACAGATACCTGGGTCAAGGCTGGATCATGTTCCCACCACAAACAAGCTCTTTGTTTGGTTCTGAAAACATTTTGTTTCAGATGTTTTGGTCTTGCACTGACAATTATTTGTCTGACAAGCAATTATTGCCTGAAAAGATTTATTGACAGGTAAAGAATTCTGATTAATGACAGATTTTTTCTGTTCATTTTCTCCTTCTAGTGTAGTATATATGAAACACATGTCTGCTTGCCTTTTAGGCTTTGCAAACAAAACAATGCGCAGAGGAGACACAAATAACTTAGATATACAAACCATATTACTTAAATATGGTTACTGTAGATTTTAGGGCTTTTTTTTAATAATAACAGGAGTTGGGTAGTAGTTTAAGTTGAACTGTGCTGGGATTCAGTGAAGCACCAGTCAAATTGTAAACAGGTGGAAAAAAGATTAAATATGACATTTCTTTTATTTCTTTAATTTTTTTGATTTTTGATACAGGTGAATTTAGATAATGTTTGTAACTATGCAAAATAATAGCAGTTAGCTGAGGTAATTGTGATAATTTTATTTTATAATAACTGACTGATTACTGTGTTTTAAGGGGAAAACATGTTATGGTTAATTTCAGTCAGACATAAAGGAACCAGATGAGACAGATCCCATCTGTATTAATGTGTGAATCTATTTGTTTAGAGGATGATTTAATTTCAGCGTTTCCAGCCTTTGCAGCAGGTGCAGTGTGAAGCAGTAGATGGCAGTAATAGAGCACAGTTTTTTTCCTCAGCCGTAATCGTAGAACATTTGGGCAAACATTTCTCCACTTTTCACTTGTAAAGGTTTTAAAACACTGATCCTCAAGTCATGTAGGATATGTTTTAGAATGTGTTTTGTCATCCCGTGATGTAGAGGACTACCTGCGCTATGCTCACGGCCTCATATCAGAGTACATCAGTGAAGACCTGAGCAAAGCTCTCCTCCAACACTTACAGTAAGTTCACACTCATTGTTGACTGTTATTGTCAGGTTTGGTAACGATGCCCATCAGTGCTGACCCTCATTCTTCTTCACAGATTACCAGAGCTCACGAGCCCAAAGGACACAGAGCCACCTTTAAAGGTATGTGTAAAGTTGGGAGGATTTGCGTGCTCTCAGGGTATTCTTATTTTTGCATGCTGTTAAAACCTCTGTGCATGTACATGTGCATTTTCTGTCATCCTTCACCTCGCTCTCAGACTACTGCATTCACATGAGCTGCAATAATTCCACCATCTTCAGTCACAGCTTGTTTTAACTTTGCTTATGAGTTGAGAGCTTTTTCATTTTGCAGTGTAAGGTCATCAGCGCCTACTATCCTTTGTTTCTCCTTATCATGAAAAGCATTTCTTACTTCCTCGTTTGACAGAAGCGGAAACTATCAGACAAACCGGTGGAGGCCGGCGAGGACTACACCAAATTCAACAGTGCAGACTTTGCACGGAAAGTGAGTGTATACAGATCAGTCTGCCTGGATAAACCCAACTGAACTTTGATCATCATTTGTTTGGATTTTATTGTAGTTTGTGTTTTTTTTTTTCTTCTGGGTCATTGTTTGAAGACCTTGAGTCATTGTTCGTGTTGCCCTCGCATTTTGACCGGTTTGTCTAAGCATTGTCTGAAGACTTTATATGGGTCAAGGGGGTACCTCGTAGGAACCTTGTGCTTATTCTTTTCCAGTTCGCATTGAACCTTTTGATATGTACTCAATGCCCTGCTGTCCTCAAGGTTGTCATGTTACATTTGCTTTATCCCTCTTCATTTTTCTATTTCAGCCGCCAAAGAAGATGTCTGCAGCTCAGAAAAGTCTGGCTAAGGTGGACAAGACTGGCATGAAGCCTATGTCATCCTTTTTCAGTCCCAAGGTTAAAGCAGAAAAGAATTGATAGATTTTTTTTGTTTACTGTGTATGACAATATTGTAATAAAGAAAAGAAACATTTTTGACATATTCCATGTTTTCATTTTTGATGTATTGAATTCTAACGGGGACACTCATAAGGTCATTGTGTCATTGTATTTAGATGATTCATATTAATTTTAAATTTAAATATTAAAAGCTGTTGTCACCTAAAGGGTCTGTTCATATAAATCATTCAAAGATTTCAGATTTACATTGTATGATATCCCAGCATGCAGGAGTTTTGGATTTTGTCACTTTTTTTTTTAACTTCCTATTGTATTAAGTGGCAGCAGAACTAGAAATAAAACCAGACAAATTAACACCTGCTTCACACAGTTATGCACTAATCAATAAAACTAAAGTGAGTCAAGACATAAATGTAAATCTGCCTTTTTTTTTCTTTGGCAGCAGTGAACAGAATAACTTTACAATTTAACTATTCAGACAGTTTAGCCTTCAGCGTTGCATTATACATCTAAATCTTCCCCTTGAGTGAAACAGGCATTCATATAATCCTCTGAAATATTTAATCTCTCGGTCAATCTTTGAAAAACCTATTGTTACATGCTGATGCTGGCTTTGATACTGCAAAGACACCTTCAGCATGTAACCTGTAGTGAAACTTCATACAAACTCATCACAATATGAAATGTCTCACATTGAATTCCATTAAAAACCACTTTTGAAAGGAATGTTTTTTTTTTGTCAGAGGGGTTAAATGAGTTTTAACAAGTCACAAAACTTTGACAAACAAAATTCCAAGCATTTTTTTATAGATTGAAGTGGAAATGATGGGTTGGGGACTGAATGACACAGATGTTTGAAATGTCCATGACCCATGTTGTAGAAAATATTTGGAACAAATTATATGTTGAGAACAGAATTAACAGTAAAGCACCCAGTTTCTTTTTATTCATTTTTTATTGAAGGTAAAATTTTATGTGAGTATTGAGCTGTCTAGTGGATGATCTGTCCAAAGAAATCTAAATTGAGTGCTGTTTCAGCGTTGTGGCTGGGGTGGGGGTTTCAAATGTCTTTCAAGTGTCATTGCTTTTTTAATTTGGGCTTGAGGCGCAGAGTCTGGAAGGCACTCCCCACCACTTTAGGCAGATGGATTGGGTTCCTCTGCAGCCGCAGTCGGCTGCTCATGGACCCGCTCAGGTTTTTCTTCTTGGGGCTGCTTTCATTGGCACAGGTGTGAGCCGCTTTCTGCTTGGAGTCATCTGCCACCCGAGGAACTCGCAAGACCCAGTTAGAGTGGAGATCATGTTCAGCGGAGCTGGAAGCCACTGTGGGAAAGAGGACAGAGGGCAGAGAGCAAGAACCTGAGCTGAATCTAAACCAATGGTCCCAAGACGTGGGACTACATTTAACCATCTCTGTTAACCTTTACTTTGTCCTGTCGACACAGTAGTGGGAGATGAATAGGTTGAGTCTACTCACGATGGTTTAGTTAAGTGGGTTAAAATTTGATAATCCTGTAAATTACGATGCAATTTCTGGTTTCAGTCAATTCTGAGAGAATATTTGGGGAATGGCAGCATAAATAACTGTCATGTATCCATAAAAACATTTTAACAGTTAATCAAACCTGTTTCAAAGGCTGAAATTCCATCTGGTTTGGGCATAATCTTAAATAAGTATTAAGTCATACCCAGTGGTGCAGAAAGGGTCCCCTGGGGCCCCAAGCCAAAAAATAAATAAATAAATAAATAAATACACACACACACACACACACACAGGTGAGGGAGGGGCAATTTGGACTCAGGGGGCCCCTTCAGAGAATTTGAGACAGCTAGTTGTTACTGCAACTTCTCACTGCCGCTGTGTAGTGAACTTATTCTTTAGACTGTTTGTGTCAAGTCTGTTGGTCCTTTGGGGGCCCCTGCTGGCTTAGGGGCCCCAAGCAGCTGCCTGCCTTGCCTAATGGCAAGCAGCACCACTGGTCATACCTGCTTCATGCAGCTGTAATGCAGCGTCATCCATTACTGTGACTGTTGCATTGTTGGATATTTTCAATCTTAATTTTGGTTATAAATAAATAAATGAATAAATAACAGGACCCCCCCCCCAAAAAAAAAAACAAAACAAAACTAGAGTTGCTGTCTTTTAACATGGAATGAAATCAATATAAAACAAGTGGTGCCAGGCACAACAAACCCCGTCCCTAGCACGTACTGTAACTTATTTTGGCATCGATCCAGCTGACGTCATCATGTCTGTGTGTGCTGATGTCAGCATAGACATAGACAGCATAGACAAATTTAGGTGATTATAAGTAAATGGGGAAAGAAAGGATTAAAAAATTTATTAAAAAAATGAACTTTGACCTACTTTTCCCAAAATGTAATCACATCTATTGTGGGCCACCGGCAATCTATAAACCCAAAAAGATATTTATTTATTTATTTATTTATAAATGAAAGCTCACAGAGCGCAGGTGCTAACAGTAAAATCAATGATGGCTGCTTTATGTGTAACTGTTTTGGTTTCAGGTCCTGGTATGAATGATGAATACTGGCTCACTGCTACATTGCCACTGAAAGACAGTATAACAAAGCCATCCTTTACGCTTTTAGGATCAATGCTACAGGATGACTAATTATTACAAGAGCATGATGGGATTGGTCTCATCCAGGATGACAACACCCACACTGATAAGACAGAGGGCTCACTGAATAATTTTAGACATACTGAATATATGATATGGCTTTCAGAGTCACCAGATCCCAACCCAGCTGAACACCTTTTGGATACATGTGTAAGACAGTGTTTCCCACTATCATCATGAACACCAAATGAGGGAATGTCCTTGGAATAATGGTGTCCCTCTCTCCAGCAGAATTCAGAGACTGTCAAATCAATAGTAAAGACCACTGAACCTGTCCTTACTACTACTAACACCTTACTAAGACAGTCTATGCTGACGTTCCCTTTAATTTGTTACATCTGTATATCTTTTATGGCAAGTCAAGACAGTGTCTACAGCAGAAAGTGCTTTTTTTAACCACTGGGACAAAGACAGCCATTATTATCAGTTATAGTTACAATAGCAAGATAACAGTTAGCAATGGAATGTGTTAGAACTGAACACATTTATGATAAAGTAGGCTTGCACATGCAGACTGTTATAAGTTATACATTCCTTTAACAATCAGTTTGATGTATCTAATGCAGATGGTACTACATCTAGTTAGTATTCAGCACATACTATTAGTAATATAATACTTGTAGCTGAATGCACATTAAATCATATTATCTAGGCTGCTATATACAGAAATATGTAGAAAAGTGTAAAAATGGCTATCAAATAAATGCAGTGGAGGTTGAAATCTCAACATCTGAAAATGGAATATAAACCTGTAGTAATACAAGTTAAATATTACAAAAATGTAATTTAGAAAATGTTCCCATATTACACAACATTATAATATATCCTGTATTACTGTATGTGATCATAACTGCATGTGAGATGATTTTTAATTTATTGATCTGCAAACTTACAGAGAGATTTTAACCCAAACATGATAATTTTTAAATTTTTTCTGCAAATGTTTGCCTACATTTAATAGGATGAGGTTTAGAGGCCATTGCTTTTGTATTATTTGCCATTGCAGGCCTATTTTTTTTTCCACTTACACAAACATTATTTCAGAACACTTTGAAGGGCTTGTATTCAGAGTATACAGAATTGTTGGTCTTCACTGAGCTCGAATAAATCCTAAAACACTTCACGCTTACCTATAAAGTCCACGTCTGCATGTCCATCATCCACGTAAGGTTTGGGTGTGGGTTCGCTGTCACAGCTGGCAATGACTGCATCAAAGAACTCCAAAGTGTCCTCCTCGGTAGGGATCGGAGGGGCAGAGGGTTTGGCTCTGGAGATCTGCAGTTAAAATGGGAGAATAGTGTCTTTGATAACAGGTGAGGGGTATTCTGGGATAGATGGTCCGAACTTACCGGCTCTTCCTTTCTCGGCGGTGGAGGTGCAGGGTTTTTCTTCGAAGAAACTGTGGCCTTTGTGTCGCTACTTTTCAAGTCACTCACGCTTTTTGTATATTGCCTTCTCAAAGCCACAAGTGCCTCCAGGTACTCCAGGCAGTTCTGATTCTGAGAGTAGAGCCATATCCTGTCCTCTTGTCTCTGATAATAGTACAAGGTCGACTCGATGCTCACTGTGCTTTTGCTCCTTTTTAAAGTCGAGCCCACGGCTGTTTGAGTTTTCTCTCCAACCACGAGCATGGAGGTGCTGCGCACAAGCCGGACGGTGCAGGCGTTATGGTAATCCTCCTCGGACCGGACCCCCCCACCACCCCCACCACCCCCACGGCCATCCCGTCCTCTGTGTGCGTGGTGGTTGGGACGGAACACATTGTTGATCTTCCTGAACATTCCTCTAACTGGAGCCTTTCACACTGACAAAATGACCCGTCGATTCCTTGATGACCACGGGGTTTCCATCCATATTTACCTTCAGTCTAACTCAAAAACATTCAACGAGCAAACAAATAAATTAACAAACAAAACAAACACGTCCCTTAAACCTGACTGAAAGTGAGACCAGTCACTGTCCAGGGTCCTGAAATCGCCAGACAGCTGCTCTGTTGTGGCACTAAAGCAAAAGCCAGTTGTCTAACCTGATCCCATCATGTCTTTACTGTTATCGGATGTTGCTCAGCAACATTGCTGTGGCAACAGGTGTGTAACTCTACACTTTCAGCTACCATTACTATTGAGCTGTAATCCCATGTCACTTACCCTGACTCACACTCTTTGAACAGACATAATCAATCCAAAAAATGTGGCACTAGTGTTTAACGGCTTATGGTTTAATGTAATGTTGTTTGAGAACAGTAGTTTCAACCTAAACAGAAAATGAGAAATTGGAGCTGAATTTAAGTCCAAAAATACATTATACAATTAGGATAACAAATGAGAACATTTAGCCTGGAGTTTGTGGTGAGCTCAAGGAGATATATGAAGCTGACTTATGTGCGTAATATCTGTCTAGGTTCCCCAGGTTAATTAATAATAAAACATGTTCTCTCATGTTTCATGGACTTCTATTGTTAGGCTTTCCTAAGAAGAGGAAGTCTGAATAAAAGACTCTTATCTGCGGCGAGGCACATTCAGACATGTACTTTCATCTCAGAAAAATCCCGGCCATAAATATAGAAGGTGGAAAGTTTCCGTCACTTTCACCTGGTGACCGATTTAGAAGCTCATTTAGTACCGAGAGGAGAGTGAGTCAGGTCTGGTCTCATTAAATAATAATCCTAATTTAATGCTTTTAAGTCAAAGTCAGAACTTCAGTATTTGCTGGATCATGCTCAGCAGTGGGTATGCAGTTTCAAGAAGGAAATGATCAGTAGTGGTTACATAACTACGTGTAAAGTCACGTTTTTTCTTTACAGAGTGTAAGAGGTAACTACATCTCCAAACAAACACTGAGAATTTTACTAAAAGCCTGTTTGAACATGGTGGCTGGGGGAACTTCAACTGTGGTTTTTTGAATAAAACGAAAGCAGGAATCATTTCTGAAACTGTTTCCACATATTGATAATAGCCGACATTAGAAATTACATAAAATAAAATACTTTCTTTTCTGCTTTTGTAGCACCATCTCTTTCTCTTACTGATATAAAAAACTTAAGCAGTTTGGCAAAAAGAGTCTAGTCTAGAGTCTAGTTACACTAATAACTGGCAAGAATATGTCCAGCCAAATTAGATCAATAATCTTATTAACACTCTTTCTATTGTCGGGTGTTAAATATGTTGACTAGCACAGCTGCATCATTGGTCTGCAGAAGTGGGAAGGAAGAGAGAACTGCCATTCCCACTTCCTCTTGAGGGGGTATAAAACATTTCTATGACATGAAAACACACTTTTCTCTTTGCAAGTCATATGCAGTTGACAAATTTTAAGATGTACTGATAAAAATGTAATATTTTAAACAAATAGTCAACCTCTCTCTGCTGTCAGAGACTGTAGAAACATATTCAGTGCTTTAATGTCAGCTGTTTGAGGGACTGATTCTATTCAAAGGTAGGAAAAGTAAATGATATTTTGTGAATTTGACTTTGTTGCATTGTATTACACATTGAGTCTTGAAATGCAGTGTGTTTTTCTTCTGCTTCTGAGATGAAAAGATGATGCTCTTTGTTTCAGCCATGCTTTGTGAAGGTTTACTGCTGAGCATGACCTACGGCGAACTGGAGGAGCTGGACTCCCTCCCTCCTCAGAAAGCTCTCCAGAGTTCTTTAAGGCAGACGAATACAGCTGCCACTTTTGTACCAGACAGCAGCAGACACACTCTACACGTCCATCACAGTTCTGCAAACCAGACAGACGGTACAAACAAGAGGAGAACTTCAGTGGAGCTGCACATTTCTCCACTGCAGTCCTTGAATCTACAGAGAGCCATGCCAGACAGACAGATCTCTCCTGAGATAGAGATCCCAGCCCAGGCTCATTCAGGTGGAGAAGGCCCTTTCTTGGTTCCCTCTTTCTGTCACAGCATCTGGCAGAACTACAGCGACCTCCACATCGGAGGTGACCAGGTGCTTCCTCTCTTAGCCAGTGAGGGTGAACTCCGACTCTGTACTGACAAACAAGCTATGGGCCCCTTCCTCCAGTCATGTGACGTCCCCCCGGCAGTGGAGGATTCTCCCCCACAGCCATCCTCTCAGGGTGGGGTTGTGTGTCCACAGAGGGGAGGTTCGAACCGGTGGAGACTCGGGAGTGGACGTGATCGCAGCTTTTTGTTCCAGGAGCGTGAAGGGCCGTTCTCCAACTCCCTTCTTAATCACTACCTGGAGGAAAAACTCCTAGATCTGTACCAGCAATACATGATGGAGAACATGGCTAGGGGAGGGGCCACCGGTTCGGATTCAGGCCCTATTTGTCCTCTGCTGGGCTCAGAGCTGGTCCTCACAAGCCTGGATCAGATCACTTTGCAGTTGAGTCGGGATGGAAACCTGGAGGCTGGACTGGCCAAGGACATGGTCCTGAGCTGCCTGCTGCGGGTGGCAGGTGACATGCAGTCGAGTGAGATCAGCACTCCTATTCTGCAGCTTTCAGATGAGGCATCCAAGGAGCAGCCCTCAGATTATAAGGAACAGTAACCCCAGTGTCAAGGAACTCGCTCGTTCTCCTTTTCATTTTGGTTTTATCACCAAAAAGATGAGACTGATGAGTTTTTTTTCATCGTTAACTGTCGATGGAGTATTAAATGTGTCATTACCAGGACAATGTGAACTCTTGTCCCCTTCACCTGTTACACTTCGTTTGCATTTTAATATCCAAGCATTCAGTTTGCGTATGTGTGCAGCAATTTTCACTCGACAACTCACAGTAAAGAGGAACTGAAAGCTGAAACTGATCTTTACAGTTTTGTGAGTTGAAGCCCATGTGAAGGAAATCCAGACATGTTTCTCAACACATCATATTACAAAATATTGTCTGGATACAAACAAAAAGACTGAACCATATGATACAGACTGTTCACCATATTCTGTTACCCTAACATTATAATATTGTAAAACCTTATATAACATGACATCATCTGTAGTATCATGGTCCTGTTTTCTACATTTCTTTGCCTTTCTATGTGGACTAGCACTTTGGCTAAATATGTGTCAGTGGTTCATTTCAGGAGAAGATCATGTCAGCCCACAGGTATAAAAACATATAACAAAAGCATATATCACTGTTTACCGAAAAATATGTCAATAAGCGATACCTAATAAACTGTTGCCTAATAATTTTGTTTTCAGATATGTTCCTCTTTTTATTCCTATTTAAACACATCAGAGATCATCTTTGACCATATCTTCTTCTGTGCATGTGGGTCAGTTCAGGACTGTAGATTGTCCACATGAGTCTGACGGCATCACATTTGAGTTATAATGTGTACAACCATGCAAAAAAAACACTTTTACTTCAAAAAACTGCAAAAAGAAATTACATATATAAAAAAAGTATTATTATTGAGCATTCAGACGTGCAGTGTGAATATAGTATTAGACAGGCAGATAGATAGATAGATAGATAGATAGATAGATAGATAGATAGATAGATAGATAGATAGATAGATAGATAGATAGATAGATAGATGCATGCATTGGTTACATACAAGCAATACCCTTGGACACTGAAGCTATGTCAAAGTCTGCAGTTTAATAAACGGTCACAAGGGGGAAGCACTATCTCCCAGCTTATTAACCCCTATGACTGACTCTGGGCGACACTGTGGTGCAGTGGATAACACTGTTGCCTCACAACAAGAAGGTCCTGGGTTCGATTCTGCGGAGTCTGCATGTTCTCTCCGGGTACTTCTGCTTCTTCCCACAGTCCAAAGACATGCACTGATAGTTTAATTGGCTAATCTAAATTGCCCATAGGTGTCAATCATCTCTATATGTCAGCCCTGTGATGAATTGGCGACACGTCCAGGGTGTACCCCGCCTTTGCCAATACGCAGCTGGGATAGGCTCCAGTAACCCCGGCGACCCTCTCGAGGATAAAGCGGTTTAGAAGATGACTGACTGACTGACTTTGACTCCCACACTGTGCTGTTCTATTTTCCTCCCTCCTCTCCGTCTCCTTCACCCAGCATCTATCCATCCAGCTAATACTCCCGCACACTGCTACTCCTAATCTATGATGTCAGTGCAAAGTTGTAAATCTACAGCACAGATGCATGTTTTTTTTCTGAACCGGCTCCTCTATGTATGTTTGAGCTGAGGAAAATATTACATACATATACAAATGAGAAACAAACCTCAGCAGGGCCACATGCACACCAGTGGATTTACAGTCCTGAAGTGACATGTTATTTTTCACGTTTCCCCTTATTTAAACTGCTTTGAACGACCCACGACTCCATTCCAGCTCAGTGCAGCCGTGGCCTTCTGAGCCAGTGTTTGATCAGCTTCCTTGTTTCCTGTCCAAACAGAGAGCCACAGGAGGAAACTGTGTTTACTGAGCTGAGCACCGCAGTCGGAGCCCTGTGAAGTCTCAAGGCCGCAGAGACACATGTTTGGTATTTCTGCCTCTATCTGGATTGAACATTCCAGGTACATGTTGAAGTAACCGAGTCCTAACCGAGCTAAACAAAAACACACTCATAAATATGATTCACCCAATGCAAGGCCCAGCAGTGTGAGCATAGTCAAACAAACTGATTTCCACAGACCTTGGAAAAAATGGAAAACAGACCTCTTGTTTCAAAAAAGAGCTTAAGAATAGTTTAAAGCTACAGTCTGCAGCCTCGCACACAGGTTGTAAATATTCATTCACAAACCCTTTACCCCAGTAAATTACACAAATCATGCCAATTATTTACATTTCCATATTAACAGATTGAAAGTTATTTTGTGCTTATTTACTCTGATGCTGTATGTTTGTAAAATGTGCAGTGCTTTTTATTTTTCTAATTAAGTAGTTTTTCCTCTAAGTAAAAGTGAGACTAAGTTCAAAGAATGAAGGACAAGCCATGTAATAAGAGCAGGGACAGGGAATGATAAAACGAATGGCAAGCCGCAGTTATTTAAAAAAATTAAAAAATATCCTTCTCTCATGGTCTAGCAATGAAACTAACATGGAAGTTGAAGTGTTGGAGCGTCTTTCAGAGGTTCATAAAGTAATTTCCTTGTCACAAAGAGCTCTTAACATGGAGGGCGGTAGAGGCAAGGCCACAAGATTTCATATCAAAGCCAAGGTCCTAGATACACTGTCACTATTGTGGTTTTAATGCTCTGTAGCACTCTATGGCTCGCCTTTATTTAAAAAGCTTTTAGTATGTAGCCTTGTTAATTGGAACAGTCGCATACTGTTTACTTATATTTTTTCCTCCTTTGCAATGATGCGATTTAAAAACCTCCATTGCAATTTGTCAAGGTCTATTGACAAAGACCATTTAAGGTCTTTTCAGGATTAGACATGGATACACGGCCCCCTTCGGTAGATTTTAACCAATGAATTCCAGAAGCCAAAAGGATTTGAGTAAGAACTTCAAACTTAACACTTATTTGATTGCTTTAATGTGCATCACAGGATGGAAATGAAGGAGTAAAAAAAAAATAATTCAAAAATCTACACCACCTCTTGTGCAACTAGCAGAACTACACTACCAGTTACAAATACACAGGCTTAAAAGACCTGTTAATGTAAGATCTAAGAAATAATCTTACACAAAGAGAATGCCTGCAGATCCGATCCAGAACAGACACAAAAACCTGTTATGAGAGATGGGAAAGACTGTAACTTATACCTCAGAGAATATTTATATTACACTCGACGGATTTTATTACCTCCGCCAAGGAGGTTATGTTTTTGCCAGGGTTTGTTTGTTTGTTTGTTTGTCTGTCCGTTAGTGTGCAACATAACTCAAAAAGTTATGGACAGATTTTGATGAAATTTTCAGGGTTTGTTGGAAATGGGATAAGGAAGAAATGATTAAATTTTGGTGGTGATCGGGGGTGGGGGGCCCCACGGGGGGGCCCATTTCCAACAAACCCTGAAAATTTCATCAAAATCTGTCCATAACTTTTTGAGTTATGTTGCACACTAACGGACAGACAAACAGACAGACAGACAAACAAACCCTGGCAAAAACATAACCTCCTTGGCGTGGGGGGGCCCACGGGGGGGGCCACTGATCAGCCTTGGCGGAGGTCTGCGCTCTCCGAGTGCTTCTAGTTCTTATTTGTCTACAGCAAATTGCAATGTTTCCAACTTCTTCAGCAATCTCACTGAATTCACTAATTAATATCAAATACAAGGACTTCCCTCCCTCTGACGCCTATACTGTGGCCCGTGCCTGAGGACAAGTGGGTGTTACAGGGCCGAAACAGGAAGTGGCGGTGTGGAAGGAATTCTGTCGCTATCCAACAAATGTCAGAAGACAAACCCTTACGTCATCAACCGAGCAACTGTTCTGTTCATTTGTCTACAATGGTGGCAATACTTTTCTATCTGTTAGCCTGTTTGAGGCAAAGTGAAGAAGTGCGACCTTTATCGTCCCTGATATATCACCGAGTAGTTCGGTCAATAAGGCAAGCCCGTGCTGCGTGGATCTGAGGAAATTTCAGGAGACAACAGGAGCACCATCTATGGTCTCGTGGTGATTAGGTCATTTCCGTTGACGGAGTGGTGATTAAGTCATGTCCGGTCTCGGGCACAGATTGCTTTCACACTGAAATGTACCGTACGAGAGTCCACGCAATCTGTACCCAGGACTACCTTTTCAGCTGGGTTCAGGTACGGTACTTGTGCACAGAATGTTTGCATTCACATTTATAAAATTAAGTGGACTTTGGGGTCAAATGTACTCGGATACGGATTTGGGTACGCAGTGTGAAAACATCCTAAGAGGGCCAAGGGCCAATGCTTTTTGGAGCCCTCCCTTGTGGTCATCAGTGGTATTACAACTTTATGATACTTCCACATTGGCTTCATTTTGGAGCTGAGGTCCTTGTCCCTTAATTCAACATATGGACAATTAACATGTCAGATGAAACACCCAGCTATAGATTAAATGGTGGCAATTTGGTGGCAACTGCTAAAATTAATACATGATGTCTGTGGAAAGAGTAAATACCAAGAAAAATGTGGTGACCTTGACCTTATAGTGAAAAAGAGCACTTACAAATCATTTTTTATTCTGGAGAGATGTTGCTGTGTTCACGGCTTTGTAACCAGAAAGACACAGGGCATTTATAACTAAAGTGCAAGCTTTAATATTAGTTTACTGCAAGTCACAGTGTTAATACAATATTGAATCATATTATTGCATATTTTCCTTGTAGACCTGGCCAGTGACAGATAAGCATTTTCAGCACAAAACCAATTAACACCGTGGTAACACTATTAAAGGGATCATATTTTGCTAAACCCACTTTTATTAGTCTTTGGTACATTTATTTGTGTATTTAGGGTAGTTCAAAATAGTTAGTACAAAAAGTTTGAATTTGATCCCTCCAGGTGCTCCAAAGCTATCTTTATATTCATTTTGGCAAAAATCGAGTGGATTTCTATAACCTGTTTAAATTCCTTGTTAATTTGTTGCATAGATAACTAGTTATGTCACGACATTTGCACATATAAGGTCAAGACTTCTGATGAACATTTCTCCGAATACGCCATAATTGTTTGTCAGCAGCAGCGGTTGTAGTCCATATCGAAAATATGTCCAAACTTGGAGCTGGTTACCTAAAATGTTCAGTTGTTGGTTGTATTAACAAACACAAGTGGCTGAACGGGACAGAGCAGCACAGCCAACAACCTGGAGGGGGTAGAACGTAGGGCTGTGCAATTAATCGAAATTCAATTACGATTTCGATTATTACACGCAATGATTACAAAAATTATGTAATCGAGAAAAAACGATTATTAATTTTGAGTTGTTTTAATTCAGCTACCATGAGCTGCTCTGCCCTGCCCCCCTCTAAGTTACTGCTGCCAGCTAGCCGGCAGGTCCACCCCAAGAGGAAAGTTGTACCCAGCGGTCTGGAAAAATAGCAGGAGAATCACAGCAGAAGTGCTTGGTAAACAAAAAAGGCAAGTCAAATTCAATTGTATGGAATCACTTTGGGTTTGATGAAGAAGACGAAGAGCAAAAACACATCACGTGCAAAAAGTGTTTCGTAGTTGTGTCCGCACCGACCGCTAACACAACAAACCTTTTTAACCATCTGAAGTTTAACCACCGCCACCTTTATCATATTCTTTATCTTATGAAAAACTAAAACGCATAAAAACAACTTCGTCCGCAATGCAATCTTCAGTCTCCGAATCTCTTTACGCTGCAACTCCCGTATTAACCTAACCCTAACCCGTATAACCCTAATGTACGTATTCTATAGGGTGTCCCATAAGTCTCCATACATAGGAAAAATAAACGTTTCTTGACATAAACCATTTTTATTTATATAATATGCTCTATATGACTGCCATTTTGTCGGGAACACATTTCAATGCGTGTCCTCCACTGCTGAAGAACTATAAAGAAGAAATATAAAGAAATACATGTTAGAACCATATGTATTATGTCTCCTATGTATGGAGACTTATGGGACACCCTGTAGATGGCTGATGTATACAGAAGGCCTTAACTGAAACCTCACAGCACGCCACTGAATTTACTATGTTTCATTCTACATTGAACATACTTGAATTTATAATTTGCACTTTACGTGTTTTTTTTTTTTTTTTTTTTTTTTTTATTGCTACAGTTCTATGGCAAGTCTATAGCAGTTTAATTACAGTGCACTATTTGTTTACAAAAGGAAACATACTTGAATTTACAGTACACTTATTTGATTTCAAAGATTTTTTTGTTTCGTAGAAAAGTGAAAATACTTTGTTTTAGTGGTTAAAAGCTTTATTTATGTTTAAAGAGTATATTTTACATTGTTTTGCAAGAAAAAAATAAACAATTTTAAGGTTAACAAATAATCGTTTTTAATAATCGTGATTTCAATTATTGCTAAAATAATTGTGATTATTTTTTTTTTTCTATAATCGAGCAGCCCTAGTAGAACGTGAAGTGGCTCATTTGCATTTAAAGGGCCAGCGTTCAAAACAACCTTTCTGGTGTCATTACTCAGAAATAGGGTTGAAGATGGACCCGTGGAGTTGAATTAATGAAGAGTTCAGACCTAAGCATAGCATTTACAGTTTATATAGACCACAGGGAAATGTTTTAAAATACATAATTCCATTTAAAAAAGCAAAAATATCACTCCTTTAAACCAAACCTTGGATAATTATACCAAAATAAATGTGAATACAAACGCAAGACACAGACTACACAACATGACACAGGTGGATGCAAGTAGCCAAGTAGTTAGAGAAATGGGGGGTGCACTAGCCCTGGGTTCAATAAATGCATTTAACTCACACCTACAAATATGACTCAAGTGGAACCATTTCAGGCTCCAGCTGCTGTATTAAACCAGGCTAATTCAATTAACATTTGTGCAGAAGCCGAGCTCATCCTGCTAATTTCTTGGATGGCCTTGAGAGAGTGTGGTTCTTTCAGATTACATCTACTAGAGTGACCTAATGTCCAAGTAGCAGCATGCTGGAACATTTAATGGCAGACCTGCTCTGTATCTGGCTGATTGACACTAGGACATGTAGGAGGTGGAACAGGAGAACACACATTTCCCGGTCAGTTAGCTGCTCAAGGTTGCAGGCAGCCTGCAGCGGCGCGGGTGACCTTGGCTAAGCTAGAGCAGACAGAGGGAGACCTTGAAAGACAGCGGGGCAGCGGGATCTGGCTCTCAAAGAGCCAGGGAACATTATGTGGTAATGCATGACTATATATCACTGCACGCAGTATACATGCGAATGTGGATGTCAGTGGGATGGAATGACTGATTTTTATTCACCCACATGTTTTTTTCTCCTCTAAAGAAAAAGGAATTCACTGTTCATTAGTGAAGCTTTAGATTTCTGTCTATTTCTGCATAATTGGTAATGCAAAACCTGTGCAATTTTAATATAAAACATTTACATTGCTGTTAAATCCCATTTTTCTGTAATATTTCTTTTTGCTTGTGGTGAAAAATAGATGGTGGTATTAATCATACACACTTCCACAGTGGTCTTGACTGAATTTTGTGTTTATGACATAGACCTACTTGCCCTTTTACCACGTGTCTCATGCTTTTATCCACCTTGACCCTGTGTTCACCATAAATCATTTTATAACACACAAACATAAGAAGCAGTTAGTTAAAGTCAGTGATACTTCACACTACCTCCAATTTTTATCTCAACAAAATTTATAAAGCTTTAACATATTTTCTAGAGCATTAAACCATGTAATAATGGTGAAAAAACTCTTGCTTTCTAACTGAGAAGAATAAAAGTACAGGATGTCACCTCTTGATGCTGATGTTGAGATTTACAGCCAAAAGTAAAATTGAATATGTGCAGTATTCTCAGAAGAAGTTAAAAATAATGGCACTCACAATGGTGAGTATCCCAAGGCTATGTAACAAGAAGAACATACAACTTGCAATAAAAGTTAGTGTTTCATATTTAAGTAAAAAATAATGTTTTAACAAAGGTTACTAAAGAGATGCAGATGGAGATGAGCCTCCTATTAACAGGAAGTTCAACAAGTTCAGCTGGCATTTAGCAGAGACCTTGGCCTTGGCAAACGCAAACATGTATATAAAGAAACACCCTGAAAAGAGAGAAAAAATTATAATGGTATGAAAAATGGTGAAGAGGAGGCAAAATTATGTGCTGCAGCAGTTAGTCTAGTTAAGCAAGGTCTATCGATGAAGTTCAAAGGAAAAAGAAAGAAGCATAATTGAAAGTAACTTCTTGTTAAAAGAAGCTAGAAGGCCAATAAACTTGGGTTGTATGAGAAATGCTTCATTTAAAGTATAGATTAGTTGTATTAGGTTCTGATCAGGGTATCATCTGGATGTAGGGCTCTGACCTGAGTTAGATGGTGATCTGCTGTAGTTCAGTGTAGTCCAGTATGTGGCTCACAATGCCACAATCAAAATGGAGACAGTGAATTTAAGGGACACAGCGTGGCCAAAAAAACAAACAAACCAAAAAAAAACAATCTCACACTCTGTTTCCAGCATGCATTCGTTATGGCATCCTTTCTTTTCTTTGAGACATTCTGCTGCTGAACCTAGACTTGATCAACTGGAGCAACCACAGATCATAACACTGCCCCCACAGGCTTGTACTGTAGACACTGGGCATGATGGTAACTTTATATCACTCTGGAACAGGGTCAGTCTGGACTCATCAAACCACAGTCCAGTTTTTATACTCTCTGTCAAACTGATCATTGTTTAAGAAATGAGAAGCTACTCACTACATTGGTTAGAGTTAAAGAACATGTTGATACTGAAACATGGCTTTTGTCCTGCTTCCTCCATTCTACGTGTTAATTTGTTGAAATATTTATATTTGTTATAACTTACTAACTAGTTCTTTGCAGTTATCATTTTATACTTGTCTTGTCTGTCATGTGATGTATTTCTGGTTGCTACTCTCTCTGTAACATGTGTTGTAGATCTTGGCCAGGATGCTCATGTAACAGAAATAAAAACAAGGCTAAAACTAAAATATGTTTTTTTGTAGGGATGCACTGATACCACTTTTTTCCAGACAGAGTCCAAGTACTGTGCATCTGATTACTTGCTGATACAGAGTACTGATATGAGTGCTTAATAATACCATTACAGTTCTTAGTTACTTTTGAAAATGTGCTTTATTGTTATTGTCATTAGTCTAACAAAGTGCTGCCACTGACATTTAATCCACCATATTGGACAAATAATATGAAGAAGAGTAAAGTTTTTTGAGGAGAAGAACAAAGTCAGTAATAACAAACATGGAGATGACAGAGGAGGTAATACTAATGTGGATGCTAATGTTGATATTGATAAGGGTAGTTGTCATAAATATGTCAATAGTTTTTCACTAACTCACGCAGTCACTCTTTGAAAAGATCCGCTACCTCCACGGTTCCCAGTGGTACTGCTTCTCCGTCTGGGTACACACAGAGCCTTATAAGATAACATGATGATCTTTATATTGCTCTGGATACGCTAGCTCCTGGAAAATGGACAGAATTGCATGTGGAATGTACGCAGAGGACGGATAATACACTCCATCCATATCCGTCTGTGCTAAACATGGAGAATCAGCGTTCAGTTTCTATGCTCTGTATATCTGGAACAAACTGCCAGAAAATATCAGGTCTGCTGAGAGTCTGAGTTCTTTTAAGTCAAGGTTAAAGACTCACCTGTTCACTGCTGCCTTTGACAAAAAGCCTTTTTACTTTTTAAATTTTATATTCTCTTTTGAAACTCTGCACTGCAACTCTTACTTTAATATGTGTGTTTTTATATTTTGGGTTTTATGTGTTGTTTTCTTACTTGCTGTTTTTCATCACCTTTTACATGTTTCTTTTATAATGTTTTAAATGTGTTTCTTTTTCCCTTGTCATTGTATCTCAATGTCCTGTGTGAAGCACCTTGAATTACCTTGTTGCTTAAATGTGCTATACAAATAAACTTGCCTTGCCTTTAATGTAACTTTCAGTCACCATTACTTTTGTCACCATCGTTTATTTAAAAAAATCTCCACACTGCTTACATTACTCCTTCACGGCATACCTGCTGCACTATGAGGTGAACATCATGCTGCCGTCAAGTGGTTTCGGTGTGTTTGTATTGGAGGACTTTTACGAGTACAAGTATTACTACACACACTCAGTATCAGACAGATACTGGTATCGGTATCAGTGTATCCCTAGTTTTTTGTTTTAATGTGACTAAACACTAGTTATGACTTTATATTTATCACATTTTCCTTGTTATTTGAAAACTAATCCAAACAATGAATGATATAAACTGATACACAGTGGGTCTATGCTCTTCTGTTCCAATAATATTATTACTATTATTGAGTTTAGGAGTTCCTGGAATTGCTTCCAGATAATAGCCATCCATCCTTTCTACTTAATATTGATAAGTAGAAAGGATGGATAGCTGTTCTGCAATATCAAGGAACAGTTCATTGGAACACAGTGCAGATGGACACTGCTTATGTTCTGAAGGCCATCTCTGAATCTGCAGATGAAGCAGACGATGCTGTGGATTCTCATATTCTCAGTCTCATTGAGGCTGTAGTTGGTTTAGTCCACAGACAGATCAGCCTGCATGAGAGCAAACTAATGTCTAGAACTGGATGGTCTGTTTTGAGCTACAAACACCTGAGAAGTCTATAAAATAATCTTCAGTAATAAGTAACGATTAGATAAAAATAAATGGAGGAAACGGTGTAATATTGCTCCTGATATCTGCTGGAGTAACCTGCACAAAAGGACTGTCTGGATGTGCTTTCTGAGGTTTTCAGCAATTTCACAGAACTTTGAAAAAGAACAAAGTGAATGCTTTCATATTGGCATATTAAAAGGAAGAAAATGTTGGATTTTCAAGGCCTTGAGGATTTTTAATCACACAGAGGCAAAGTCAGACAGCATGACTCACTGCCTGCTGGCGAATCACTTACAGAAGTTTGAAAACATGTTTGTGGCTTGGCTTGCCAAGGTAAAATGTCTCAAATGAAGAAAATCCAGCAGAAAATTTTAATGAGCCATTTTGGAGAGACGATAAAGTGAAAATACTCATCTATTTTTGTGAATTATGTGGTGATGCTGTATCTTTGATTGCACAGTGATGCCCCATTATTGGTTTTTAAGAGTTGCAAAGCCATAAGGAAACCAGTGACAATATTAAAAGTTTTCACATCTGTTCTGTTTTTCTTTACTGCGGATTTTACCATATGACTAACATTCATTTTCTCTCTGCACTAAACTGCACTCAAAACACCCTTTTATTTTGTTATTTGGTAAGAAAAACAGTTTGAAAAGGGTGAGTAAAGCTTTATCTTTAATCATTTAGTGTAAATAATTTCATACTCATATAATAAAAAAATAAATCGAAAATATGGAAACACAATCTGGGCATAGTAGAAAATATTTCAATGCTGTTATCTCAATACGTTAACACCTTATTTATCTCATTGTCATGAGAAAATGTTCCTTTTGTTTACTTGAGATAAGGTGAATGACTACATTGTAATGCCATTCATAAAAAGAATGAGCACTATGGCCTGTCTTAGCTTCTATAAAAATGCAAATGCAGTCATACTATGTTTTGGTATTATGTGTTTAGATTATCAAATGATTAACACTCAAACTCACATAACCCATAGTGCAAACCCACAACCTATCAACTTGACCTCCCGTTAACATCCTCTATTACCTGTGTAACCCAACAGCCAAAAGGCGTTTATCACTCTTTATACTCCGTTTAACTATCGTCCTTGTGCAAAACCCAGAGGTGGAGGTGACTAAACAGAGATGTAATGGGTTCACCAGGACAAAACTATGTTAGCTGTGATATTTGGAGCTGGTTAATCATCTGCTTCACATCCATTCTGTGTTTAATAGAGTGTTTAACATGTATATACAGTATCTATATACATAGTCATGTCATCTTCTGAACTGCTATATCCTCAAGAGGGTCGCAGGGGTGCTGGAATGTATACCAGCTACCACTGGGTGAAGGCGGGGTACACCCTGGATGTGTCGCCAGTTCATCGCAGCGCTGACATATAGAGATGAACAACCCATCACTGTCACATTTACACCTACGGGCAATTTTAGCTTGAACAATTAACCTATTAGTGCATGTCTTTGGATGGTGGGACGGAGACTGAGTACCTGAAGAGAACCCATGCAAACGCAGGGGGAACATGCAAACTCCAGACAGAAAGGTCCCTGGTGTAGCATTGATAATTTTTTTCCTGCTACTTTAATTATATTCGCACTGAGCAACTGTAACACACAATAATTTCCCATGGGATTTACCCTGTAAAGCCTGAACCATTAAATAATTGACAGAAAAATCCAGGTCTTTGAAACTGGAGCCTTTATTGGTCCTTCTGAATAACCCCAAAAAATATTTTCAAACATCAATTTCCTCCTCCACTCTCACATACCGTCTTTTGTGTGTTTTTCTTTAATCAGTATTTGTCTCTGTATTTGTTCTTCGATTGCCATTTAGCATTTACTTTGTATCTGTTTACCCGTTGGATGTATGTTTGTCCCTTGGTTGTTTTTTTTTGTAAAGCGTCTTTGAGTACTTAGAAAAGCGCTATATAAAACTGATGTATTATTATTATTATTATTAATTTCCATGTATGAGTTTCAATTTTGTATCATATTTGACACATCAGATCTCAGTGCTTAAATATTATTATTTTTGAACAAACAAAAACATAATATAACACAAACATGTCTAACAAATTGGTAATTCCTTTTCAAAATTGCCAAAGTTCTGCTTCCTTCCTCATTAATGACAATCTTGTAGTGTCACTGGAAAGGCCTCTGGTGAATGAATTCCTCCCCCCTGGTGGATTGTCCGTGTATTACATGTATCTAATTGTATACATCAGGTTTTTCAAGAAAAAAATATCACACTGATCATTTAGAGGGCTTCAAAACTCATGTATCAAATATGATACGTTTGACATTATGGGGTTAATAAAGTATTCTGATTCTGGTTCTGTTGCTGGAACCTTGAACGTCTAAGTGTATCTTATTCAGGGTCACTTTGCAACTTTATGAAAAATTATCCAATAACAGAAGGAGAAGAAAATAAAAACTATTCTGATTGGCTACTGGTGCCAAAATATGCCCCCTGGGGTGATTCTTTAATGCTCAAATGTGAGCAAAGCCTCATGTCACCTGTTCTCCAGAAGTTTTTGTAGCAACATTCAAACTCATTTGTCATTAACCCAAGATCAGGAAGTGAAAGTACTTCTATAGGAACAAGTGGTGCCAGGCACAACAAACCCCACCCCTTGCACATATTGTAGCTTATTTTGGCATCGATCCAACTGATGTCATCATGTCTATGTGTGTGGTGATGTTATCGAATCAAATGCCTCCATATATGCACCAAGTTTGAAGTAAGTTGAAACAAAGTTGATGTTTTTATAGACAAGTGAAATTTCGCCCATTATAAGAAAATGGGGTAAAAAAAGATTTTAAAAAATCCTAAAAAATTTGAACTTTGACCTTTTCCCAAAATGTAAAGACATCTATTCTGGGTCACTGGCAATTTATAAACCCAATTTGTAATTAATTTAACCTATAGTTTTGCTGCTTAAGTGTTAACAAACAAACAAACCAAACCAAAAACAATACCCCTTGTCTCCCCTTCGGGGGGTGGGGTAATTAAACAAATACAGTTAAAAAACAACCTCACTAAATGTAAAGTGAGTACATTTAAAATAATGTTGACAAGTCATTTCAGAGACATTTTTGCTCAAATTAATTGTTCAAACAGCTCTTCTTCTCCAAGTAATTTTAAGTGGGCCAGCGCTCCCTATAGACCACAGCCCTGAGACAAAGACGGCAACAATGAAACGTATCAGAAAAGATGCATATGCTGCAAAATAATATGATGAAACAGTGGAATGTAATGTCCTGTCTTGATTATTTTAAACATTACTTTAAAGTTTGGCTTTACATTTTTTTTTAAAATTTAAAGCTAACTGAAATCTGCCTCTATAGTTCAATGTTACGTGAACTTAACATTCAGACAAGTAAACCTGTTGAAAATGACTTGTAGTTTAATGCATTATAATCCTCAATGACATAAACAGCTGTGCAAAAATCATCTACCAATCTATAATGTTTAATGACTTTTGAACCACTGATCCAATCAGTACATTGAAATAATTCAGATAAAATGCAGTTTGTCAGCTTTTAAACAACATCATATATGACCCATTTGGATGTTTAGAAACTCTATGTGAATGTAGAAACAACACTGGGTTCAAATGGCAATGGCTCCAGTTACTATGCTCAGTTACGGCTGAAAAAGTCAGTTTTGCATCACTTTTCTGTGTTCTGATGGAATAAAGACTTCATGAACATCTACATGATCAGTAAATTCAAAATAGGAAAAAAAAATGTCATTGTTTGTCACTGAAAAATGCAAATAATAAATGCTGATAGATCACTTTGGAAAGATTAAATGCATGAACGAACAGCTGGAAGTCACAACAAAGAAAGTCCTAGGTCTTTAAGGATTAAACAAAATGTAAAAAAAAATTAGTCCTGGTACACTTACCTTGAGGCAACGCAAAAATGTTTGTTGGAAATTTTTTTTTAAAATAATGTTGACTATAACAATTTCAATATTTTTTAATCACTGACAAAATATAAGGACATGGTAGAGGCTTAAGTCTCTTTAACCATTTATCACCCCCCCTACTGTGGCTCTATTGACCATATGCACGTTATGTCATGCTCTGTTCGCGCCGCAAACGAGCGCCATGATGGATGGCGGAAGTGCCGGACTGCACACTGGACGGCAAACCGGCTAATATCGAATTTGATCTGAACGTTCTTGTGTTTGTTTTTAACCCTGCTTTACATGTACAGTGGTCGCACACAACAGTTCCATCCTTCTTCATAGACACCCATGGTTTCAGATGGGTTCCAGACAGAGCCTGGCTCTGATGGACCTGATATTACAGATAGAGCAGGCTCTGTTTGTGTCGAAAGCATAGTAGCTCCACCAAATGCTAACTCCACCAGGTGGCTAGACTGGGTTAACTACTATGAGCCACTTTGTTCCAGTGGCTGTCATAAGTAGCCTTCAATAGTAGCTCTGTTGTAGTGGCTGCCTTTTTAACCAGCTACACTATGTTCTATGAAATACCGTTATTGTCATTGTGCTGTGCCATATGTTCTAGTGGTGGAACTGTACATATTACTGTGTGTAGATAGTAGAAAGGCAGACAGCAACAACAGAGCTAATACTGTAGGCTACTTATGACAGCCACTAACATTATTACACAATGTTAGTTAATTAGAGCTGCTTTTGCTTACAGTCTATTTGAGTTTTGATGACATGCTGGGGAAACATCAGTCCCTCCAGGATTTCATGGGATTTTTTTTAATTGTTGCAGCCTACAATGCCTGATTTTCCGGCAGCTTTTCCAAAAAATTGTGGTGAAAGTTGCGATGATTTGAGGCTTCTTTTATTAAAGTCACAGGAACATGGGCATTTGCAAATTACCTAGAACAGTCTTTTTTGAGTTTTTAGCCTTAAAAAGCACCAGGAAGCAATGATTTTGAACAAAACAGGCTTTTTTTTCATTTATTCATTTATTTGTTTTGAGCAGAAGAAAAATTTAAAAAATTTTTCTGTACAAGGAACTAATATCAGAGCAAATACATTAATAAAGATGATCAAGACAAAATAACAATTGCCATGTACGCTAGTAATAACAAAATAAATTCAATATGTACTGCTCAAAAAGGAGTGGGAAGAAGAAAACTTATTAAATCCCACCCCCACCTCACATTTCTTCAACACAACACATGACTTTTGCTTCCTTAATGATATGGTAGTATGTTTAGGGTTAGGGTTAGATGGGTTACACACACACACACACACACACACACACACACACACAGTTCAGCCAAACTTGGGTTGCTTTCTATCTAACACATAGGAGTAAACATTAATATTAACACCAAGTTTAAAGACTATTTTCATTTGGAACTCGTTTTTTAACTCCACACACAGACTTGCGCTCGCACTCCCTCACGCACACGCACACACACACACACACACACACACACACAATACACAGAAAGGAAAGCATGCCTCCACAGGTTCTTTCCTCTTCTCTTCTATTGCCTTATAGAGTAGATCTGCACTAACCTTGACCCTTTCAGCTCCTGCTATTGTTCTGGATCCAACAGCCTCTGTCATTGGGACTTGTCTCATCTTTCCTCTTCCAGTTTCAGTCGTTCTCCTGCATGTTTTGAGGTTGAAAAGTGTCTGTGGAGCGGCCACTTTCGTTCGTGTTCCACCACAATATTGCAGGCAGTGCAGAACAGTATACTTCTGCTTTTGTGGAACACATCTGGAAACTGACTTGCACGAACTTTGGCAGTGATATTTGTTGGTAAATATGAGTGTTTTGAATCGCTCGTCTTCATCTTCTCAACCGTCAACAAGGAAGTTAACGTGATGACGTACATGTCACGTAGACAGGGGTGGGCAAAAGGGGGCTAAGGTGATCAGTAAAATTTTTGGAAAATTCGTGGTGATTGGACGAAATTGCAGCGCCACGCAGAATTCACGGTGATTGGTTGAATTTGCATTAATAGTTGCGATCGCAACATCACGAATTCCTGGAGGGACTGAAACATGTTAAAAACATACACAACTAGCTAGCTAATGTTAGCTGTATCTTTCCTTTACCATTATAAGATACATTCCTCTGCCGTGAGCGCAGTACAGCGACTCGGTAATCTAACTTGAGACTAAGAACAGGTAAGCATCCAGACTTTTGTATGCTTTTAGATCAGCACCTGTGTATGGGGATACTCCATTTATAACATAATGGTACAGATCATGTGCTTTAAACTCCGGCAGACTGGAGGATTTTGCCAGATCCGTAAACACATCAGGAGGGAGAAGGTATGGGTCGGTAGCTAGCCCTGCAACCACTAGCTTCTCCAAATAGCATTCTTTGTGCCGTCCAGTAAGGTGAGTCACTTCGCAGGACAACTCCAAAACTTTATTTTCAGTGCTAGTAGCCATAATTTGGCGCTCATTCGTTTGTTTGTTGTGTTGCTTTTGCTGTCCACCATGGCGCTGCACCCCTAGTCACGTGATAACTGTGACGTTGGTGCAAAGGCTCAATATGTTATGATAAATCACTGTAAATATAAATGCATACATGCTGAGTTAGTTTTTGGGTGTTTATTGAGTGCTTCATACAATAGAACATTATTAAATAAACCAGTCTAGCTCTGTTACTTTCTATTTTATATGAATGTATGGTAAAACCACCAGTAACAACTCAGTCACCTTGGTGTTCCACATATATGAACACTCTCATATATGATCTCCACCTCTCACCCTCATCTCCTCCCCCGTCTCTTCCTGGAACTCTGACATTGTTATTAGTGTCATAATTTACCTTCTTATGCAAACATGACCCTGTCCTCGATATACAGTTAGGCAAAAATATTCATACTGTAGTCACAGTGAGACCAATAAAGAATGAGATAGGAGGGACATAAATTATTACTCTACAGCTCCAGTATTTCATAATTCAGTCAGTACTCCTTAGATGTATTTTCAGTAATGGCTATACATATGAAAAAGGAACATTATTTCATAGTGTGACATACATTTGAAAGATAAATAGATCAGCAAGGGCAGGTAAGGGAAGGAGGGATGGGTTATTTATGTACAGCACGAGTTGGGAGATGCAATCTGCATTGTAATCGCCGCTTTGTCCAACTGTATTTTTATGACACTTGTGCACAGTAAATCCTTTGTGGCTTACTGACAGGTGAGTTAAATAATTACAATGAAGGTGCGTGTTGCCGAAGTGCAGACGCTTATAAGTAGTGAGGTATTGTTGTGCATCGGTAGCACATGCAGACTCATGGGTTTGACCTTGGCAGCCTCTCCTTCCTCTCCCCCCCCACCCCTCCCAACACGTTACCCCCCACCCACCTCCACCCCCGGGTCCCACTCAACCTTGGCTAATTAGCTCACGTCCCAGTGGCATATGTTCAACACACAATTTATCCACAACAAGGACATTACAACTGCAGTGTCCCGCCTCTGCTCTGCCTCTTGCTCATTTCACTGGCACTTTGTTGGTTTTCGATGGCTTTAACGCAGGTACTAATAACTATATTCACTTCTTTCAGTGTGGAACATTAAGCACCTTTTTGTTTTTGTTCATTTTCGAACATTTAATTAGCAGATATTTAGGATAACACAGTGATATTGTGCTTTCAAAGCTGCAGTGCTTGGTAGTTTTCTGGCATCATTTTGCAAAAGAAAATGATAATTACCCTACAGTATATTATAATTAAAGGACTAAGAATTAAAAGTTCTATTACTTCAACCCAATGCTGTGAACTCCTTATTGGAGTTGTAGAAAATCCATCCCCTGATGCAGACTTTGGCTCATTGTGGTTGTTCTCAGACAGTTAGGAAGGTTAAATACAGTACTGTGCAAAAGTCTTCGGCCACCTTTAGGTTTGCTGATTTAATAAAGTTATGATGACCACACATGCATTTCTCAGTCTCTGTATTAGGATATAATATGGATATATGGGAAGTATGTGAAGCAGTAACAACAAAGGTATCAAGGAAAAACAGTTTCAATAAACCAAAGAGGTGGTACTGACCTCCCTTTGCATTTAACATGTCTTTAACCCTTTAGTTTGGACAATGTGAGATTTAATGCATTTATTTTCTGTTGTTTTATACCAGGTTTCATTCAACACATGTCCGATGTTTCTAACTGTGTGTGCGGCTTCTTATCATGGGGTCAGGGGTCACAATAAATAGTGAATGCAATCGTTAGAACCGATTCACTTCAGTTTTTTGTGTGTCTTTTAAGGCTGCACATACATTTCCTGTATTTTCTTGTTGTATGTGAATAAAGGAGAATAAGAAATAAATATGTATGCTCATAATGAGCATATATCCCTGCAAAAACAACAAAACTAAAGGTGGCCTAAGACTTTTGTATAATTATCAATAACTGTGTTTTCACTAACACTGATATTTTTAAGCAGGTATTTCCCCTTCCATTTCTAAAAGAAGTTCTGTCCATGACCTTTATCTTTTTTTAGAATATCTTTGCACACATTAGTACACAAAAACAACTACACACTGCTACAACTGCACAGACCAATTGTTTCTGGAGGACTTATAAACTATGAAGTTAAGTATGAAATCCACTGGTAAGTTAACTTAAAAGTGTTGGTTTGGGCTGTTCATGTATATTCTTTATGCTGTATACATGTGTAAAGAATATTGTGTAAATGTGTCCATCTTCAAATGTGTGTGTTGACTATTTCAATTGCGTGTTTGCTACACCAATCAATAACAGGTAACTGAGATGTGATGCCATTGCTCTCTAATCTCTTAATTTTCTTTTTCCACACAGACACACAGAAAGTGGAGTTTTTTTAAGGTCTTTACTTTGTATTGTGTTTTTAAAAACCCTCTTTTAGTGACCATATGCAGAGATTGTTTTACAAAATATTAGTATTAGTGTGGAGAAAGTAACACTCAGACATGAGTCTATTGCTTTACTCTGTGACTCTATGCATAGTCTGTAGCATACAGAAACTGAGAACGACCATGGATTTACTTATTATTTCATGGCCATTATTTCATGATACCAAATTAAGTAATTTATTATCTCAAGATAACAAAATTTGTTTTCTCGAGATAATGAATTCATTCATTTGTTATATGGAGATAACAAAGATTGTTTTCTCATAGTTACTGTAACTTACCAGTAAGTTGTTGTTGAATGTCTGTTGTGCTCTGTACAGCAAATGTCAGCGGCAGCTCTTGAAGGCTGCGATGTGGAGAATGTGGTATCTGCTCGCATCTGAGTTCTGTATATGTTTCTCTATTACAAAGTACAAAATTATTTACTTCATTATCATGAGATAACAACCATAAAATAATATGTAAATTCACGACCGTTCTCGGCTTTCGTAGTAGCCCATAAAGTATGAATAAAATATGTTTACCTCTTCTCATTACATGAAATGTTTGTGACAATGTGATTTATTCTTGATAGATAAAGTGTAACTGGCACTCAGTCTGTAATCACTGTACCTGGTCAGAGGTGATTACTAATGTGTATAAACAGAAATAAAAGGAGGAATGTGTCTAAAACAAAGTTATTCCAACTTTATGAGCAACAGCATTTTGAAATATACATTTCCAAACTTACCCTTGAATTCAGCTCCTGCAACTTTAACAAAGGTTTTCCTAAAAATAAAGGAACAATATATTACATATCTTGAAAATCCTGCTTCAACTTACAATGAAAGCATCGCCTCCCTGAATGCTAACATAACAAACTGTCTCTGGAAACAGACAGTGGTTTGAACAGTTTTTCAATACTTAACATTTCTACTTCACAAGTTTTACCTTTTAAATATTGCTGTTTCCCAGATTAATATTTAATATCCAAATCACATTGCTTAGATTAAATATGTCAACAGCATAAAACATTATTAAAGTGAATTACAAAAATATAAACTGCTGTTCCTATATTATTCTATTAATTGAAATGACTATGTAAAGCATTCATCATCAATTATCTAAAAACAATAAGGCTTGTATTCTATGTTTTATCGACATTTGTGCTTAGATTATCCAGAGACATAGTAAAAAAAAAAAAAGCATTTACATGACCTGTTATTTGTGGCTACAGCATTGCAATACAATGACTGTGAATATATGTGACTAGGTGTGATATGAATGAACATTACCTCTCATGTGACACCTGCCTGAGTAAGGTCACATTGTCATCAGCAATTGTGAAGACAACAATAACTCCCACAATCCTACGCTACTCCATGACATTAACAAACTATATAACAGAAAAACCTCTAGTAACAGAAATGTAAAAAACATATAAACATTTTTAATTTACACTTGCTCTGATAATTTGATCAACAGAATGAAATGCTGATAATGTGAGAAATACAGCCTTTACATGTGATTCCTTTTGAAAACTAGTTGCCAAATAGTGTGGTTGAACTCAGTAAACCTGAGCTCTTTTGGAAGAAGGTCTGAGTCTGAACTTTGAGGGGCATCGTAACCCCTGATGGTGCTCTCTGTGACTCATCCACCCACAACTTGGATCTTCAAACAGTACTCCAGCCTGAATGACCATACTATATTTTACAGGTTCTTGATATTTTTCCACACTATCAGTCCAGTAAGAGAAGAAATGCAAGAAAATGTTAACACTGACCATATCACTTCTGTTTAGAGCAGGGGTGTCAAACTCATTTTAGTTCAGGGGCCACATACAGCTTAATATAATATATAGTGGGCCGGATCAGTAAAATAATAGGATAAGAAATTATAAATAATATCAACTCCAAAGCTTTCTCTATGTTTTTGAGTGAAAAAAGTAAATTCCGTAATGAAAATGTTTACATCTACGAACTATACTTGATCATAACATAAACAAATATGAACAACCTGAAAATTCTTAAGAAAAATAAGAGCAATTTTAACAATGTTGCACCATAGTTTATCATTTATACATGTGAATCATAACTTACAGGTCACAATGGATCTACAAATACACAAAACATTTAGTAACAGGCAGAATATTAGTAAAATTCCACATACTTCTCTTAAGACATTTTAGGTTGTTCTTATTACTTTAGGTTATTCACATTTTTTAGTCAAAGTAAATATAAACATTTTGTGTAAATTTAATTTGTTTCCACTAAAACAAATAGGAAAAAAATAGCTTTTTTCATTATTTATAGGTTATTATGATAGTATTTTACTGGTCTTACCCACTTTAGATTGAATTGACCTAAAATGATTTTAACATCCTTGATCGTTAATATCTTCAGTGTAATTTTTGCATTTTACAAATTCATCCCATGGGCCAAATTGGATCCTCTGGCGGGCCGGTTTTGGCCCCTGGGCCGCATGTTTGACACCTATGGTTTAGAGTACTTCAGTAATATGGCTTACGCACAAAAACATCTTGACTGAATTTCAGGAAAAGCATTCAAAGGGTGTGGTAGGTCCAAGCTTTGTTGGGGCATGACTGTTAAATATTGCTAAACCGTACATTAAATAAGGTGGAGGGTTAAAAGACTCTATTATCCCTGTTGGGAACTTCAGTCTCTGCATTTTACTCATCCTGAAACACACATGACCTAGCATTAGCATTAACATTAGCATTAGCAATTAGCATACCGGAGCAGTGGGGACTAGAGCTTGATCTTCATCCTGGACACTAGTTAAGGGCATTGACAGTAGAATTAACCTCCATATACTTGTTCTAGACACCAGAGGACACCAACACTTGTGTGGAGAGAACAGACAAACTTACCTCTGACGGGTTTGGGAATTGAATTCACCACCTTGTAATTGTGACATGAAACTGCTAACTAACTATTACGTTTGCGCCATCTAATGCTGCCTTCACGTGCTATCGGGAAAATGAACGTTTCCACTTGGGAATTCAAAATTTGAAATTACAAGTCCATTGTGTTCCAGTTCTCGGAGTGAAATGAAAAATGGCTGTCACACAATTTATTATGACCTGCTATTTGGGTAAAATGGTTTTGGACTTGTTTATACAGTACATGTTCAACAGCATTTTGTTGGCAAAATGGGTATGCTATAAATGTGCAAAATCATCAGATAACAGCAACACAATGTTAACATAAAAGCATTGCTTATCATCGGTGATGATTCCCTTGTTGCTCTCTGCTATGATAAAAAGTTCACAGGTTATTTTCATCTCAGCAGCTTGTGCATCAACATTTTTTTTGCGGTTCTCCAATGGAAAACATGACTAGAGGGAGGCGTTCAAGTGTAATTTTCGAGTTCGTAGCTAATAATCACCATAATTAAACCGAAGCTGCGGACATACATTCAACTAAAAAACACATATAAAACAGAATTTTATGTCAGCGCAAATTTGACCAGGAACCAAAGGTCCCTAATTGCTCAGTTGCGAACAGGACCTTGGCTTTAGAAACTGGGAGATTCACCTAAACCCCAGAAGAAAACAGACCTTGTGGACTGTGTGATTTGGGGGAAGTGGAAAATGAATCACATTTTCTTTTGTATTGTCCTCTATATGATGAACTGAGAGCCCCTTTGTTTAATGATATGTGTATCCGAAATCCTGATATGTTCTGGAGCACTGATGATGACAAGATGAAATGGTTGTTTAGTTCTAATGTATATAAATTAGCATCATTTGTTTGTAAAGCCTGAAAAAAGCGGCAGATGTGTTTGTTTAAATAGGTCAGTATTTTGTTTTGTTCATATCTATTGTGCCTATTGTCTGGTGTTTGATTTTTGGTATGTATTTTTGGTGTCTAATAAGCCCATGTAAGGGCTGGGCATGTTTTTTTTGTGTTTTTTTTTATGCAAGACAAAATAATAAAAATATTCATTCATTCATTCATTCATTCATTCCATAGCACGTGAAGGCAGGATTAGTATAACTAATAGTAGTACTGGTGTATTGGTTTGTACTTACGCCTCCTGTTGAGTTCAACTATTCTCTTCATGCCATCAGGGTTTTGTCCAGGTGCTCAGCCATTAAAAGCAGGTACTTGTAGTTAAAGTTACTGTTAGTGCGCCTGACCACGGTGTTAATGAAGATCTGGAGTTGTTCCCTGAGCACCTTCAATGGCAGCTCACTGCTCCTAATGCATGTGCTATGTGCTAATACTAATGTTAAATCATGGATGTCAAACTCATCTTAATTCAGGGGCCACATGCAACCCAATCTGATCTCAAGTGAGCCAGACCAGTAAAATAATAGAATAATTATTTAATTATTTATTTATTTATTTAATAGGGGCAGTGCATATTAATGAACATCTACAACATTTGCAGCTGTAAATATGCCAGACTGTAGCAGCAGTGCTAATTTCCATCTGTAGTCCCTAGGCAGGTGACAAGAAATACAGTTGACAAAAAGGCAAAACATCTTAAAAGACATCATAAAAAGACAGTAGACAAAAATGCAAAACATCATAAAGACACACAGAACAACACAGTGAGGATGATCTACTGATGGTCACTGGCTTGGTTTTCCTTCATCCAATGTTTAAATTGTGATTTGAAGGAGGCGTATGATTGTGAGTCTCTTATGTTGAGCGGTAAACTGTTCCAATATTCAGTCCCAGTGACTGAAAGTGTAGTTTGTCCATAAGTAGTACGCCTGCATGGCACCTCACAGTCTCCTCGAGCTGTGGCCCTGGTGACCATCCCACTGACAGACCTGGATTTGATCAAATCTGTCAAGGGAGGAGGTGCAAGTCCATGCAAGACTTTATATATCAGGCAAGCATTTTTAAAATTCACAAAATTATTAGAGTTAAGAAATTTATATTTATCTAAAACAATGCAGTGGTGGAAATTAAATGGTTTTTTGTCAGATATTTTTATGGCTTTTTAAAAAAGTGATTCTATGGGTTTGAGTGTTGTGCCAGCAGCAAGTGACCAGGAAGTTATACAGTATTCAATGTGAGAGAAAATCATGGAGTGTAAAAATATCTTAGCGGCATGTAGGGTCAAGAAGGGTCTGACTTCTTTAAAATTTTGCACATTAAAATTTACTGTCTTCTTCAGTCGCTTTATGTGTTGTTTAAATGTTAATGTTGGGTCTAAGGTTAACCCAAGGTACTTGAACTCTGACGAAATCCAGTTCCACCCCTTCAAGAAAGATGTTAGACTGTTTCAGTGCAATTGGCTTTTTGGTGAACACCATGCAGACTATTGTCTTTGTATTCAGCTGTAAACAGGATTCCTTGACCCAGTTCTGCACATGGGTCATGGTAGCTGTAGTTGTGAAATAATCACAACTCCAAATTTTCTCTTTGTTTTAGTGCAAAAAAGTAAAATTACTGTATGAAAATGTTAAAATTTTTAACTGTCCTTAACCTCCTAAGACCCAGCTGCAGGTTTTCTGTCCACATTTGTGGACAAGAGTTTCACAACTTCATACACACACACAAAAAAAGGAAAACTATCCACCACAAAGGACAGTCTATAAAAATTTTAAAAACTGCATCTGAAAAAACTGTTGCATTATGATGTTTCCAATATAGGCACTTATTTAATAAAACAAAAAAAAAAGAAAAGCTTGTACTTTGCTGACATTTCCTGGGTCTTAGGAGGTTAAATAAAAATTGTGAATATCCTGAACATCCATGAACCACCAGAAATTTCTGCAGAAAAGTAAGTGCAAATTTAACAATATTTTGTCTCAGGTTATCATTTACAGATGTGCATTATAATTTACAGATCACAGTGGACTGACAGGGAGAAAACATTTAGTAACAGGTGTCTGAAACTGAAACACATAGCATTTCATTTTATTTAACAATACAACTTGTCTATCCCTTAACTATTTGTGTCTTCCGTGTAATTCTGTGTAATCCCATGGGCTGGATTGAATCTTACGGAAGGTGAATGTTGGCCCATGGGCTGTATGTTAGACACCCCTGTGCTAAACCATGTGTGTATGTATTAGTATGGGTAAAATACAAAGACCAAATTTCTCTCTGGGGATAATAAAACAAGTTAACCTTTTACCTTTACTATTATGATATTGTGCTCATATTTCCAACAGTACCTTTTTCCAGAGCAGTGGCCTAACTGAATTTTCAGGAGAAGAATGTATTTGTCAGTATATATAGTACATGTAGACATGCAACACACATCAAAATTGACCTTCTCCTTTTAACGCATCACTAGCTGAATATGCAGGAACACACCCCACGCTGCAGACAAGGAGCAGGGCTTCCATCTCCACATGTTCTGTTCAACTATTCACTGCAAAATTAAGTCCTATGTATCCTTCCTTCCACTTTTATTTGACCACATTAACCTGCAGGAATTTGTATTGAAACAATAACAATACATTTTATTTGTGCTATGAGTGCTTTTCAAGATACTCATACAACAAAGACAGAGTTAAAACACACACACACACACACACACGCTGAAAAATAAACCCATTCAGAAAAAAACATCTATAGCTTTGAAAATAATGACTAGACCCCCTCTTATTTAGTAGTGGAATTAATTATAGTTCCAACATCATATCTTTAGAATTTATGTTACGTGTTATTGATAAAATTGGATTTTCTTGTCATTAAAACAGAGTTTATTTCTTTATTACAATATTTCACTTGTCCTCTGCAATGTTTGACTCACATTTTGACACAAGAAAACTCTGGCTTTACAAGTTACATGTATGACTTTTCAGTGCTTTTCACAGCAATCCAATAATTATTTCCAAAGCTGTATGGTATAGATAACCATTTATGCCACACATATTCATTTTTTATCCATACTGTACAGCTCAACTTGCATTGTCCCTCAGAGACATTGTGGTGGATGGTTCAGAGAGACTTTACATGCTGTCACATTATTCAACACTCAATCATGATAGCAGTATTTTGTAGCTTTAAAGTAGTTTTAGTGTAAATAGTCCCATAGTTTGTTGAGTGAGAGTTATCCTTTCATTCTTTCCCCAAGATCACAATTTCTCTGCAGTCCTAAGAATCATCATTGAAAAGGTTTAGAGGGGGGTTATTGTAACTGTTACTGATTATCCCAAACACAAAGCGAACCAATCAAAGAAAAGCGGACATACTTTTCTCACATTTTAAATGCTCCTGAGCTCTATTGTTAAAGTCACATAATTCATGAATTTCAGCTTTCAAAGTGTGCAAGATATGACAGAAAAAGAAAGATTTTAAACCAAAATAAAAGTTTTAAATGAAACCAAACCAAAAATGTAATTGCAAAATGAATCAGTCATTACACAGCACATGTAGAACACAACTAAGTAAGCTATGATAGTGAAATCTTTTGTGCCTGGCTTAAAAGCTGTCCTACCTGCTGTTTTGTTTGCTGTAAGAGTGTGACCTTGTGGTTATATAGCAACCTTGAACACTGTTACAAGAGCAGAGAAACAAACAGACTATGGACCTTCATGTTCCGCTTGGTGCGTCGTTACCCACATTTAGTGAAAAGCTCACAGCTGAGGTAAATAGTGAGTTCAACCAGAGTCTCAGTGTATGGAGCTCTTTTCATTGATGAGTTTAACCCTTTCATGCACAATGGTCACTCCAGTGGACAGCTGTTCTCTTATATATTCATAGGTTTTGTTGTTTTAGTTCCATATCAGCCAACACAGTGGACACTTATGCATCATCCCATACAGTGCAACTCACACTGTTACTGTAACTATGCTGTTCTTGATAAACCTGATCTGCAGTGACATATTTTAGTGTAAATCAACAAACAAAACATTTTTTTTTTTGCATATTATCTCCATGAAGTGAATAATAACTAGTATTAGAATATCTTAAAATGTGGGAAAACATCTGATTAGCAGCATAAAAATGTTTTTATTGCATAGTTTTCCATATCACTTTCTGCTATTAAGTTTTAAATACATGTTTCTTTGCTTCAAAAATTAAAAGCATGGTGTCCAGCTGAGTGGACATTTTTGTAACTCCATTAAAAAAAATAAATAAAAAATAAATAAATGGATCGTATTGTTTTTTTCATCCCTAATGAGGAATAAAAACACACAAAATATCTTGACTAAGGTTCCCGTAATTCATACACGAAAGGGTTAAGACACACCATCGCCATTCAGTGACAAACTGAAAAACTCTAAATCCAGTGTTTCAGAGGTACATCCACATCGGTCTAAAATAAAGACAAATGCCAATGCTCTGAGCAAACTATTGGTAGACTGTAAAAAAAAACAAAAAAGTATGTGATATTGTGGGCCAGCAAAATAAATCATGCCATTGTTAGTGAATGAATAAGTAGTTTTGAGTAACGCAGCTACTGTCACTGCTGAGTAAGAAGCAGCTCAACCTTGATAAATAGTGCCAGTACTGTGCTATTAGAAGGTAATGAAAATGACAAGTGAGAAACAATCATGGTGTGACATAAAGGTGGCTAAGCCTTTGACCTTATTCAATAAAAAAGAAAAGACAAAGAAAATAAACAGACATTTTTTTTTCTCAATAGATTAAGTTGACTTTTCAGTTCATTTTAACAGCAAAATTAATTCCAAGAATATAAACTTTATGTACTCCCAGAAATATTTGATTTACAGTCTGTTCAGTTATCATTACACAGTTAAATGTACTTCACTGTAATGCCTTTATACTCTATTTAATAACCCACTGAGGGGTTGTTACTGCGACTCTTATATCTGATGTGCACTTTCATTGAATGCTCAATGTGCCCATGATCAAAATTTATTTTAGTAAGTAATAGTAGAATCGCACCTCTTACAGATCTCCAGCTGAAATGGTCCACATAATGAATAAAGAATTGTAAAATAAAAGCTAAAATAGAACATGACTTTGACTCACTTGATTTCCAGCACCAAAGTTGCTCTGCCGTTCCCTCCTCAAATAGTCTGGAACTTAACAAGCTGTGGGCCAAATGTCAGTCTGGATGGAAACACGCTGTACTACACAAAATATGAAGTATTAACTGCATCTGAAACAAAGCCAACAACTCACCATTAAAATGAATCAAGGAGAAAAACTCATAAAATAATAAGAAACTGAAACGTTATAAAACACAATAAAATAAATGAAACAAAGAGGTACAAATGTTATAGCAGATAATCGGTTAAAAAGGGGGAGATTAATAAAACACATGCAAACAGATACAATAAAAAAAAACAAACACAAATAAGATAATTTGGAATAATTAAACAGTATTAAATAGTATGTGAAGAACATACAAAACAAATTAAAGATCATCGTACATCTGAGTTAAGACTACAAATGAAATACAATAAAAAATAAAATGATGGTAAATTAAACAAAATTGCAAGGTTGGTACCCCACCTTTTCGTGTTGGGATAGGCTCCAGCACTACTGTGACCTTCCTGAAAAGTAAGCAGCTTGGAAAATAAAATAAAATAAAATAAAATAAAATAAAATAAAATAAAATAAAATAAAATAAAATAAAATAAAATGACACATAATTTACAGTTAGATCATAAAAAATGCAGGATACTTATTTTGATCACTTACTTCGCAAAGAAATGCATACTTTTATTTTGGAAGAATGACTCCCCTCCATCTTTTAAGATTTTCCATGATCAATTGTCTTCTTTTTTACCTTTAGAAAAACTTACTTTGGATAAATATAATTGGGGCCATCTCTTTAATGAATTTTGGTTGCCTTTACTTTCTGGTATGGAGAAAGTTTGAGTTTGTACATCATGAATACTACCCTATTACTGCTATTTATGTTACAGCATGCATCATTATGCTCATGCTTATGTTGTTACCCTTAGTACTGTTTTTGTGATGATGATGATGATGATGATGATGATGATTTTTTCTTATTTTTATTTATTTATCTATTTATTTATTTATTTTTTCTTTAGACTGTTATATTTTCAGCCTGTTACTTTTGAGTATGTTTAGCCGGTTTATTCCTTTAGGGGTGGGAGGTGGGAAGAGTGCACAAAGGAGAATTGTAAAATGAAAGACCCAGTATCACTATGTATATACTGTATCTAGAGGATTTTCTTTTGTGAAATAAAAAGATATTTAAAAAAATAAATAAAATAAAATAAAATAGTCAAATAAGGCTGCAGAAATACCAAGTTAAAAGTAATGTTATACAAATTACTGATGTATTCAGACACTCAGATGTAAACACCTATTGAAATGAATCACTTTCATGTGTTTGTACTGTGTTTATTTGTTTGCTGGATTGGGCTCCTTATCGTCAGTGGAACAGAATCATTGTTAACATGAGTCGTACCACCTGTGTGAAGCCCACAGCTACTTTTACAAGACAAAAATCTATAATTAAACCACAAAAACAAAGAGAGAGAGGGAGAAAGAGAGAAACAGATCAGCACAGTTATAAACTCTATCTTCACTTTTCACTGTCACTGTTATTGAGGCTGCATGTAACTAGAACTACTCATCAATCCAGCTATTAAAAGTGATGGATTTGTGGCATGATGCAATGTCTAAAACTGGAAAACATCAGGTGTGATTTACTGGACTCTAGTGACAATGGCAGCTATTAATAGCCTTTGTGAAGAGTATAAACCCTCTTTCCCCCCTCTTTAGACCCATAATTGTGTATTTTTTGTCTTTATTAGGATTACAAGGTTTTAGGTCAAATACCAGAGAAGCAGTTTAAACTGCAAATAAAAACAAGACCACAGAAAACAAGTGCGTTTCTCAAGAACATAAATATAACCTACATCATAAATAGGTTAGTGGAAGAGAGGGCTTTTTTCTGTGTCCTAAAAACCTGTGGGCAACTCCTGTAATTATGAACCCATCAGTATATTCCCTGTTGTGTCTAAAGTCACTGAAAATTAATTGATTTACTTCACCCTATGCATTTGTATTCAGCGTGATCAACCCCTTAAAACTGCTGAAACTGTGTTATTTCACAGAAGTTGTAAAGGCTAGTAAACACAAGGGGAGTAATCTACCAATGTAAAGACTGGGATACAGTAAATTATTTAATACAATTTAATACTATAATGTTTCATTTGTCAGTGTATTATATTGGATAAAATTCTACTGATTCAATAATGAATTGTCATTAAAAGGATCTTGTGACATGGGAGTGCCACAGTGATCTATAGTCGGGCCTTTGCTGTTCAGCTTGTATATCAACAATCTACCGTTGGGGTGTCGCAACATGGAGATGCTGATGTTTGCAGATGATGCAGTTATATACAAAGAAAGGAAACATTGGCTATAAAACACCAAATGTATAAAGTTTGAAATTGGCTCAAGTTATCATGTCTTATACTGAATTTCGAGAACACTGTTGCAGCCCTTTACAAACATTTATTAACTTTAAGAAGTGTTCATCATATAGAGGCTGATGTGTAGTACAGCCAAGAGGCAACCTGTAAACCAGTTATCTCATTTTACAATCAGGCATTTAAAGCCTCGGATAGGAAAGCACAATTGTATTAGCAAATATTCATCAAATTGAATACATATATTTGAAAATAAATGCTAAGTTTTGCACTCAAATGTTTAGTTTGCATTTAAAGTAGTTCATATCACAGCGCCTCCTCTTGTTGCAAAAATTTGTACAACTTTGCTCAGAGCACATGACCAGAGCTTCAAGGTCAATCGCTCAAAGAGAGTGTAGAGTCCCTAAAAGAAGCTGTGCCTTTGCACAATCTGCCTTTTCATTTAAAGCCATTAATGAATGGAATCAGCTGCTGCATAGTCTGAAAATGGGCAGATTTTCTTATTCTTTCTTGTGATGTTAGAAAATAATTTAAAGTAACTGTCAACATGGACAAAGAAGTGTGTCACTGTAACAAACTTTTTTTTTCCCATTATGACTGTGTTGATAAGACTGAAAGAGTATGTTTCTACATTATGTGGGTGCTTTATGTTCTGAACATAAGGTGAGATGAGTATGAAAGCACAATGTTCCCATGCTACGAATGTATATTTGACCTTATCCATTGTAGTTTTACCTTGAATATGCACTTATTTAATATTTATCAGTGTGCTACTAGGTAAACCTGCCTGTGAGATTGTGCATGCTCTCTGTTGAATAAATAAAACTAAAAGATGTGACCATAAGCAATAATAATAATAATAATAATAATAATAATAATAATAATAATAATAATAATAATAATAATAATAATAATAATAATAATAATAATAATAATAATAATAATAATAATAATAATAATAATAATAATGGATTGGATTTCTATAGTGCTTTTCGAGACACCCACAGCGCTTTACATTATTGATCCATTAGTCATTCACTCTCACATTCTTACTCTGGTTTGCATAGCATAATTGATTATGTGCACATGAAGAGCATTTGTGACTGAAACCCAGCTGAGGCATTCTTTAACAGGTGAGTGTATCAATACTGATGATGTCTGACAAATTGCTTCTGATCTGAATGGTTAACTAAATTGTTGTAACATAACCTCAAGTGTATTGGTTGTGTTGTCAAATTTTTCAATATATTTGATATCATTTAGCTTTTGATTTTGCATTCATTAATGTTGATGCAGTTTCAATTTGCAATATAAATCAAGATAAAGTAAAATCCTGCACATTTTACCTCACATTTCTAAAGTAAACTTGTCCTCTGTCTCTCCAGCACACGAACACACACATACACACACTTTCACTCTGCTGTAAGTTGGTGACATGAGTCCTTGGAAAGTGCAGTATTCAATTTGTAACTATTATAGAGACAAGGACACAGTCCTTTATGTGAGCAGCCACAGAGAGAAAATGGAGGCAGTCACTATAGCAACCGCCAGAAGAGCGCCCAACAAATCAACAAACAATACAGTACAAGACTTTTCCATGGGAGCCATTTAATACTGAGCCTTGAATCATACAAAGTTGTCCTCTCAAGTTTCTGAGACCTGTCTTGGAGTGTCTGTGGGTGTCTAAGCCCCAAGTGTTTGGTAAAAACCTTGTGTTTTTTCTCCACACTTGTTTTTCAAGGCCGGTTCAGCTGAATGTGCCAAAGAGCTGTCTCCTTGGGTCACAGCAACCTCAGAAATTCATTTGTGTGATCAGCCTTCAGGAAATGCTTACTGCTGCAAAAGCACATAACATAACAATACTTATTTATTGAGCACATTTTGTGTATTTACTTGAGCAATTCACTAATACTGAGAAAGTTTAGGGTTTCAAAGTATAAGTTAAAGACATAAATTAATTGCAAAGAAGTTTGATTTTCATGTATAAGCGATGGCATAAATATTAAATATTCACAACCACAAACATACAGAGAACCTGAAACTTCAAGTGCACTCAATTCTGTCTTTCCTTCCTGTCTGTGTCACTTTCCCATGACCCTTGTCAGTGTAAGTAGCTTCCTTGGTATTGACCTTGCTCTAAATTTTAACACTCTAGACACAAAGACACAAAGCGAGATAAGAAAATAAAGAGATGTTTTTGTCAAATTGTAAAAACAGGCCCTCCTGCTTTAGAGGGGATAAATAAACTCTGCCACCATGACTGGACGGAGATTTGACATATGTTTGTATATTGTGCAAACACACACACAGGGCGTGATGTTTTGCAAAAAGTGCTCTCGCATTCCCACACATATATGATAGGGCTGTGAGAGCGCCTCCCCATACTGACCCATTTTCAACTGGGCCCAGAACCAGCAGGCACTGGGCCAGGGAAAACGTCTGTTCCATATCACAGAAAACCAAGAACAATGGACCCGCGATGCTGGTACCACATCTCTAAAACGTCAGACTGGGGTGTAGGCATTTTCTGCTGCGCTGAACCTTAGTTTAATTAACTCTTTTCAATAACATAGTTCTGGTTCTTCTTTTTCCATTTGAAGCTGACCTTTTTGGTCAAACCATTTCATTTTTGTCTGTTACAAGAAATAGCATGGTTTTCAAAGACAAATGTGGACAGTAACTTCATATTTTACCAGAAGCTTTTTTTCTGCTTAGAGTCATGCTTTTAATGAAAAGAAATGTTTTTGTGTGACACCCAAATCAGTATGAAGTTATGTGAAAGGATGCTCTGTGGAGGTCACCTGGAAATGAAAAAATGGGATGAAAATCACATGTACTCTTTACCAGTGTGTGATTGAAATTTTAATGCTTGCTACAGTGTCATTTAGACATATTGTCATATTCAGTGGTGACCTTTCTACTATTTCACCCATAAAGACCCAACTCTACTTTTATGTCAGTTCACAAATGAATTTCCCTTTAGATTTAACCTTCCTTAAGTGATTCATCACCATTTATTGTAATATTATCCCCTGTACTTCGCATTTTTTCAACAAAAAATCATGTAGTTTTCCCTCTGTTAATTCCCTGATCATGCAGATGTTCATGAAAGCTCAGATTAAAGTTGAAGGTTATTATGTTAAAAAACAAAGAAAGCTGAAAAAAAGTGACTTTTTAAGCAAAACTATCAAAAACTAAACACAAAAATAAGCATCTACCTCCACTGTCATTGATCCAACTCCGTGGGTTTTACTGGTGAATCAATGTTGTAGAAGATTATGGTATTTCCACTGCAACTACTGAGCCTCTGAACATCCAAATGGGTCATATCTGATGACAATGAAAAGATGAACAATTGTATTTTACACCAATTATTCACATGTATTGATAGGATAGTGGATCAACATGTATTAAACATTTTAGATCAGTAGATGGTTTTGATCTTTATTGGTTAATACACTACATGCAAATTTCTTGTCCAGATCATTTTCATTTACAAACATTTTTTGTCTAAGTTTCTAATCAGTTATAGTGTACAACCATATGTCTGCTGTATGTGAGGAGCAGTAAACTAATGTATGATTTTTTCACTAGTATATGTCATTTCAATGGTTGCATGAAGAGAAGAGAAAATGCTCTTGCAAGACTTGCAAGAGTTTTTTTTTTGCCAAAGGTAGCTCCTAAATGACAAAAGTCACTTTATTTCATGCCATTTCACCATATTGCAGCTTGTTTAATGCCTGTATGATATTTCCTGCAGTGCATTCTAGAAGTATTTTGAATGTTTTTATCCACATTTTTCACTGGAATTTAAACTAAGTCTCTGTCAGTTTGAGCAAAATTTGGCTGCAGGGTGTATATGGTAGATGTTACAGAAATATAGAAAGGCAGTTTATTTGCGTGAGTTGGGAGAAGAGATACTTAAGTACATCATGTACATTTTTTTTTAAATAAACAAATGATGAAAAGGAGGACCCAAGAGCAAGACAAAGACGACAAAGCACTGTTGCTGTCTTTTCATCTCTGTGCTTTTGCAACAAGACATAATGTAATCTCTCCTTGAGACGGAAGGATTTTTATAACCTGCTCTGGCTGGGCCTTGAGCAGGAGAAGAGACAGGCTGAGTGAAGGCTGTTTATCCCGCGGTGTCCTTGATATAAACATGTGAAAAATCTCTCTGTTTTCTCTCTCAGCTAAATCAATACAAAGACATTTGGCCTCTGAACAATGTTGTAGCACTCTTGCAAAAGTTTTTCATCCTGTCTCCATTCATAGCCGTGTCCTTCGAAGCAACAGAGCAGGGGACAGTGAGGTCCTGCTTACTGCTATTTCACCAATGTAACCATGCACTCAATGTCATCTTCTCTCCACACCAAAGACTACCTTGTGTGAACACACTTGTAACACAGTGTGAGGATATTAGGTGTCTCTCCAGAGCTGCCTGAACCTTTGGCCCACATACGGTTCTAGTAGTCAGGGTTTGTGCTCAAATGTTTGCATTGTGCTGACTTTTTTCCGCTTATATCTCACATTTTCTCTTTTTCTTTCTATGAGCAAACTACTTTCTAATCACCTGAAACTCCCAGTGAATCCTTCAGTAGCAGTCAACCTTATAACCTGTGCTTCGTTTTCCAGACAATTAAGAGAAACCCTTTAATTCATTTGCCTCTTCCAGACCTGTCGTTTTCAGTCTCTCACTCTCTGACCTCCACTCCTTCAAAGAAGCTCAAGCCTCCTCCTCCCTTTCCTCCCCATCCTCCTCCTCTCCACATCCTCCTTCAGTGACAGAAGCAAGGAGAGCATTGAGTCATGACATCATAATTCACCAGCTCCTGTTTTCACGGTTAAATCAATATCAGTGTGTCCGAGTCAAGGTTGGAGACTGGCCTTCACAGCTCAGCTCTTCCTTCTTCTTTCTCATAGAAAATCATATAAATTGTCCCTAAAATAATTAAGCCTTCAGATCCGTCGGCGTCCTATATTTTTACCGGCTGCTGCCTGATAAACAGTACTGCCAGAGAGTCAAGGTAATGCTGAGAATAGAACTGGGCTCTGATTCTTTGTTTGCCTTTTCAGCAGCTTTTGTATTTCTCTGATAATTAATCTTACCAACTCTTTAATTACCACATAGACCTACAGACTGCTGTACTTTTAATGTTTCATATGGTGCAGCCACACTTTATCTGTAAGTTGTACAGTACAGTAGTGAGACATTGTACGGTTTAGAGACGGCTGCACTGATGAAAAGATAGGAAGTAGAGCTGAAGATGTTGAGATTTCTTTGGGAGTGATAAGGGTGGACAGGATTAGGGATGAGCACATCAGATGGACAGTTTTGGGGACAAAGTGAGAGAGGTCAGATAAAGATGGTTCAGACATGTGCAATAGTAAAGAACAGTGAATACATCCCCCTGAGACAGGAAAGGATAAGTTTGGGCTTTTTGAAAAATCTATTAAATAATTGTATTGATTGGAAACAGCATGATGCAACAGATGAAACAGTTTTTTTTAGATAGATTTCTTTTATGGAATGTCCTTTGCAGGGGACAGCATTTTTTTTTTATCAATTTATTTTTTTATTATTATTATTTTACGTAAACCTCTACAGAGGACCCAAATGCATTGCTGGTTCTCAGGAGGATATTGGTAGAAGGATGATGAAGATGGGGGCAAAGATGAAGACCAAAAAGGAGATTTATGGATGTAAATGAAGGAGAACATACAGGTAGAAGATGCAGGGGACAGGGTCATATTTGCTGGGGAGACCCCCTAAAGCAGGGGTGTCAAACTCATTTTAGTTCAGGGGCCACATTCAGCCTAATTTGATCTCAAGTGGGCCGGAGCAGTAAAATAATAACAGTGAAAAAATAAAATTATATGATGATCAGGTTTACATCTACAAAGTTTCCTTAAAAATCTGAATAACATGAATAACTTGAATTGTCTTAAGAAAAACAAGTGCAATTTTAACAATATTCTGCCTCAGTTTATCATTTACACATGTGCACTGCAATCGCACAAAACATTTAGTAACAGGCAGAAGATTGGTAAAATTGCATTTACTTTTCTTAAGAGATTTCTGTTTGTTCATATTTGTTCAGGTTATTCATATTTTTTTGTAAAAGTATAGTTTGGTAATGTAAATATTTTCATGTAATTTTACTTTTTTACACCAAAAAAACAAAAAGAAAATTTGGGGTTGTCATTATTTATAGGTTATTATGATAATATTTTACTGGTTCTGACCCACTTGAAATCTAATTGGACTGTATGTGTCTGTATGTGGAACCTGAATTAAAATGATTTTGACACCATTGATTGTTAATATCTTAAGTGTAATTTTTGCATTTCACAATTTTATCCCACGGGCCAGACTGGACCCTTTGGCAGGCCGGATTTGGCCCCCGGGCCGCATGTTTGACACCTGTGCCCTAAAACATAGAGAAAAGTTTGGAGTTGACAATATTTATGTATTATAATGTTATTATTCTACTGGTCCGTCCCATTTCAGATCAAATTTAGCTGAATGTGGCCCCTGAACTAAAATGAGTTTGACACCTCTGGTGTATGGGAAAGAGAGAGAGAGAGAGAGAGAGAGAGAGAGAGAGAGAGAGAGAGAGAGAGGGAGGGAGGAGGTGCCAGAGTCTGGGGAGGCGGAATATGCAGAGAGTGAACAAGCTATTAAAGTGCGGGGACAAACGGGAGCTAATAGAAACGTGCCGCCCTTCGCTCGGGGCTATCAGGGGCTAAGAAAACAGCGCTACCTCTGTCTCTGACCTCCGGCGCTTCAAAGAGACAGCGGGACGCGCTCAAGCTCCCGCCCATGTAGAGAGGCCATGGCCGGGCTGGAGGGCTGCCGCTGTCGGGGCGCCGGCGGCCGGAGCAACACCAGTATCCTGTATAACATCCTGAAGAGTGACAGCCTGGCCATCACCGAGGAGCAGCAACAACAACCCCAACAACAACAAACAGTGCAGCACTTGTTCCACAGGACCTCCTCCTCTTCCTCCTCCTCCTCTTCCTCCTCCTCCGCCGCCCCGGCTCCCCTGCAGGAGCTCCGACAGCAGCCGTGCTCCTGCGGCTCCACGCGCCGCCGCGGTGTCCTCCGCTCCCCGCAGGTGACGTGTAAAGCCGCCTCCGCCGTTCTGGTGAAAACTCTGCGCTTCGTGAAAAACGTCCCCTGCTTCCGTGAGCTGCCGGAGGACGACCAGCTGGTGCTCATCCGGAGCGGGTGGGCGCCTCTGCTGGTGCTGGGACTGGCGCAGGACCGAGTGGACTTTGAGACCACGGAGACGGTGGAGCCCAGCATGTTACAGCGGATCCTCACCGGACTGCCTGACCGACACAGCGAGCTGCTGGCCGGCCAGAGCAGGGCCACGGCGGGGGTCTCTGTCGTGGATATCGAAGCGATCAAAGCCTTCCTGAAGACGTGTTGGAGTGTGGATATCAGTACCAAGGAGTATGCGTACCTGAAGGGGGCTGTGCTGTTTAATCCAGGTGGGTTTAACCCGAGACAAACTTATTTAACACAGCTGGCACATGGAGGGCTGAGTTTACATAGACCACCATCACCCGGGATATATCTAATAAAACACATGTGAACTATTAGAAGTTGGTTTCTGTTATATTCCAAAGAGAAATACATCCTACCGTTCTGTTAATGTCATCACATGGACTGGATGTATGAGACACAAGTTTGCAGACCCAGCATAGAACCAACATGAATTAATAAGAGTCTGATTTGGAACGTGTTAAAATATAGATTTTGCTTTTGATAGGAAGCTTGTCCGATTTCATGTATATCTTGTGCATATATGTTTTTGACTTCATATCTGCACGTTTCATGTCGTCACCTTTCTAAAAGTAGAAAAGCACTCGGAGAGCGCAGACCTCCGCCAAGGCAGATCAGTGCCCCCCCCATCACCACCAAAATTTTATCATTTGTTCCTTGTGCCAGTATCAACATTTCCTGAAATTTTCAGCCAAATCTGTCCTTAACTTTTTGAGTTATCTTGCACACGGACAGACAAACAAACAGACAGACAAACCAACATAACCTCCTTGGCGGAGGTAATAAGTCATTTTTTTTAGGAAACACAAAGAACTTTGTAGTATGAGTATTTGATGATATAGGCAAGAAGTCATTTTTGTCCAAAAATTTGAAGAAGATGACGATATGAAACATTATATTAAGTTAAAATATACACACAAATATGACACCTATTAGAAATCTAAGCTTCCTAACCCATGCCAATTATTACCTGTATTTTTCATTCACAGCTATTTTTTTTGGATTATTATTATTACATAGTGACTTTATTATGCACCCCCCTCCTCTCTCTCTCTCCTCTGTCAGATCTGGAGGGTCTGCGCTGCCTCCACTACATCCAGTCCCTGCGTCGGGAGGCGCACCAGGCTCTGAACGAACACGTCCGGCTGATCCACCGAGAGGACGCGACGCGCTTCGCCAAACTGCTCATAGCTCTGTCCATGCTGAGGGCCATCAGCCCCCCGGTGGTCGCCCAGCTCTTCTTCAGACCCGTCATAGGGGCCGTCAACATTGAGGAGGTGCTCATGGAGATGTTTTATGGGAAGTAGGTCACGGTCCACAGTGGAAATTCAGGAGGTTTAACAGAACTGACGAGCTCCCTGTCCTGTACATGGCTCTTATAGATTAGGAGATGAGGTCAGATGGTGCAAAGGGAGTGAAAGTTTATATACTATATATGTGCTTGGTCTTTCAGGACAGTGGAATGACCAATACAGGCAAAATGAGTGTGTGTGTGTGTGTGTGTGTATGAGAGAATAAGAGAGATAAAGAGTGTTGAAGGCAGGAGATGTTATAAAAGAGGAAAAATACAAAGCAGCTGCTGGAATTCATAACTTATTGTTTTTATATAAACTATTTTTGTATAATAAAACCAAATGTCAAATGTTTTTATGATCCTTGTGATTATGTGTCTGTGTATCGTCATATTTTTTTAGATACTCTTTCCACAAGAGAAGTACAAAGCATCTTCTGCAGGAGATAAAAACTATGTAAGCAGCGATAACTGCAATGAACCTACAAATCTGACGAATGTCTCCTTGAAAAATCTGAGTCACAGTGATTCACGTCATGCATTTACATAGATCATTGATAAAGTCATCAGCGTGTGATTAAGCCTCAGAGAGCTGTGGTTATATAGGCTACACATCAGTTTTGTGTTCAGTTAGGCACAGATCAGGTGAGATGGATCAGATCTGTTCTAGTAAATAGTAGTGAAATGCCATGATAGACCACCAGAGCGCAACAGTAGACCACATTCAGCAGCTGTCCTGGGCATGTGCAGCCTTCTATCCATCCACCTGCACGCACGCACACACACACACACACACACACACACACACACACACACACACACACAGGTGCAGACCAGGGAGACAGAAAAAGCACCTCAGGTAATATTCTACCTGTCTCTGCAGACTCAAATTCTCTTGGCACATCATATCTGGAAGAAGTATGGAGGGCTGACTCACTGGAAAACAAATCTACCAAAAATATGCAGAGGAAACAGTTGCATATAAACACAAAGACCTGCAGGGCTTCAGACATGATCCATTTATTTAGATTATTTGAGCTTAAATATTAGGTAAAAAAAAAAAAGAATCTCAAAAAAATGCCGCCCTCCCCCCTGTCCTTTTTTATATAAAATAATCAAAATACATCATATCTCAGTTTAAGAAAATGTGCATTTCTTTGTGTTAATACAGTGTGGAAGAAAACATTGAGCTGGATTTAACCTGTAACAAACTACAACAATGATTTGCATAAAATCAGAGGGAGATCATTCTTCTTCTATTAAAACAGACCACTTACACAACTTCTTAATTCAAGAATGTTAAATCTGTCTTAAATAGCTATGTTTGTGCTTCTAATGAGCACAACTTGATTAAATTTACCTCATAGGTTTTAGTTGAATTTTCCCACAACTAGACTTTTTTTTTTAATATACTGGTTTTAACAAATATAGTCAAGCAAAAATAACTTACCTTATTTTTTCCGTCATACAGGAGATGTTTCTTGATTTCTTTTGGCTTTGTGTGCAACATCTATGTTAGGAAACAGCAAGGCAAAGACTTGAGTAAATGTAATACATTCTCTCATTGCATTGGTAGAGTTGTATGAAAAAGCAGAGCGTCTGGAGACTGGAATTCGCCTTTCAGCATCTAAATGATTCAGTAAGAGTTCATAGGCCAGATGGCTCATACCTGTGCTCAGTCCCGGTGGTCCTTTTTGGCTCATTTTGACAAAATAACCTGACCAGAAGGTTACCATTTTACATTTACACATAGCCCTCTTGGCTCATTTTTTGGATTATATCCAAGTAAAGGAGAGGAAGTGAAAATTAGGTAGAGGGGAAAATTTTAGAAATAAGTATTTTTGATTCTCAGCGCTGTTGGACCATAAAATGATCTCTTGTTACTGGGTAGACCTTTTGCACATGAATCAGAGTCTGTTAATGGCATATAAATTCAGTCTGTGTTTGAGAGAAAACTACAAAGGAATCTGTTTACCTCATTTCTGTGTACAAAAGGCTCAATGGAATGGTTTGAAAAGTGTCCTTGAACAAACATGATGGCAAGCTCTTGATTTAACCGTGAGTGAACTCCAACTCAAGAGGTCTGTTGCCTTATTTACTGAAAGTTCAACCGGTTGAAATAGACCACTACAAAATAATTCAGAGATTCTTCCTGATTCAAAATCTATGAGCGTGTTCCAAGTGGTAGTTTGGTTTCTGACAGACAACTCTGTGAAGAGATGCCTCCCAAAGCTGTAGAGTTTTAAAGTTAAGTAGAACCAGTCATGTTTATCTGCTCTTTTTCTTCTAATGCACTACAGCCGTGCTTTGCCATGTTTTTAGAAGACAGATGACTCATATGGATAATAAGCTAAATAAACATTGTCAGTATTTGTTATATGTAATATTTTCTTTTTTATATTTTCATCACTGGCCTTCAACTATGTATTTATATATTTGCCTACACTACTGGTCAAAAGTTTGGACATACCTTCTCATTTAACCCATAAAAACCCAGAGCTACTTTTGTGGCAGTTACAAAAATCTACTCAGCCTTTCTTAAATGATTTATCACCATCCATTATAATATTATCCTCTGAATTTTGCATTATTTATGAGAAAATCTGGTATTTTCCTACATTTAATTCACTGTTCATATAGATGTTCATAAAAGCTCAGATTAAAGTTGAGGGTTATTATATCAGAAACAGAGAAAATTGAAGAAAGAGTGACTTTTTCAATAAAATATATCAACTGAACATAAAACAAGTGTTTCCATCCAATGTTACTGATCCAATTCCATGGGTTTTACTGGTGAATTAATACTGTAGAAGATGACGGTATTTCCTTGTTCACCATGGAGCCTCTGAACATCCAAATGGGTCATATCTGATGACCATGAAAAGATGAATAACTGCATTTTACACCAATTATTTACATGAACTGATAGGATTAGTGGATCAACAGGTATTAAACAGTTTAGATCAGTAGATGATATAGGTTGACGGTGGATGTTTGGGTCTTTATGGGTTAAATTACATGAGATGGACTGCAGACAGCCAACAAGCGCTCAGCATCACTGGGAACGCCTTCAAAACTGTTGGAAAACATTTAAAGTGACTACCTTATGAAGCTCATCAAGAGGATGCCAAGGATGTGCAAAGCAGTAATCAAAGCAAAGGGTGGCTATTTTGAAGAATTTTAAATATAAAACATGTTTTGAGTTATGTCACACTTTTTTTTTTTTTTTTACTACATAATTTCATATGTGTTTGTTCATAGTTTTGATGCCTTCAGTGAGAATCTACAATTTAAAGAGTCATGAAAATAAAGAAAAATGAAGTATGTCCAAACTTTTTACTGGTAGTGTAAATATTTTAATAGTTATTCCAACTAAGACTTAGGACAATATATTGAAGAAGACATAGGGCACTCATCTGAAAAAGTTAATGCAAGTCTGACTGCAGAAAGTGTATTTTAAGCTCAAAATACACCATGGAATTTGCATTTGTTGTAGAATGTCTTTACACTCCAGATTTTCAGGATGAAAATGAACTGCTGATGCTGCTGCCCACTCCTCACTTCCTGTCGGTGCCATGGATACCAAGATATACTATATACACCTTGTAGAATACCACAAGGTTTTTTCATAGCTTGCTTTCATTACTATGTTACTTTGGGTAACTATTTTGGCTTGTTAGCTAAGTAGTCTTTGAGAGCAACAGTAGTATGGGAGGGTGTCAACTGACTTAACAATTACTTTACTTGTTAATATGCATTTACTGAAGACCATTATGACACACACTTAGTAATTTAAGAAATGCATATGAATTTATATTATATTTGATCAAATTATCTCTATTTCCTGGTTGGTAATCACTGTGGTCCGGAGTAAAAGTGCACTCAATGTATGAAGTCTTCCACCAAAGCCAGGAGTCCATTCTTTTTCCCCATTCCATATTATTGTTAAACCACAAATTCTGATTGTTTCCTTCCATTTTTGTCACTTAGTGCGACTGGTTAGTTTGTGTGTTAATTCTAACTTATTTGAGGCTCTGCAAAGTTACAGAAAGAGAAAAACAATTCCAGGCTTTGCTCCGTTTTATATCCCAAATTTATGGGGTACACCCTTGGCCCTATAGCACAGGTGTCAAACATGTGGCCCGGGGGCCAAATCCGGCCCGCCAAAGGGTCCAATCAGGCCCGCGGGATGAATTTGTGAAAAACTGCAAAAATTACACTGAAGATATTAATAATCAATGGTGTCAAAATCATTTTAATTTAGGTTCCGCATACAGACACATACAGTCTAGTTAGATTTCAAGTGGGTCAGAACCAGTAAAATATTATCATAATAATCTAATGACAACCCCAAATTTTCTCTTTGTTTTTTGGTGTAAAAAAGTAAAATTACATGAAAATGTTCACATTACCAAAAAAAAGTGAATAACCTGAACAAATATGAACAAATGGAAATGTCTTAAGGAAAATAAATGCAGTTTTACCAATATTCTGCCTGTTACTAAATGTTTTGTGCGATTGTAATGCACATGTGTAAATGAGAAACTGATAAACTGAGGCAGAATATTATTAAAATTGCATTTGTTTTTCTGAAGACAATTCAAATTGTTCATGTTATTCAGATTTTTAAGGAAACTTTGTAGACGTAAACCTGATCATAATATAATTTTACTTTTTCACTGTTATTATTTTACTGGTCTGGCCCACTGGAGATCAATTGGAGCTGAATGTGGCCCCTGAACTAAAATGAGTTTGACACCCCTGCCCTATAGCCTACCACTGGGTTTCATGAAAATCAGAGTGGTAGTTTTTGTGTAACAGACGGACAAATGGAAGTGATCGTATAACTCCATCGGCACAGCTAATGAACACATGTATTTAGAAGTAATGACACCCTAAAGTAAGCAGGGCCAATGAAAATAGCAGATATTATACATTATGTCAGCAGTGTCAGTAACTCTTACACACCCCCTTGTGGTCAGAAAAGGACTACACGATGCACAAACACAAATGCCTGTGCACACACACAGAAACCCTTGTCCATATGTCGCTGTGGACGCTGCTCGGAAGATATGCTTACCCCTGTCTATCTCCTCTACCCATTCCCTCTTGATGGGGCCTATTTTCCCTCCAATTAAGTCCTTAATTGCTCTGGGTAATAAAGAGTCTATTAATCCTGTGTCTGCTAATAAAACCCCAGCTGTCTGGCAGGAGGTTGCCAACATGCAACAGTCACCAGCTCTACTTGTGGTTGACAACGTGCTGTGTATTCCTCAGACTATTGGCGTCTTTTATAAAAGCATCACAGCCAAAGTAAATCCCAGCAGTTATGGTTAATTTCAGATTCCTCCTTTTGTTCACCCTGGTAATTACAAAAATGTCCATAGCATCCCTTTAATAACGACAAACTCCTTTCTTAACACTTCAGTCTGTCCTTGTCTTTTTCCTCTGCCCTACTTTTTCTTCTCCTCTGTTTTCTCATGGGGTTGTCAAAGAAACAGTAAATATGCTTTCTGTTGGTGTGTTTACCAGCGTTCAGTCCCAAACATCCCTTGTAGGTAGGGTTAATCCCCAGGAGATGGCACTGTTTGGCAGTACTCAACCACCGCTGTGTTTATGCTACTAAGCAAAAGTCAGGCTTCAAATAAGTCTCCTTGGCTTTAAGCAAGAAATGTAACACACAATTTAAAAGTTGTTTTTTTCTCTGTTTGGATTTTTTTTTACTTCTGTAAACTAAGCCCATAAAAGACAGGAAACAGGAAAAAAGAATGGGCACAGAATGACATTCACACTAAAGAGTCTAGAAGCATAAAGGAGAAACTTTAGTACTTTTTTGACAATACGTTTCAGTTCATAATGGTAGAAGCAGCTATACTGCTGAGCAGCTTGCTTTCAATGAATAACATTGTGTCATTTTGTTCTTGGCAACTGAAGATCTTTATCTGAACCTATGATCCAAACAGCCATCCACTATGGAACCAGGAAAACCTGCAAATACGATTATGAATCTAAGACTAAAAGACCAATGAGACCATAATAGAAGATTGTGGACTGCTGGAAACCCATTTTAATCTCTCTCATTTCACACCATCTATTTAGTACTCTGTCTTTGCTCTCCATGTTTATACTCTATTGTGAAGGATAATACATTATATAACTATGGAGTGTGTTGCTCTTGTAACATACTAAGAGTCCATAATACACTTCATGCAGGGTATGAATGTATTATGCTCCTGATTTTTACTCTTAAATTAAGTACTTGAGCACAGTTTTGAGGCACTTAAACTTTACTCAAGTGTTTCTTTATATTATACTCTGCTATATTTCCTAATGAAATATTATGCTTTTTACTCTACTACATTTATGTGACAGCTTTAGCGACCAGTTACGTTTCAGATAAAGAGTTGACAAATAATAGAACAAGATTTTGAAATACAACACAGTATTACAGATTAAAGCAGGTATTTCCTGCCAACGCAGGCTGTGGCTGACTCATGTTTCAGGTAAATATATACTTGTCGGATTGATTTTTGTTCAAGACTTGGAGTATTTTTACATAGCTGTACTGATACTGTTACATAAGCACAGGATCTTCACTGCTGGAAAACACATTTCATTGCCCCTTAGGGTTTAGTTTGGGATCCTGTGTTGAAATTAATCCAAACTACAGTTATTTACAGTCGACTGTAATCACTGAAACGAGATAGAAGGAAAATCACCAGGATGCCTGGCACTACTGAAGCAAATGTGTTGTCTATTATGGGAGCAGTCAGAGATTGAAGACACAGTGGAAGTCTGTGTGTTTAGTGGAATAGTACCACACACTGGACAGGATGATTTCTGTCACTGTCCCTGAGGCAGATCTTCCTGCAGAAATAGAAACAGATAAACTCACTTTTCTGTCCATTAGTTGAGCGTCTTCACTAAAGGAGTCACCAAGACTAATGGATATTTGAATATAATTCTATATTAAAGTGTAATCATGATCCTTTATGGGTGTTTTGCTGACATCAAATGGTCAAATGTGGACACAAAAGGAAAACATCAAAAGGAAATCAATGTTTTTAATGTGCAGTGAGAAAGTAAGGGCAACTGATAATGATTGTGTTTCTATAAAGATAGACATTTCTTTCCAAGTGAAAATCGTGTTTATATATTTATATAAATATCTATATTATATATAGAATACATATCTATTTGCTATGCATACTCAAAAGTCACACCTTCAAATATATTTAAAAAGTCTTTCAAAACACAAATGTATTCTTTTCTTTCCTTAAACATGAACTATCCATATGAACCAAAGTAATTATAAGGATGGGAATAACATGTTTGAAAAATCAAAACATTGGAAATGCTTTACTTTTGAATCTAAAACAGTAGAGGACATATTTATTCATGTGGGACTCAAAAACCACCTTAGTCTCTTAACAAACCAGGAACCACATTGGAAGTGTACAAAACCAGCATAACACATACACAAATCCCCTTTCTACGGTAGATGAAATGCAAATAAGTATGACTTCTCAAGCAAACTCTTTTCTGTTATAAAAATAGAATTCTTTTTAAAATAATCTACAGATTTCTTTTTAAGGTGAGGCATTTCACTATCACTCTAAAACAGCAAGGCTGTTTGTTTCAATAGAAAATATGAAGCTTTAGAGAGAGATCTGCCAGTCTGTCAGTCTATGTGATTGGAGAGGACTAGCACCGCCTCCCAATCGCTCCTCTTTCTGGGTCCCACAAGATGGTCTATTTTTGCCAGCTCCTCCTTCTTTTTGCATATTCTATGATTTTTTTTTTAAAAGAGAGATTCATTTTAAACTAGATACACCTTTTACAGGTAAACAAAAAGAAGTTTCAGCTCCTTGAAGCTCCTGAAAAGTCCAGGCAATTCCAAAAGTGTTAAAAAAAAGTTCTTTTAAACTACACAAAGATTAAAAACAAACATAAAAACACAACAGCGCAGGTGCATGACATACTGGCTTTTCAAACAAGCGCACTGAAATAAGAAAAAGAACAAACTAAAAAACGGAAAACAATAAAAATATACAACTCTGGATAACAGGTTAAAGCAAAGTTCTACAGTAGAGAAGGCAACAAACATGATTGAATAAAACAAACAAAAGAACAAAACAGAAGAACACTGATGCTACAAATAAATTGAAATATATGTACAAGACCCTGTTTTCCTTTTGTTTATATGTATGCACGTGTGTAGGTGTTCGTATTAGTGTGCACAATTGCCATTGTGTTGGTTCTTTAATTTTCCTGTAGAGTTCATACAAGTCCATCTCTCGCCAGTTGATGAAACAGTGAGTTTTAATTAAATTTCCTGTAGTTCCACATAAAAAACAACCCCTGTAACAGAGGCGCTGTCCACTTGGAAAAAAACAACAACAAAAAAACAAGGGAAACTGTGTCCAAAAACAGCTGTATTTCCATCCCTTGCAACTGTTTGTCAAATGTTGGAACCAAAGGGATCCGAAACACTTCCTCCAATAATTTCGACTGTTCACTGTATTGACTGCACCGAGTCTCACCATGACTGATTTTCCTACAGTGGATTCTTCATTATTACCAGATGACACTGGAGATGCTGGTTTCTCTTGGAAGCAGAGGGAGCATGGCGTTGTTAGCGTGTGCCTCCTCCAGGCTGTGCTCTCGGCTCTTTCCCGGAGGCCTCTGTCCATTCAGCAGTGTTAGTGGGATGTTGCAGTAGGTGTGCTGGTTCCCCAGAGAGGACAGAGGTGGCAGGGTCCCTCCCGGGGGAATGTCAAACTCATAGCTGCGGTAGTAGTGTTTCTGCCTCATGGTGGTGTGGTAGGTGTTGTGGAAAGACGAGCGCAGCTCAGGGTGGGCGGTGGCCATGGCGGTGGAGGTGGCTGCAGCCATGGAGATGGCAGAGACGGTCTGCAGCTCTCCGAAGGGGCCCTGCTCGCTGACGTCCAGCGCCGGCTCATGGGTGAGCATGGGCTCTGTGCGTCTGAATGGCATCTCGTACTGCAGCTGCTTCCAGAACTTGGAGTTGAGCTTGTTGCTCTTGGGGCCGCGCCATTTGATGACAGTGAGGGTTTTGATAGTATGCTTGAGAGCCTCCACTTCCTGGTAGTTCATGATGCCACGCAACTCGGCGCACTCGATCAGGATGACCTTGATCTCGCCGGTCACCAGCATGTTACGCAGCCGCGTCTCAAGCTCAAAGATGCTCCAGCCTCGTCGTACTACATAGTTAGGTGTCATTACTATGATAAGGCGCTTGCTCTGGTCTACACAGCGAGCCACATCTTCTATATAAGCTGAAGTAACGAAGAAATAAGGAAAAGGAAGAGAATATTAATCGAATATTAGAGCATTAGAATGTTAGAGTTAATACTGGCAAAATGGTTACATGATGGAGCTGCTCACTTAATGTGGACAAGGACCAATATTCAACACTGATGGATAAACACAGAATCTCAGACACAACACAAGACAATGACAGGTGGGAACTCTGCTATGTTGCAGGTCTTATTATGCTGTCTGTACATATTTACATTTCTACTGCATGTGTATGCACATTAGGGGTTGCACAAGTTGACTTTACCACCCAGAGTCGACTTTTACAGCGTGACGTCCACTAGTCATTGGCAATGCTGTCACATGACCACCAACACAGCAGACACAGAGCAGGAGACAGGTGGAGAGTCTGGCAGCTCATTCTGACATATCACCACATGTAGATTAAATGTGTGGAAGTGTCACGTTCCGGCTCTAATCTGGACCTGTCACGTCTGTGCTGTGGTTTTCGTGTCACCTGGAAGTCTGTCTGAAGCAAAGCTGTTGTGACTGTGCTCATGTTCATTCTAGAGACATCTTTCTCGTCTCACTATATTTATCTCTCTCTTCCGCTGCCGCTCACAGAAATATATTTATGCCAATGACCTGATGCCCTATAAACCTGATGCAACCCAGTCACCAGTAAAAATGTTGTCACTATCTTGTCTGCAAACCACAGATATGTATAATCTCAATGTCACTTTTCACTGAAGGATCCTCAGCGTTTTATACTTCATTTTTTTGCAGGTAGGTGGGGAGGATGGAAGACATTCAAAACCATCAGAGTTTAGGCGCCGACGTTTTATAGGTCGATGTCGGGAGAAGATCATGATTTGATTTAAACATTACTAAAGCCTTTTTAATCACCTTGTTGAAAACCACGGTATTATATTTATCTATGGTTTGCAGTTTTGAAATTCTACTTCTTTTTTTTTTAGTTTTGATTTAGTTTTAGCTAGTTTTACAAATGTATAAGTAGTGTTATTTTTATTTTCTATTTAAGCCAGGGGTCTCAAACTCATTTTCTTTCAGGGTCCACATTCAGCCCGATTTGATCTCCAGTGGGCTGGACCAGAAAAATAATAACAGAATAACCTATAAATAATGACAACTCCAAATTTTTGTCTTTGTTTTAGTGCAAAAAACCCTATTAAATTATGAAAATACTTTTATAAACTATCCAAACAAAAAAGATGTGAATAACCTGAAAAAACAGAAATTTCTTAAGAAAAATAATTGCAATTTTAACAATATTATGCCTCAATTTACCATTTATATATATTACGAATGAATCTACAAAAACACAACACTTTTCTTTAGACATTTCAAGTTGTTCATATTTATTCAGGTTATTGACATTTTATTGTTACAGGATAGTTTGTAAATGTAAATATTTTCAGAATTTAATGTTATTTTTTTGTACTAAAACAAAGACAAAAATTTGAAGTTGTCATTATTTAGAGGCATAATGTAATATTATTTTTTTCACATGAAACCGAGAAGAAAATATGGAGTCATTATTTTTTGTAGGTTATTATGCTGTTATTATTTGACTGGAGATCATATTGGTCTGTATGTGGAACCTGAACTAAAATGAGTTCCACAGCCTTGACTGTAGAATTTTTACACTTTGCAAATTTATCCCACAGGCCGCATTGGAACCTTTGGTGGGCTCCACTGGGCCCCTGGGCCGCATGTTTGAGATCCCTGATTTAAGCAGTTTGGCTTGAACTACATCCTGCTCTAAGCATCGTTGCATCTGTCAATGTCACTTGCACACTTGTAAAAAGTCACCTACTGCTTGCTTGCTACTTCATCATTGTTATCATTGCTATTTATTTTTGCCACTTTAGCCACTTGAAAAAACTTGTTTATATTTTTTTATCTCTTTGTTGTTTCCACTGACTTGCGCTGCTGTACACACTTGAATGGGAGATCAATAAAGTATATTTTATCTTAATTTGATTGCACTGGTTTACAAGTAAAATGCCTCCAGAATAAAAATAGTGAAACTTTACCAATTCTGAGTCACTAATAAAGAATAGTAAATCAAAAATGATGGTTGGCTGTTATTTCCAAAATACAGTCTTGGGTCCAAATATGAAATGTGAATTTAAAGAAGTGTCTGTCTCAGAGCTACCAGATCTACTTCAAAACACTGTCTGCACATTACAAGACATTTACTTTACAGGTTCTTTCTAGAGGAAGATTTATAAATCAATTGTATAAATGTACATAAACCAATATATGTGTTTATTACCGTTTTATCATATACATTGAAAACACCAGTTAACCAGCACTTTTGTCATTTGCTTTCCAGTTCATCTTGTTAAGGTACGTAAGATTTAGAATATTTATTTCTGAGGCAGATCACTTCTAAAAAGTTGCAGACCAGTGTTGTTTAATAGTTTAGTGTTAGAAAGGAATAAGCTTTGATTTATAGAATATTGAAAAGGTTTATTCTTGTCTCTATCATTAAGACTAGACTTAAAAAGCTTCCTTTTTAACAAAGCTTATACTTAGGGCTGGCTCTGGTGATCCTGAACCATCCCTTAGTTTGAGCTGTGTAGTCCTAGGCTGCTGAAGGACAGGGATGCATAGAACTCCTCCCCCTCCTTCTCGACTTATACATGTCACCATTATTTGTCACTAACTTTATATCTTCCCTTTTTTGTAGTTTGTGCTTTTCTCCTGTCTGCTCTCTTGCTTCTTTTCTTTCATTACCTTCCCACTCCTTTCTCCCGGTATCTCTGGTTCTGGTTCTGGTTCTGTTTGTTCCTACTGTGTGGCTCTGGACTCCAGCCTGCCCAGTGTTTGTCTGTGCTGTCCAGTATCTGTGTTGTTTGTTGTCCTCTCTCCACACTGTCATTTTCTCTCTCCTCTGTCCACTAACCCCAGCTGGTCAAGGCAGATGGTTGCCTACCTGGAGTCTAGTTCTGTTGGAGGTTTTTCCTTCTGTAGTTTTTCCTCACCGTCACCTTGGGCTTGGTCCTGGAAGATCTGTTGGGTTTTCTCTTCATATAGTTTCCTTTGTATACTTTTTTCATGTATTATAATTGGTGCTATATAAAAAATCTGCACTGAAAAAGCAAGTGGAGTTTATTAAAGGTACCATATTGTGCAAAGCCATTTTATTGTTGTACATTATCAGCCGCTAACTTTGAAAGAAAATGAAAATAAAGTTGATTTCATCTTCAATCATGTAACTTTATCACCCTGCCCCCTGAAGGGGAAGCAAGGAGTATTGTTTTTGGTTCAGTTTTCTTTGTTTGTTAACACTCTAGCAGCAAAACTGTTGGTTCAATTCAAACCAAATTGGGTTTATAGATTGTCAGTGACCAAAAATATATCTAATTACATTTTGGGAAAAGTAGGTCAAAATTACAATTTTTAATGAATTTTTAAAATACCCCCCCCCCCCCCCAAATTTAGTTACAATGGGCAAAATTTCAAATGTCTGTAGCAGCAAAACTATTGGTTGAAGTCATACCAAATTGGATTTATAGATTGCCAGTGACCCACAATAGATGAGGTTACATTTTGTAGGTCAAAGTTCACATTTTTTATGAATTTTTAAAAATCTTTTTTCTTCTCCCATTTACTTATAATGGGAAAAATTTCAAATGTCTATAAATACATCAATTTTGTTTCAATTTACTTCAAACTTGGCACATATATAGAGACAATTGATATGCTGACATCAGCACACGCATAGACATGATGACATCAGCTGGATCAATACCAAAATAAGCTACAATACATGCAAGAGGCGGGGTTTGTTGTACCTGGCATCAGTTGTTAATTGTTGTTTTTATTAACCCAACTAGATATTTTTCAGAACTAGCTTTTGTTTCAGTCTTAGTTTTGATTAAGTCTAATAATGTCTATCTAATACTGCTTTACTTTTACTTGATGATATCCACGTACTCAGTATCAGTGCTAAAAGACTGCCAGTTGTGCAACCCCTAGTGTACATGCGTGTATACACATTCACTGCTGTGCTCTGGCACAGTGTAAAGCATACTTATATGAAATCTAATCAACACCTCAGTTGAAGATCCACAGACAAAGCTTAGCACTGCATTTAATGACTGCAGATGGGGGCCAGTGAGTGATAAAGCTGCACAGTCTGTTTGACAAGGCTGAGGTGCTGAGTATCTAAACTAGGTCTGGTGCTTCAGATAACACAACACTGCCACTCTGAGCATCTCTCTGCTACTTTCTAGGAGCGGGAAAATGACAGCAGCTGATACAAGAGGAAAAGACTGAGGACAAGTACCTCCGAAGAGTCGTGTGTCATCCTGGTAATGCTCATTGGTGAGACCTAAACATAAACATTTTTACATTGAAGTCACAGAAAAAACACAGAACAGACACAGAAACATGCTTAACACAGTTGTCAAAGTGGCTGCGTCTTCTCTCACTCAACTTTTTATCTCACATATGATTAATCAGATACCATGTTTCCCTGATTGGACATTCATCTACAATGATTTTGCTTGGCGCTGGTGCTGGCGGCAATGTTCTTTTGATTAAAGGGAAGGAGGCAACTCAGTCAGCGAGGGCTGAGAGCCTTCACATATTTCTCACTGATGTTTAATTCTGTCTGCACCAACTAGGACGTGTTTGCGTTTTATCTGTTCCACATTAAACCTACAGTACAAACACAGCATCACTACTAACTAGAGCACACTGTGTACCACTGGCACAGATGGACTACTAAGCAAAGTTAACGCGCATGAGAATATGTTCACACAGAATTTTCATGGATTTATTAATACAAAGTAAGGAGGATGATACATTTGTTCAATATATCAGATCCCACTACACACTGTGCACTGTATTCCCATTTCAGTGGTGCATAGTGCATGAACAACCAGTGTGAAATACTATAAAGTGCTTTCATGTGGGAATCACAGAGTGTCTCATGATATGATACTAACATTATACTGAGAACGATACAAGAAGTATTGCAAGTTGGGGCGCAATAGTATAATGTTTCTACAGTGCGATAACTGAATCAGAAAACATCACAGTTTGATGGCATTATGCTCTATGGAACTCCCCCATTATTGTTGTTATAACCAGCTACGACTATAATCACACATCACACACATTTACACATGAAACTTTTACACAATGTGCTCCATATCTCAGTCATCCTTAAAGAGGGTTCAGGTCTGGATCTGAATCTGGATTCAGAATTTTTTTCTTTTTAAAGGATTCTTTCATCATAGATTTATAGATATGGCACTTTTGGACATTTTTGTTATTATCTCAGGATGACGGCAGGTACTGTACTGAAATAAATAAGTAAGTAAATAAATAAATCACACACATGCTGCATGACAATATCTATCAACATGATCTTGATTATCCAGAAGATGAGCCAGAACAGAGGGCATATTTTCATCATTTCTAAATCTGCCATATTTAATATACATATGGGTGCTTCTATGAAACTGGGTTCATTTTGGTACCTGGCAGTTTGCCAGCTTTTTTAGACCCAATAACAAAAGAGAAATTTAGTCGTATTTCCCCACAGGATATACCTAATGATGACCACAGATAAATGCAAAAAAAATTATGCTTTTGCTCTGAGCCATCCCAAAATTAATGCATTTTTAATAAAATATGGGGGCCAAAAATAGGAACAAAATTGCGACAAGAAAAGCTACCTAGGTGTCAGTGCATTTGATCAGGAAAACATGGCTGTAAATGGTCTTATATACTGCTAGAAATAAAGACACTGTGTTAAATTTGAGGATCCTAGTGGTTTTTCTAATCCAGACATGCAGGTTTTTTATGAATCAGCAGTCTCATTCCAGGTTTTGTGTGTAACCCATCGTGTCCACTCGTATTACATGTGGAACCGGCCCATTTAAGCACAAATAAATCGCGAGTGATTTTGCAACAGCGGCCATTTTTGTGAAACACTCTGCCTTGCATAATCAGTTTGATTCCCAAAATGTACCTGTGAGAGAATAAAGACATAAAAAAATAGCAGCACATTATTTTCGTGTCCTTTTCACTGCGTTACATTTTTTGTATAAAAATAATATAAAAATGTGTTTTATCTGAAAAATAGTTTCTTTTTTGTTTCAGTAAATATTTATTTTTAAAACAGACCCAAAGTGCTTCCAAACATGCTTCATAACATTAGTCCACATCTTGTTTGAATTTTTAGCCCCTCTGTCCTGTTTTTAGGGACTAGTTTCATAGAAGCACTCATATACATAGAGAAGATGATGCCATTGTGGAAGTATTTTTATAGCGTTAATACCAGTGAGGTCTGCTGGGAGTGGATCCAAAAAGCCCTGCCTCCCTCAGACTTCTTGGACTTCTTTAAGAATATTTTTTTCCCAGACTCATTCCAGTCTGATCAGTATTATTTGGAACCTCTAATAAGTGATCTGGTGGTTGCTCAGTTAACAAGATTTTAGTGTGAGTAAAATGTTTTCCCTTTTTTTTTTGGCATGTCAGGCTTTGATTGGCGTTTAGAATTTCTGTTTATTCAGTAAAACTCATTATTTCCTGACAAACACTTCACTACTGCAGTTGTAACTAATAGGTTCCATTTACAAGACTGGAAAATGACTGTAGTACATTATTGTTGGATGAAATTTGCTAATTTACCAAATCAGTAAACTAGTGCTTAGTATTAGCCGACCTCTGACCTTTTGCTCCTCTAGTTCTGCCCTTTTATTTCTTCCCAAATTCCAAACATGATTAGTTACGTCTCCAAAAATTCAACATGAAAATAACAAAAACAGAAAACTACAGGCTTCAAAAGAGCAGCTTGGAAACTGATGGTTGATTTTACAGTTCCCTCATCCACTAATGATATAACGTCTATGGTTGACACAGAAAATGCATCCTCTGCCTCAAGTAACTTCAGAATTGATGACAGAAATATAAATTCAGAGAGGGAGAATGATTTAAGTTTCAAGTAATTGAATAACATATATAAAGTATACATATTTCTTTTAATGTATTCACAACATTGTGGCATCATTCAACATTGTGGACACAATCTATGGGGTGTGGGATCTGTCTTTTTTAGACAAGTATGTGTAAAAAGTAAGAAAATAAGAATACTGTATGTGATATTTGAGCAAAACAAATTGGGAGGTTAATTTTCATACCATGAACTACTTTGAAATCTTATACTGATGCAACCCTAAATACAACACCATATGTAATGATGTCTGTATAACTGAAGAAGAAAATGCCTTCAAAGAGCTAAAAGCAGGAATTGTAAATTTATTCAGTGCATTATGCTGTTGATTCAACACAATCTGACAGCTGACATGAAAAAATGTACAAAAGAGTACATAAAGCGTTCGCCCAGTGCTTCAGTAACACACTCTAATTGCGATTTCCATGTTTGCCTGTGCCATTATTGTATATAATAAGATATTTTATAAGTAACTCTGGTGAGTCAACTTGGCAGGGGAATTGGTTTAAAGTACCTGTATGTAAACATTTTAATATCAATATTTGGTGCCAGTGGATGAATAATGAATTAATAAAAGTATTCCTGCATCAATATTTTCTCTCAAACATGATGTGCTTTGAGTAATAAAAGACTGAAATGATCAAAAAAATCCTCTCATCAACACTTTTCATATATATCTCCAATTTCTGCTTTTAAAAATCACAACGATCATCATTCATTACTTGTCTGTGTGAGAATACTCAGCTTGAATTTGCCCTAAATGCACAAAACACTGAAACACAAGACAGTGACAGACCAAAACAAACACTGATGACAGCACACAAACAAAACTATGATGAAATGTGAGAAATGTGTCCAACACTGCAGCAGCTACTGTGTAACAGCAACAGGACAGGACTATACAAACATACATATGCCTTTGTCTGCACACACACACACACACACACACACGCACACACACACACACACACACGCTCGGTTACTTACTTCCTGTTGGAATGAGGTCTCGATCTGGAATGAAGAGTTTGTAGCCGTAATGTTTCTCCAGGACATCAGGCAGGATCTCCAGGGCAAAGCGTTCCTCCTCCCTGGTCTCTTGACTCCACTGGTCAGGGTCCACTTTGGTGTAGGACAGGTATGCATCGTAGTCTTTATTGTCTATGAAACAAACAAAGACAAACAATGAAGAGCTGCTCACGAAAATCTGTGTCTAACAACACCAACATACATCAACTCATGACAGTAATACATAATATTAAGGTAGACATATCCACCATTAACTACTTGCTCATTAAAATACCTATTTAGTAGAACAGTGACTCTATTAGTCATTATAGAGCACTTATTAATGCCTTATTCTGCATAAATATTCAACAGCAAGACCATTAACTAACAGATTTTTCTCCACCTCCACCGTTACTGCTTCTTGATGAACAGAACCTTAATTTACAACGGGGAACATATTCTAAGTGAGAAAGAGTTAACTTTGATTTATTTGTACAGTATTAAAAGTTCATTTCACAATATTTAGTAGCACCTAGTGAACTGAATGTAAGTATTATGGCTGTTAAAAAAGTGACAGTAACTTGTGAGACCCAGTGCCTGTTCTGGTCTTTTTAATTAAGTACATAGTAGAGGATAAATAAAGTTTATCTGCATATAATCTGTAATAACTCCAGTCCATAATTAAACATAGTAGATAAGCAAATAAGACTGGTTGACACCTGCTATGAACTGTGAAAAAGAGGAAGAAGCAGAAGGCCATGCTGAGTTGGAGTTATCATATTTATAAAAGCTTCACTGCTGGACTGTTTTTGGGGCCGCCAGGAAAAAATTCCAGTATTACGTTTCAGCATATTGTAATTCAAGTGGTGTCACTGGAAACAAACGTTTTTCACAGTTCAGTGGCTAAACATGGATGTTTTTATGTAGGAGGGAGGGTTAAACACATGATTGACAGCTGTAATCACCAATTAACAATCAGATCCATTCACACATGACTAAACTGCACTGCTCTGTGGCACGGAACAAAAGCTTGGAAAAGTGACTCCACTTTTTCCAAGTATAAAACAGCGTCAGATCATTCTGTACTTATATTGAGCCTTTTGAAGGCAAGGAGGGTGCTTCAGAGGAAAAGAATGTATTTTCAAATTCTTGTGTTTTCAACTGCATCTGTAAGTGCTATTAACCTAAAAATCAAGGACAACTCATTCACTTGGGTTACATTTACGTCAGGTTTGACATGATGTAGTTTAAAAACCAGACATACCTAGTGTTTGTTTAACACAGAAATGATAAAATATTTCATTTCAAATGATGAAAGCATTTTGGCTTTACAGTTCCTCTGGTGTGACGCTAATACTAACCCCAATCCCAGCCCCATGAAAAAGGTAGATGTTAAAAGGTTAAGTCAGATTGTGATGCTTATCAATAGAAAAGTCATTATCTAAGGCCCATCCTCAAGGGTCCAAAATGAGCAAAGCTGATTATTTTATTCAAGCATTAGGCATTATCAAATGCTTCATACTGACTAATTAAGAACCAATTTGATCATAGTACGCATGCTAATAAGCATCTATTAAATGGTGAATAAGTGTAGGTTAATACAGTAGAAAATGTTACCATAAATTATTTATGGACTTCAAACTGTTGCCACTGTATATACTGTATTCTTAGAAGTTTAACTAAAACTACTATAAGTGTCCCGATTAAACAAAAGCCAACTAGACTTACACCAAACTAGTGGATGTATACATGGGTGTCTGCGTGCCTCTGGCCAAATCACATACATGAAAAACAAACTGGGATGAATCTAAAATGTACTCAAATCATGATTCAATAACGACATCCCCACCTTACAATAATTTCCCAGAGGACAGTGGGGAGAGCTAAAGGGCACAAAACAGACAATGGGAAAAAGCAGTACTGGTGACAAGCTCCAAGTGTTAGTCATTATGTTCTGTAGAAACTGGAATGTGGGACAGTCAAAAAAACCCACACATCTTCGGTGAGTAGTTACAGCTTTGAAACTCACTGGAAAGGCCAGAGCTGAGCTCAATAGAATCCAAACATCAAACAGTACTTTTAAATTAGCAAGCAACCCAGCAAATTAACCACCTAGCAAACTCAGAGAATCAAAAACAGTGTGTTTCAGTGGTCCCCAACGGTATGACTTAATCATGTGAAAGTTTGAGTCAACAAAACAGTGTGTAATAGATAATTCATGCTACTGTAGAAACAATTCAGTTATTCAAAAATGAGTTCAATGTTCCCACAATTTCTGAAGAGATGGCAGAGCGAAAACACCAGGCAAAAAAACAAAACAAAACAAAAAACCCCAAAAAAGACACCAAAAGAAAAACAGACAGATCCTAATCTGAGGAAAAAGTTAACTGTATTCTGTGTTATGTAGGTTCTCTTTGTTGTTTAGGGAACAAACTTGGGGCCTGCACAGTCTCCATATCCTATCTGGGCTTCAGCAGCGGAGGGTGGACATCATTCCAGGACATATTGAGACTGATCTCCTTTTAAATGGGAAACAAATTGAAAATCTGTCTTCTCTCTTCCCTATGCACCCATTGCAACAATGTGCACACACAATCATGCGCGCTGCTACACCAACAACCAAGAGAGAGTAAGAAAAAGGAAATGGGCTCCTGTCACTCAGACAGAACCAGAAAGGACGACTGTGTGCACCAGGGACACAGATAGAGGCTCTCATGCACATGGGTAAACAACATATCATATACTGTATATCACATCCATTAAAACAAAGGCACATACACAGTCCTCATGAGTTTTTAATGTTTAGTTCTGAGTAAGAAAGATGTGCAAGGTTAATGGGCTTCAGGCTATGTAAGAATGCATTATGTAAAAAACACTAATGCAAGAACAACAAACAGTTGTAAAGTAACAGATATTAACTTCAGTATGTTGTAATAATCTGCTGCATTTTGTAGTACATAGATTTTGTAGTAAATTATTATATATTGTGATACAAAATGTAGGAAATGCAAAATTTTATGATAAGAGTGGATTATAATTTCCCAACACAAATTAAGGTCTTCATCTGTTCATATGTATACTAATGCTGTCAAACGATTAAAATTTTAATCAGATTAATAACAGGGTTGCTCTGGATTAATTTTGACTAATCATGATTAAATATTCATTTTTAATCTATATGAATAGTGTTTCATTTAGCCTGAGCAGACTCAAGAAAGAAGGGAATATATATGAATATATATGCACTTAACCTGTTTATTAAACAACATCAACAATTTCAACAAAACAACTGTAAACAAATGTTCCGTCTTGGGTTTTCTTGTCCTCATATTTCCGTCCACAGGGCCAATGTGCTGTTTAGTGTCATCCATCTTTATGGGTTGGTTCTGCTGCCTGTCACTATCGGATCAACTGCCCATTTGTTCATGCATGATGCTAACTCTACTTGGACAAACTGACCCAAATGCACTGGCAAAGACGTTCAGAGTCATTCTGCGTTGCAGATGGGTTAATTGCGTTAAAATTTTTAATCAAATTAATCATGATGATGGATTAATCCGTGTTAACACGTTAATTTTGACAGCCCTAATATATACTTTAATAAAAAAACTAAATTAAATTACACCAGTATCATAGTTGAATCCAAATAACTGCATCAAAGCAGTCATGTCATCAGAATAAAACTCTTCACACTTTTATTTCTTGCAGGACTGAAAACCACAATGGTCTTTTGACAGGAATCTCTAAAAAGAAATTATAAAAAGCTTCAACTTAGTCAAAATGCTGCTGCTTAAGTTGCTAAAAATACTGCTCTTGCAATTTGTAATATCTAACACTATAGTAATAACTATTACCAAAATGCTGGGAAATTTATTACAGATTTCCTTCATGCTGGATGGTTATAAAATGTGGGTGTTTTTACAAAATGCATCTGTGCAAAGCTTTGAGCTGTCTTTACCTCCATCCACATCCTCGCTGCCAAAGTGCCTCCTATAGAAAAGCATCAGCTCGATTTTGTAGCATTTGTAGAGGGAAATGAGGAAGATGAGTAGCAGCAGGATTGCTCCGAGTCCTCCTGCCAGCTCCACAGTGTACATGAGCTCTGCTGAGAAAGATACACAAGATAGAAATATTTTACACACTGAGACAATCACAGCCATTCTTACAAATGTGTCTGTTATGAATACACTAAATGAAGCTTAGACCTTACACGGTGCACCGACTTTTTTGCAACAGGCTTTCCATGATAATCTATGATCAAATTAGGCACATTTTGGAGAAAATCATCTGTATTTTAAGCACAAAACAGCTTTAACCTTCAATGAAAGAGATATGAGGCTTATAATAAGTTGGAAAAAATGAGAGGGCACAGTCCAGGGAGATACAAGAAAAAAAAAGAAAAAAAGAGATGAGATGAGAAATTGGGTTCATTTCTTTTGGAGCACTGCAGCGCTGACACAGCTCTGCACTTTGGCTGTCTTCCATAGTGGGACTCGTGACAATTTTGGACATGGATGGGGGCATTTTAAAAACACAAGGCCTGTTTACTTATCTCGCTAACAACTCCTCTCTTCATTGCACCTCTTCTTCTCTCTCTCTTTCCTCTCTCTTGGTGCTCTCAAGCTTCTCCTCCCCCGTTTTTTTTCCTCCCTCTGTCTCTCCCATTCATTTTTCTTCTCTATTATCTCCCCTCTATCTCCCCTGAGACGTAGCTTGGGGAAGGATGAGTTATGTTGTGTATTAAAGCAGCATTTACCTGGTTGGCTCAGCTAGAACAGGTTCACCTTATATCTCTGTCACCATGGGCTGGAACACTGCATGGCTGCTATGACAACCGCAATGCAACTTCTACATTATCTCAGATTATGTGCATGACAAAAGTATATATCTTTACATTGCATTTTCTCCCAAACAATCTTGTTTAAGACTCAATAATAACTATATTAAAGCATAAAGAGTAATGTTTTTCTGCGTATATCTCGTCTGTATCAGCTGTACCTTATCTTCAATATTTTCATAAACAACACCAATGGACTGTCTCAGTGAAAGTAATATGTAATTCATTCCCATTTTTTCCATAATGTCGGTGTTTTTCTCTAAATATCATCAATCGGCTTCAAAGATGCTCATGTTTCAATGACCGCCCCATCCCGTCTGCCTTTTCTATTTCCATTTCTTGCTTTCTCATGAGGTGGAAGGAAAGTCAGCCTGCAGAGACATTCACAGACCTGCTACAGGGATTAGGAGTGATGCATTCTGGGAGGGGGAAACATGAAATAAACATTAAAATAATGTGGGATAGGAAGAGAGGGTGAGGGAGTGAGTCTGTCTTGAAGTATTTCTTAGCATCCCTCTCTTTGGAAATCCTCAGACCACTCACATGGAATGAGACTGTCTACAAAAAGACATTCACTGAGACAGAGATTAAAGGGGGGAGACAGATAGATGAAGACTTAAAATGTAATTGTACGCTGAACTTAGTGGCCTATTGGGAAAAGCTGAGGACCAATTTGCTGTTTAAACAGCCATCAAATTGTAGCTCTTTATAGGGTGACAGCCAGTGCATGAAAAGAGCTTTAGACGAGTCATGCTAGAGAGCCAAAATAGCTCCACTGCTGTAGCACGTGTGGTAGGAAACAACACAAACAAATGGACCATAAAGACAGACTGTGGATGTAAATATGGATGAGAGCTGAAATTAAATGAAAAACAAACAAACAAATAGGAGGTATGGGTTGAGATATATGGATCCACTTTCTAAATCTAAAGTATCCTTTATAAATCAGATGGATTTGTAGAGTGTACTCAAAACTTTGATCTCTTCCCCCTCAGTGATGCATTTTAATGGTTTAGTCATTATAAACTTATACTGTGCAGCCAGACTGTGTTCAAGCTGTAGGCATAGACCCAAAACCTTTCAGAAACATCCTGATTTTAATGCAGTATTTTGAGGAAATGTGCATAAAATTATCTAGACTACTGTAGAATGGTCCCATTTGAGTGATAGAACGATGCATACTTGGCTCTGAATATTTAATTCGTCATATAGTTTTAATGAGCAGTTAAAAGTAGCAGATAAAGAATGTATATCAGTGAGGAAAAGCAGGATGGTTCCGGTCTTAAAGTATAGCAGGGAGAGAAAAAAATGGGATGTCACGGGATTTATTTATTTATTTTTTACATTTGTGATGCCTACAGAGGGAAAAAAGAGCCCTTACTCTGTCTGAAGATCTGGACAGTAGCGTGGCGACGGCCGTTACCATTTTCCACATAACAAGAATAATTTCCCATGTCCTCCTCCTCCAGTGAGTCAATAGTCAAGGAAATTACTACTTCCTGTTCACCAAGGTGCTCCTTGACAACCCTGAAAGAGAAAAATAAAATGTATTTATACAGAACTGTACGAATAGAGCATCATAAGAATGGAATTTCAAGAGTCATGAGAAGCACTGGTGTTCCAGTTCACATGGGGTAAGCGGTAAAATGACCATGAGCACGTTTTTGCACAACTGTATCTGTGAATCCTGTTTTGTGTTACTGTACTTCATGGTATGTTAATTTCTTTCCCTGCACTCAAAACATATGAGAAATGAAAATCAATAAGGGCTCTTCCTCAGAGTGTGCGGGAGGGAAATCAAATAATGGCGACGAGAAGAAAATCTTTTTATAGCGGCTGCCATGGTAACGGAGAGAAGGAGAGAAAGTAATATTCCATAAAGTAAATGAGTGTCCCCCGCTGGGCTGGTTGAGCCTGATGGAGGAGAGAATGGGGAGATAATGCTCCCTCATACCTAATACACACTACTTAGCCCACTTTTACAGCACCCTCAGCACAAATGACACTTGGGAGAAAACAAAGTGCAAATGAGAAAGCAATCTTGCTTGTTTAGATTTGTGTGTGAGCTTTTACATACGCGCATGTATCGTCTCTGCGTTAATAAAGGCGACGTGTGAGGTTGAGAAGGAGGAGTAGGAGGATAATGACTTTCAAGAACCTCTCTCCTCTCCTTTAAGATGATAAACTACACATAAGGATAGCTTGTTGAAGAGATTTGGCATCAGTAATTGAAAGTGTATCATGGGCTTTACATGGAGAGGCTGAGCCAGTGCTGATGATATTTGTAGTTTTAGCTGAGTTTGTTGTGGAATAGTTGGGGGCTGGCACTCTGCGAGAAGGAGGTACGGGAATAATTCATGTCTCTCCGGGGTGTGGTGTGTCCTTTGAAGATCCCCTTTTCATAATATCACACTACATGAGCTTCCACAGGCGATGCCACACAACCTGATGGATAACGACTGCTGTTCAACCTGAGCTTTGAATGGAGACAGCGAGCTGGATAACAAGTTCTAGGTGAAGCAGAGAAACAAATGAGAGCTGAATGACAGCTCCAGGAAGAGTATGTTTGAGCTGTAGCTGCATGTTCAGTGTTCCTGCACATGAGAGGCAAATGGATGTTATGAATCGTTGAGAATCTTCAACTTCTCTTTTGCGCCATTTACTTTATCAATATAGATAGTCAAATGAATAAATGCGCTCTCAAACTATAGCCACAGGCACTTTTCCCTTTCCAATATTCTCTCTCTTCCTCATTAGTAAAACCTCTGTGTTTGCTCATTTAGTGATCAATGTCCAACATATTCATTCCTTTTATTCATTCAGTTCAACGTACACCTGCAAAGCACCAACTGAGTTTGGTCAATAACGTATCGATTGCTTCTTTTTTTTATGCTGAGCTGGATTTGCTTTGCTAATTTATTAATTTCTGCATTCTATGCTAATGTCTAGTCATCCGTGCTATGATAACAACAAAGCCCTGTCCCCGTTGCACAAATGAGAATTTATGGGCCTGCGTTACCATAGAAATGAACTCCTCCAAATCAATAGACTCAGAGTTGGGTAAATAGATGCTTGCAGAAAATCTGAGGTATGAGTTATCTTTTCTGTGCTGAAGTTTGGTTGCTTGTTGCATTAGTAATAAACCTAAAAGTGTGTGGGTGCCAGCCTGGAGAAGAGAGGTAAACCTTAGAAACATGCTTATTGTGTCATCCAGAAAGAGGCAGCCAGGCTGCAGGGGAAGCACAGATTTGTTCACGTTTAGATTCTTCTGCCGTTTCTCTTCACTGCTCCCCATCTTTGTCCTGACCATATCTCTGGCTGACTGTATGTAAATAAAACCAAGCCTTTTGCTGGATCTGAAAAAGCCCTGGGTAGCAGCATGAGCAACAGAGAAGATGATCGCATGCTGTACATTATTGAACTGCTGCATGAAATATCTGTATGAATTATTGAAAAGAGCCCCCCTTTAGCCAGAGAGTGGGTAAATCCTGAGGTCAGAGAGTAATGGAGAAAGACAGGGACAGAGCGAAAGAATAGAGAGCAGTGGTGGAGCTTCAAATGAGATTCATTTTTGTTGCTTGTTCATATCAATGCACAAACAGTCTCGCTACCGCAGATATGTCTTCCCTACTTTCCTTCTCTGTGCCATACACCATATTTCTGACTCTTTCCCTCTTCTTTCCTGTCTGTTCCCTCTTTCTGTCTCTACCTCTCACTCTCCTTCTCTATCCCTCCTCCTCCTCAGCTCTCCGTGGCCCATCTGCATGCTGCTATAGGTGGGTGCAGTGAGGGAGATAGCGATAGTGGCAGCAGTGTGAAAAATGGCGGTTGTTAACCATCTGACAGGGCTGTCTCCCCAGAGCTGCAGCCTCTCCAAACAGCCCTAATGGGAAACATGCACATGGACCAGGGAAGGGACTTGTTTAAATGTGTTACACCACAAGGAGGAAAAGACACAGAGATGGGTTTGTTTTATTTGTCTCACAGCTCTGAAACTAAAGCTTGGTGGACAAATATTGTGATGTGACACTAAAAAGGTAGACTAAAAGAGAGGACAATGGGGAAGCTAGCTTCCTAAAAAATAGAACCTTTGCACATTTATTAATGCAAATTGCATGTGCTGGTCAGTGTTAGGAGTAACACAACACCAATTATATTTTCTAATAACTTTTCCAAGTTGACAATCCAATTAAAATTATTGAAAATACAGTAGATTCATAACCTATAACTTTTGTCTAATGGAGAGCAGACAAATCAGCCCATTCATGTAATTTCCAATGGATAAGAAATGTTTTCCATCACATTTTTTTTGTTTCTTATCATAGTGATATTAGGTAACAGATCAAATTTGGTAGTTGACACTGTGCCACAGTAACACTAGAGTAATATAGCTATGTGCACTCTAACGAGAATTAAAGCAGACACTTGAAAGAAACGCAAATTTTTCAGACAAAATGGTTCTAGTGACTAATTATGTTTAATATGCAGTAATTGGTAAAATAATTAAATTATGTTTCACTCAAAAAACTACTAATGGTAGATACTAATTACTAATAATATTTATCCTTATTGTTTGCTAATAATAAGATTAATCACTAATTCCTTTTAATGTAACTAGTAAAACCCTGGTGCTGATAGGGATAAACTGACAGATTTCAATACAAAGGTGCCAATAAAGGTTGTTTTTGGTATAAAACATTTTCGTTGGTAGTTTTGTGGTCAATATCTCTGACTTAAAACACCACTGCAAAGCCCAAGGAGAACTGACAAAAACAGTTTCTGCTTTCCACTGTGCAAGTTCAGGATTTTTTGCCCTGTGCTTTGATTATTTCGACAGCATAGCTGGTACCCGCAATGAATGCTGTGACTAGTAATCAATATGGCAACGTAGAAACAATAAAATACACTGGCAGAAACATTTGGAAATGCTATGATATGCAGTGCCGATTTTTTTGTTTGTTTTTTTTTAGTTTAAGTCTCTTTGCTTTCAGGCAGTTCAGCCTCTTGATATTTATGGGACTTGAACTCTTGCAAACTGAACAGTGTCTGAAAAGTTTAGTGAAACTGAAATAACATTGTTACACTGTATACAGGAATGCTTTGATAAAATAAAATAAGAAAATGTTGACTCTCAAAGTGTCTGCAGTACTGTAATTGTTTTTGCAAAGAATAAAAACTAATGTGAAATCACTGAAATGAACTGATATTTCCACTGGATTTACCCGTAACTGCTGTTATTTCTGGTTAAACAAGTAAACCAATAGTGTTGTGTCTTACTTGATATCACTCTCCTGGACTCTCTCTTCATCCAGGTCCTCCACGAACTTCTCTCCCTTCATCCAGTACATGATGGGGACAGCATCGCTGCTGTAGCCAAAAAATGCCCGGCAAGTCAGGTTTAAAGCGCTGCCTGCAAAGACAAAGAGGACATAGTTTTACACTGATGATTTATATTCTACAGTTGCAGAAAAAATTATTAGACCACCAAAAGTCATCACAAACAATGGTTATGCAATCAAGTACTAATTCCTGTGTGTATCATGTGACTAAAACAGACAGAAAACATGGAATGCCTAAAAGCACTGTTTTTGTCAGTACAATGCCATAGCTATTGATGTAAAACCTACAGTGATTTTGGTTATTATCAAGAAAATCATGGAAAATGGTTAGATATCAGCTCTGAAATTAAACTCTTATGAGCTATTTTTGTTGTTATCATTATATTTGTCCAAACAAATGTACCTTTAGTTGTACCAGGCTTTAAAATGAACAAGAAATTGAAGAAAACAAGGGGTGGTCTAATAATTTTTTCCATGACTGTATGTACACACACTCCTAAAATGGATGTGTCAGCAGTCACAATCCTCCAAAGCACTTGCACTTATGCACTCTCACCTCAGATGAAGTACAGGTTTGATTAAAAAAGATCTGACTCTTTCATTTTTACACAGATTCAAAAAAGAGGAAGTCAAAGAGGAAGCTTAAATAAAATTCACACACATATATACACTGAACTAAACACAAGTAAACAGAAATGGACACATGAGGGCACTCAAGAGCTTCCTAAAGCCCCCCTCGAGACTGAGGGAAAATAAGGCAAAAGGAAGTGAGAGACTGACGATAACATTATTTTATTTGGAGCCGCTGTTGGGTATGAGGAAAGGTTAGGAGTCAACAATTGCAGTTTGGTGAGAGTTAATGCGTGGAAGGAAAAGTAACTGTCACTTAGGAGTCGGCAGGGTTTTGTTCTGTGAATTGATAGATACTTCTTTGGTTCAACAACAAGGTTAACATCTCAGGTAGAATGAAAAAATTCAAATAGAATTGACGAGAAATGAAGAGACCAGCGATGATACCAAAAAAAGCACTCATGACGGCATGAAGACATCTTTTTACTATTCATTCAAGACCTTCAATGTCCCTGAACTATGCATATATGAGGCCAGGGAACACACCGATAAAGGATTGTTGCCATATACTATGCTTATGTATATTTTGTATTCTTCTGCAGTGACATTCCTGAAAGGCCTGAGGTGCAGCAATCACATGCTGCCTCTCACTGAATCATGCCAAAACATGTAAACAAGGGAAGTTCACAATGTATGAATTATATGGTATGGAGAAACGCTTCATGGTAATATGGGTGAAGGAGATGCAAAATGGGTACAGGGTAAAGTCCACCGATATGGGACATGTATTCATTAACATGCTTAACACGCATTCATTGACCTGCTTAACATGTTACAGTGCTGAGGACAATTCCAGTGTGCAGAAATTCAACTAAACTTCCACACTCAAAAACTACTGCATGTGGTTAAAATCCTTTCTCACGCATAAACAACAAAACACTTGCATATTCATTGAGAACTGCTTTACTCAATCACATTTTACAGGTGTTTTAAGTCGTTAGTCACACCACTGATAGTGCTTTTTCTCCAGTGCTTTTACTGTCACTAGCAGTGAACATGTGAGTAAGACTTCTGAGCAAAGCCGACGAGGTTATTTTTGAAAAACCGTTGTGTTTGCACCAAGGACATGTATCCTCTGTGCTCCTTCTGCCTACCACCCAGACAGAGCTTCAAAAAAGATTTCAGTAGGTCACTCTTGGCACAATGAAAGTTTTCAGACGTGCTGGGAAGGAGGATGGGAGGACACCCAGGAATGAACTGATAGTACTGTCTGTGAGGGGCACTGGTTGACATTTTCAAAGTTCAACAGCCACTCTCAGCCTGGTATTTGTCCACAGCCGAGATCTACAAAGGCTACACATTGTACCTACAAAGTAGGAATCTTCCGTGTGTGATTACGCACATGCACACCCACTCACACTAGTTCACCTACTGTTTTAGATGTAGGGCTTTACTGTACTGTCAGAGCTGAAGACCAAGAATTCAAATTACCCACATTATGCAAATGACTTACTGTTCTCGTGTTTCTATGTGACAGATGCAACATTTCATTTGTCCTTAATACCGTATCTCCTGTGCTGTTAGTTTATCCCACACATGAGCTGCAAACAAGGAGAATCATGCTACCGGGCTGCTGCTGCCTGGAGAGGAAGTCTCCACTGAGCTCCCTGGGAATCACAGGAAATTGTTGAAGGCCACATGCAGTCTCGCTCTAATCCGAATACAGGGCTCGAAGCTCAGCCACAGTTTTAACTTCAGTCACCGTTACAACATCATCATTATGTTCATGGTGTTTCCTTCGTTAAAGAATAATACCCAGATCATACAGCAATGTCAAGCATACAGATGTCTTTCTTTCTTCTGTACTTGTCCAGTTACACATTTAACCTTGTGACGCCAAATGTATCACATTCAAGACATGAGCTTTGAAACCCTCTACATCAGGGGTGTCAAACATGCGGTCTGGGGGCCAAATGCAGCCCGCCAAAGGGTCCAATCCGGCCCGCGGGATGAATCAACAAAAATTTCACTTAAGATATTAACAATCAAGGATGTCGTAGTTGTTTTTGTTCAGGTTCCACATACAGACCAATGTGATCTCAACTAAAATAATAGCACAATAACCTATAAATAATGACTCCAAATTTTCTTAGTTTAATGTGAAAAACATAATATTACATTACATCTATAAATAAGTAAGGACAACTCCAAATTTTTCTCTTTGTTTTAGTGTAAAAACTTACATTAAATGATGACAATATTAACATTTACAAACTATCCTTTAACAATAAAATGCGAAAAACCTGACATTTTGAAAGTGAAATATTAATTATTAATTATTCTTCCTGTTATTAAATATTTTGTGCCTTTGTAGATCCAATCCGTAATATGCATGTGTAAATGGTAAATTGAGGTGTAATATTGTTAAAATTACACTTATTTTTCTCAAGAAATTTCAGGGTTTTTTTCAGGTTATTCACATCATTTTTGTTTGGATGGTTTGCAAATGTACATATTTTTATAATTTAATTTTGATTGCACTAAAACAAAGAGAAAAATTTGGAGTCGTCATTATTTACAGGTTATTATGCTATTGTTTTACTGGTCTGACCCACTTGAGATCAATTTGGGCTGAATGTGGCCCCTGAACTAAAATGAGTTTGACACCCCTGCTCTACATGATCAGTGTGATATTTTTTTCTTGAAAAACCTGATGTATACAATTAAATACATGCAATACATGGATATCCACCAGGGGGGAGGGATTCGTTCACCAGAAGCCTTTCCAGTGACACTACAAGACTATCACTAATGAGGAAGAACTTTCAAATGTTCATTGTGGTCAGTTTCAGATGCTGCAGCTCTTTCATAATTCATAGTTTGAGTTATTGTTTGTTCAGTATTAATTGTCAGCCTTGTAAATACAAGTTGGACTGACTGTACATATCCTGACCAAGGAAAATCAAATTCTCACTTTGTGCAGTAATCTACACCTGGCTTTTCTGCCTCCATCCATAATAATATACGTTATATAGACTAAATGTCTAAAATTAAGATTTATTTGCAACATAGTGTAGCAAACTATTACATGATCAAAAACAAATTAATTTGAGTAAAAAAAAGGCTCAGTTTTGAATGTCTGGGGTCGCCAGAAATTTGTGATGTTAAAATGGAGTCACGAGTCAAAAAAGGTTGAGAATCAGTGCTTTACAGGGTTAAGAAACAAAACAGTCCAGATGCTACACTGAAGTATACTAGACACCCCGATAAAATGCTGCTATTGTATGTTTCTGCAAATTGTGGATTCATATAATCTCTATATAACAAAAAAAAAAGCTTTTATGACAACATTTCGAGGTGTGTGTATCTGCATTGGGGTACTTCAATTGCTTTTGGCAGTTTTAACATCTTGAGGGAATAAACTGACGCCATAATACCCACTGCGTCTCTCACAAAGGATTTTATAAAACTTTTTATGGATAGATTTAGGCAAAAAAAGACAGCAGGGGCTTGATTTCATATATAAAAAAGTCTGCAAATATGTGATAGTAAATGACTCACAGTGTATTTATCTGTGTTCGCCAAAAGTAACACTTCTTATTGTTACATCCCGTATAGAGCAACACAGCCTGATACAACAAAAACTGACAGGGTGAAGAGCGAGTGAGTGACTACTGTATATTTGGAAGGTTATTACAAAATATGTGCAGATATTAGCCAAGCATAGAGAGAAGACAGTTTTACATAAGGTCGGCATGACTCTGTCATTGGCCTCCGAGCCACAAAACGACTATGATGTCAATCTGGTTGAAGTTTGAACAGATGGTGGGATGACTATTAACTGGGACTGAAACAATGAGGTGAATAATTCACACACTATCAAGATACAGAAGAGGAGGAGCAGCTTTTTAAACCCCTCTGTTCTCTCCTGCTGTTAAATTACAGTGATTATTATTATTATTATTCTAATTTACTGCTATTCTATGAGCAGTTTGTTATCACTCAGCAACTCAAGATGTTGTCGAGTTTGACTTTAACTAATGGCGTTAATGATGGGAAGGTGATTTTAGTACATGAGATGTCATCGTACATACAGTATGTCCCAACAGACATCAGACCAAGCAGATTTTAACAGCATGTGAGTGTCACCTTGTGTTTGATGAAAAGGAAAAGACAGAAATACTGTATTAGAGCAGCAACTAACTAACTAACATAACTGACTGATCTTATTTGAGACTATATAAAATTATTTTCTCAATTAATATATTAATTGATGGGTGTCAGAAAATTATGAAAATGTCCATGAGTGTTTCCCAAAATATCCAAAATGACATCCTCAGAACTACTGGTCCACAACTGTAGATATTCGGTTTATTGACGAAGAAGCAAAAACCCCATAAACAAGTGGTGCCAGGCACAACAAACCCCGCCCCTCGCACATATTGTAGCTTATTTTGGCATCGATCCAGCTGATGTCATCATGTCTATGCATGTGCTGATGTCAGCATATCAATTGCCTCTATATATATGCCAAGTTTGAAGTAAATTGAAACAAAATTGATGTTTTTATAGACATTTGAAATTATAAGTAAAAGGAGAAAAAAAAAAAATTCATTAAAAATGTGACCCTTGACTTACTTTTCCCAAAATGTAACCACATCTATTCTGGGTCACTGGCAATCTATAAACTAAATTTGGTATGAATTCAACCACTTTTTTTTGCTGCTACAGACATGTGAAATTTCGCCCAATATAAGTAAATGGGAAAATTAAAATCATAAAAAATGTAAACTTTGACCTACTTTTCCCAAAATGTAATGACATCTATTCTGAGTCACTGGCAATTTTTTAAGCCAATTTGGTATGAATTCATCCAATAATTTAGCTGCTACAGACATGTGGAATTTTGCCCATTAAAAGTAAATGGGAAAAAAAAAAAAGATTTTAAAAATTCATAAAAAATTTGAACTTTGACCTGCTTTTCCCAAAATGTAATCAGATCTATTCTGGGTCATTGGCACTCTATAAATCCAATTTGGTATGAATTCAACCAATAGTTTTGCTGCTAGAGAGTTAACAAACAAAGAAACAAAGAAAGAGTTGAATCATGACATGATAATTAAAAAACTATTTATTAGTAAATAAAGTAAAAAATTGGAAGTCAATCAGTCACTCATCTTCTGAACCACTTTATCCTCAAGAGGCTCACAGGGATGCTGGAGCCTATCCCAGATACCTATGGGAGAAGGCGGGGTACACCCTGGACGTGTCGCCAGTTCATCACAGAGTCGACGTATAGAGATGAACAACCAATCACTCTCACATTCACACCTATGGGCATTTTTAGCTTAACCAATAAACCTATTAGCGCATGTCTTTGGGAGGTAAAAATAAGAAGTGAAAGATTATATTTCAAAAGGAAAAATATCCAACAATCCAAGTTTGACTGGTATGTACTGTACCATAAACAGTACTGTTTTTATCTGCTTGTGTTACTACATGATACTTGAAGACAATATGAATAAAACCAGTCAAAACCTGATGTATGTTGTAACGGCCCACAGCACAGAACCAGCTCTTCAAATATTTGTTGACACAGCAGGCCTTTATAAACTGCTACCAAACAGACCTAAGCCCTAAGATTTTAAAGGATGCCAGCATTATTACTTTATTTGTTTATGTCAAATTCCTCCCTCACCTCCTCTGCATGTTTCCTTTAAAAAACAAATTTCAAAAAACTCCACCAATCCACCACTGTTTTTGAGACCCCACAAATAAATAAACAAGGACTTGGATGAATTTGGTGTGAAAAATATCGCTTGCTGGCAGTGTGTGAGTGACTCATGGTCACAGTTTAAAGTGTGTGTTTCCCATACATGTTGTGTTTTTGTGCATGTGCTGCTTCAGACATGTGTAAGTGCAGAATGAATTCATATAGTCTGATTGACTGACATCCTTCTGGTCAAAGCGCCTGATGGATGGGAGACTTACAAGTCCACCCTTTGGTCCTTTTCTGCATAGCTTTTTGTGAATCTCACAGTACAACTTAAAATGCTTACTATTCTGGTCTACCACAAACTACAGAAGAACCCTTGGTGGAGGAACTCTTGAACCTAATTATAGCTGGGTGTATAGTGTAGGTGACAGGTCACAGTGGACACAGAGCCAAGGTCTAATCCACCTTTTGTAGTTGGCCTCAATTTCTCTTGCCTCTGCAGCACATCACATAGAAAAGTTCTTTTGTTCGTCTGTTTGAAAAGCCCATTCCTTATTCAAGGATGTATGTGTTATGAAATGTGGATTAGACCACTACAGTGCTCTAGAGTGAATGAAAGACATGAAAGAAAGATGTTTTGTAATTTGGCTATGGTTAGCAGGCTTGGGTTCATATGTATCTAATAGTGCATTGTTAAAGAGACATATGGAGTTAAAATAGACAGGATTCAATGACTGGTCAACACATATTTGACCATATATGTCCAAACATACATACAGCTGCGGAAAAAATTATTAGACCACCCCTTGTTTTCTTCAATTTCTTGTTCATTTTAATGCCTGGTACAACTAAAAGTACATTTGTTTGGACCAATATAATGATAACAACAAAAATAGCTCATAAGAGTTTAATTTCAGAGCTGATATCTATCCATTTTCCATGTTTTCTTGATAATAACCAAAATCACTTCAGTTCTTACATCAATATCTATGGCATTGTACTGACAAAAACAGTGCTTTTAGGCATTCCATGTTTTCTTTTCTGTCTGTTTTAGTCACATGATACACACAGGAGTTAGTAATTGATTGCATATCCATTGTTTTTGATGACTTTTGATGGTCTAATAGTTTTTTCCGCGACTGTATAAAATAATTTAAAACAGCCTACAAACAGAGGCGGTAGATCACTTGGGCGTTTTTGGAAATTTGTCACGATATGCATTGTCGGAAGCAGACCTCCATACAGCTGCAGTTGCAGCAACAACAAACATGTTGACCAAGCGAAAGTGGGTGAGTGGAACTCCACTTCCCACAAAGCACGTCGCGACAAATTTCCGGAAATGCCTGAGTGACCTACTGGTTCAGTTTGTAAACACATACAGTGTTTATGGTGGAGTGCACTTCGAAATTGTTCACCGTGATGGAAGAGATTCAGGTGCGTAATCATAGGAAGACTTATGAATTTGTGATACTTAGGCTATGACTCGGGTTTTACAGATTTGATGAAAAATTGGTGACGAAAGTCATACGCAGCTTTAAAGCAAATTAAAACTTCAGATGGTGTAAGAAAACTGTACCATATAATATCATATAACTGAATTTCATACATAGAGATAGGAACGATGAAATGCCCCTTAACCCTTTCATGCATAGTGGTTATTACAGTGGACAGTTATTCTACAGCTGTTCTTTTGTATATTCATGAGTTTTGTTGTTTTAGTTCCCTATCAGCCAACACAGTGGACACTTATGCATCATCCTATACACTGTAATTCATACCGTTATTGTAAATTTGCTGTTCTTCATACACCTAACCTGCAGTGACATATTTAAGTGTAAAAAAATTGCTTGATATCATTATTAGACTGTAATTAACAGTTTTTTTTCTAACAAAAAGGTGGTTTTTTTTTGCATATTATCTCCATGAAGTGAGTAAAAACTAATATTAGAGTATGTTAAAATGTAAGAAAACATCAGATTAGCTGCATTAAACATGTTTTTATTACATAGTTTTCACACAGTACATCAGTAAATACATGTGCATGGTGTCCAGCTGAGTGGACATTTTTGCAGCTCCATGAAAAATAAGTTCATACATTTTTTTTTTCCAATTGCATTGTCTTTTTAATGCCTAAAGAGGAATAAAAACACTCAGGAAAAAAATCTTAGGGTTCTCATAATTCATGCATGAAAGGGTTAAATTGAGAAGAAATGAAGAATGTTTTTATGCTTTGGTGGTGGTTATATTTTGTTTGTTTGCAGCTCATGTGTGGGATTTATCTGCACAAAAAATTATTAGTGTCTGAAAACATTACATCTCTCAATATTGCACCTTTAAGAATATGAACAACCTGATGCTTTTTATCCTTGAGTATATCAGGTCTGTTATGCTATCACCGCTACAATGACTGAATGAATGAAATGGTGACAGAGTGAGTGAGAGTGAGACTGAGAATGGTAAGACTACAAAACGTGTGTACATGAGATCACTATTGGCCTCACCTCCTGCTGGAAGTTTAACTTATTTCACAGTATTTGGGATAATTGGGCTTCACATAGCAGACACTCCGATTCAGATGGAAGTAGATTTTCCAAGTCAGAGGAGAGGAAAACAAACAGAAAATACTGTGCAGATGCTGTCCAAATTCTGCACAGACACACAGAGCAGCCAGTGAGATTGACAGATACACAAACAGAAGGGCAGATGAATGACCAGACAGCCAGAAAAAACAATAAAACCATGTGCATACAAACATGATTAGAAACGAACAGACACACACACATGCACGTCAGTCATTTCTATCTTTTCTGTCATATCTCTTTCTCTAAGAATTCACTGAATAGGCTCTTGTCTTTCACATGCCACTGCTTGGAGCAGCATTGATTTGTGCATTTTCTTTGTATGTGACAGCTGCCGCCATGTTTTATTTGTAGAAAAAGCAACAATCCGAACTGCTTTTTCTTTTTTTCTTTTTTTTTAAATAAGTCATATTTGGAGTGTGTTTGATGTTTAATACCACAGTCTGGTTTTCAGCACAATCCAATGTCCTTTTGGTGCTGTATTGTCAAAAGACTGCAAAGTCTGGCACAAAAAAAAAATCTGTCACATCTTTGCATTTTCCCCTGAAAGGGACTTTGTTCATTTGCTTTAATATCTTCCTGTGCAATTGGTAGGCAAGTGGAGATGAAAAGGAAATTTAGTGCAAACAAGATGTGATATCAGTATTTTGGATTGGCGTGTATGTATGTTACTTTAATCCCATTGAAGTAAGAGAAAACCGAAGTAGTGGGCGGCAGTGATGGTGCAGTGGTTAGCACTGTCACCTAACAGCAAGAGGGTCCTGGGTTTGAACCAACCAGCTGGTGAATGTGTTTGCATGTTCTCAACGTGTCTGCGTGGGTTCTCTTCGGGTACTCCGGCTTCCTCCTACTGTCCAAAGACACACACAATAATAGATAACTGGTCACTCTAAAATTGTGTATGTGAAAGTGAATAGTTGTCTCTAAGGTTGCACCAATCCGATATTAGGATCGGATATCAGCCCCAGTATCACCATTTTAGCTGGATCGGGGATCTGTAAAAGCAACCAATCCGTAAGACCGATCCTTCCCCTTTAAATTTTTGTGACATGGGCTATGTCATGCACGGCAAGAGTTGAGTGGAGTTGTTGCAAACACAGACAGGCAACATGGAGCGAACTATGGGCTCTTTGATTTGGAGGTTGTAGTGTAGTTGGAGTTTCGGTGTTTAATGATCAGGTGGGTTTCTTCTCAAACTGAACATTTATTATAAAACATGCTGAAGCTACAGAACACAAACAGGTAACTGGCAATTGACATCTTGAAAGTGTAAATTTTTTTTTTTGTCAACACAATCTAAAGGTACTTCCTGTTTCGACAGAGTTCAAAATAAAAGCACTTCCTGAAATAACAAATGACAGTGTTTTCTCTTAATTTTCAGCTTTTACTTTTAACAATCAACTGAAATACGTAAAAAAAAAAAAAAAGAATCCTTTTAATGTAAACTTAAACCAACATGAATGACCTGGTTTTCTCTAAACTCCAATAAATTAGTCACAACAGAGGTATTCCAACCTTACCACACCAGGTAAGGCTTGTAGCTTCTTAAATCAACAATGATATCAAATCATTAGTGAGTATCAACCAATACGCAAGGCCCCAGCATTGGTATTGGCATCGGAACTGAGAAAGTCGGATCGGTGCATCCCTAGTTGTCTGTGTGCATCAGCCCTGCGATGAACTGGTGACACATCCAGGGTTTAACGGGATAGACTCCAGTATCTCTTAAACTAGACATGTAAGAAACTATTGGTTCTGCTGTATATCACAATATTTAGTTTCATCATACTGTATCAATATTAAAAAGCACTGTATCAATATTTTTAGGTATTTATTCAAAAGCAGACATTGTGGAGGTTCATCTTTGTTTTTTGGTTTTCTTTTTTGTTTATCATGCTCTTTTATTTATATATTCACATGAGCATTTTGCTCTGTTGTTTGTATACTACAAAAGTAGTATTGTAATATTGCAGGTCATTCGTGTAGTTTTTAGAAATTGATAACACTGTTTTGTTAAATAATGGTTATTTCAGGCATCCTAAAAGCACTTTTTACTGTCTGAAAAAGGCAGATGTTGCACAAAAATAACATCTGAGCAGGATCTTAAACTGTAATGTCTGTACAACATAATTCTATTTATTCATTTATTTGTATGTATGTGTTTTTTTTGTACTGGTAAAGCTTGATGTTAAAACTTTATTTATCCAAATCCAAAGCTTTTTTACAGAGGAAAGTTTTGTGATACAGCATTAGAACCTTGTTCTGATAAAAAAAAAAAAAAAAAAAAAAAAAAAAGTGTGTAGTGTTTGTGCATATTTCTGGTGTAATTCAATTTTTTTGTAAAAAAAGAAACAAAACAAACAAAAAATATATTGCATTGATAATAGTATTGTGATGTTGTGATACACTGTATCATGATCCTAGTAATGTGATTTGCATCGTATCACCAGGTTCTCGCCAATACACACCCCTATCTGTAAAAGTCTATAAGGAACTGAAAAGAAAGGAGAGATTCTGACTTTACGATCTGTATTTCTTCTGGGACTGGGGGGTCAGTAAATAGCAAAGTCAAAGTCTACACAAACAAGTGAAAAGGAAGTTTACTAATACCCCAACACAGTCACACAAGACTTTACCCCTTGTGTTCACTGATACCCCACCTACCCAGGGATTAATTTTGAGTCTTAACTTTCAATCATTTCAAAAAAAAAAAAAAAAGCAAAACTTGAGAGAAAGGTACATGTAAAGAACATGCATGTGAAATCTGAAAATAATCGGGTTTGTAGTGTCCGAGAAATCGGTTGGACAAATTCTCTAAGTTGAAATAAAAATATGTAAACTTAGCCATGAAACTGTGCACTGCTTCTCTCCTAGTGGTAAAGGACGTGTCATTTTGAAAAGCATTGGGTGAACAGTCTTTGAGAAATGGGTTGGACAAAACTCTCGGATGGACGGAAGGACGGGCAGAATTTCTGGTGTATCCCTGGGGCAGGCAGGGGTATAATAAATGAAGGCAAATGTATATGTAGTATATACCGTATCTATATATGGATATTCATTTATATATAGTGTGAAGCTCTTAAAAATTAATACTAGCAACATGAAAATATTCCTCTTCATGCAAACTTTCTCTGTGAAAAATGAAGATAATTACCTCTAAGATGTAGTAGACCAGAAGAACAAAACACTTTTTAAATCAGTTTTGGTAAATTTATTGTTACAGTTCTTTTACTAAATGAATTCAGTAACATACTCATTTTATTTTCTTTGAAAGGGTTTGTTCCAAAGATAAGGACTGATTTAGGACAGACATCTTTTAGGTTTGCTTCTGGAACAAGCTTCAGTCTGAGCTCCATCTACAAACACTGATTCCTTTGACTGATTTTAAAGAGAAAGTGAAATCTGTGGAATAAAGGCTGTTGAGCTGTCAGCATTTCAATTGATTGTGCAAGTTTTTTTTTTCTTTGAGCGTTTGCACATGTTTTAATTAAACTATAATTATGTGAAACAGATCCCACATCTCAATGGGACCAACCTGGTTAAATAAAGGTTAAATAACTAATAATAACATTTTCAACTCTTTCATTTGTTATTATGTGATTTCAGTCACTGTGAGTTCACATGTGATCATTTCTCAGCTAAATTATCACAGTTTATGTTAATGTAAAGGCACAGTAATGTTTTCACTGCCCTGTTAAGAAATGGCTGTTTTCTATCCACTTGAACACTAGAAGGCCTGAAAATGTCAGAACAAATGTTGTTGTTCTAGCCATAATAAAAAAGACTTATGGAATCTCTGTTACAAAGCATAGCATTAAGCAGGGTACACACATAAGAATTTGTTAAATCTGAAGAGATTTTTCATCTTTTACAGACCCCACACATGAAGATAAAAAATCAGGCACTGAACAGTTTTCATCGTACTGTGTGTAGTGTGCTCCCATAATCTCAGCACATCACACACATAACGATTCTGTCCCACCACTGATCTAGAATCTAGTCCTCCAAGCCAGAAAACTCAAACGTGATTTAACAAAAACGAAGAAGAAACACAGCAACAACCAGAAAACACCACACGGAAAATGTTTCGGTTGTGGTACGACTTGGCGGAGATGTTGAATAGACATTCTCGGGGTTCCCACAGCTCCACAAGTTGGTCCTCTATTTCTGAGGTCCACCGAATTTTAGGTTTCAGGTCGGCCATGCCTGTTTTTATGTATGCATGCTTCCTTGTTCCTCAGGCAGCTCGCTTCTTGACTGACTACATTCTGCTCCATGTCACAGTTCACAGAGTCATGACTCAGGAGTCGTTGGCTTTCCTCACACACAAAGTTTTTTGGTCGTAAGTATTGAAAAAGTTTATCGTTTATGATTGTTGGACCCTGACCCGTTTTGGAGCCGATTATTGGGACAAATTCACTCTTAACACACAGGATAATCTTACAGGGTAATCTTGTAAGACATAAGATAATCAGGCATTTTCATCCTTGGTTGGGAAGGGGGAAAATTGGGACAAAAACAGACCGATTGTATTCATGTGTGTACCCCGCTTTAATTATAAGAAAGATCTGAACCATCTCAAAGAGCAACAAAGCACTGAAACCCTTCTAAGTATCTCATATTCTTTATTCCTAGAATGACTATAAAATTGTCAGTGGTTCTGACAAAACTTCATTAACAACTGACTTGGAGACATACATATCTGAGTTAATATACCTTAAATTTAACATTATATTTGTAATTTTGATAATACATTTTAACAAAATAATTCACAAAACTCAAAATATACTGATTTAGATTCCTGTTTTTACAGCTGCGCCACATTGAGAGACCACTCAGACTTGATCCTGGTAATATGATGAAACTACAGTAATGTGTCAAAACAGCATATTTCCCATCTCTATTTTATATCTATGCTTTTAAAAGTGCAAAGCATTAACTTTAATGGAGCAAACGGAACCGCTGACAGATCAAAATGAGGCTTTGTATTAAAATATGAGCAATTAAACTTATCAGAGAAATAAAGCCCTGATGCTTTCTGCTGTTGATGTAAATAAACACCACAGCCAGGAAAATGTTTACCATAATTTCATCAAAATTATTCACAGCTGTCAAAAGAAGCATAGATGCAGTGATGTATTTTACCTTTATTACTACTATTGCAAAAATATCACATCAAAGCACCATGAGGCTACACAGTAAACGGTGCAGCGAGTCATTAACATAAATCCAGTGTGTTACAGGATACCACAGGATTCCTGGTCTCGGTAATCTCCCACTTTGCAGGACAGATACAGTACATACAGTAGATACACACATTTAAGCAGCTGACAGTGAAAGTATTACAACACTTTAAAGAGGGTCTTCTTTACATCACATCACATTTTCCGGGCTGCCTGTTCCTCTATGTGTGTGTAGTCATCCAAAAACATGAGGCGTCCAAAGGAAACTGCAGTGCGCATTATTTCATCTCTGGTTCTTTCCTGGCTGCAGTACTGTTTCTTTTTTAAAGGCATTTTAATTGCTGATGATACACTGTTTGTTTAGCCATGTGCGCTCTAATGAAGATGCTGTGTTTCTATATGAGTGCTTGGGATCAGCAAAGAAAAAAAAAAAAAAAAATGGGGAGCCAAATCCTTGTGGTCAGATACGCCAATCCATTAATTTTCATACGATAACGAGAGTATATCTCTCCAAATAAAGGCAGCGCTGTTATCTTACCACTGTACACTTAAGAACCACCATTTGTCAGTACATTGGATTTGTGGACATGCAACACACACAGAAACTGAATCTCCGCATCTAACTCATCAGCCTTGCTCAAGGACACATCAGCCAACAATTTCTCTGCTGGACCAGGGAATCAAACCAATGGTGACCCTTCGATTACAAGTCACTACGTCATCCGTCTAGGCCATGGCTGCCACTTGTGTAGATTACTGTGGTTATGTAACATGCTTTTGGGGGTGGGGTGCAGTAACTGTGCGTTTGTTGTTGTCGGAGCAATAAGACATGAAAACACACTGAGACGACCTCACACTGTTTCATCAGCAGCTCTGTGTTGGTAGTCGCTTTTCCATTGACCCTCAAATTGTGCAAATACAACTTGCGCATAAAAATTTACCTAATGGAAAAACGACAATTTCACCAAAAGTCTCATTTTTTGATTAAAAGTTTTTGGGCTGGCAAGAGGTGGTTTTTCAGGCGTAGCGCAAATGGTATATCACACAAAACTGCAATGGAAAGACCTTTTTCGCAATTATAGTCAGGTGAATTAAAAAAACAGATGTTGACGTACGTTACAACAAGCGAAGAAGAAGGAGAAACATGTCGCGGTTTGTGTGGACACACCAGGAAACTCAATTATTTTTTAATTTAGTACGAGATAGAGGGGTAACATATAATAATAATGAATATATCTGTAAATCAACACCATATTTACGTTCGTCGCCATGTTTATGGAATGATTTCTCGTCATCTCGCGATAATAAGTAAACAAATCATCACATTTGTGATTGAATGGAAAAACCAACATTACACACTTCAGTTTTTTCGACATTTAGTAAATATTGGTAAAGTTTTGCGCAGATGTCCAAGGGAAAAGCGACTAGTGATAGATACATGACAATTAAACCCTTCTATGCCCCAAATTCCCGTCTCTGTGCTACTAAACGAATCATTAAAGATATAATAAAATAAATAAATTCAACAAATATTAACAGATCTGTATCCACTGGCTCTATACAGTGTACTTTTGCCCATAATGACCCACGGTTACTCATCACCCTGATACAATACAACTGAATTACTCAAGCAATTGTTAATTAATTCCATTTTTGTTTGGTTTTCTTCCCTTATTATTCTTGAGCTAATAAAACAAGTGCATTCCCCCCTAAGGATCAATAAAATTAATCTATATCTGTATCCCTAGCTGCAGTATATGAAAGCACAGCATAATTATTGATTGTTTCCGCTCAAAATACTCTTTAGAAACATTTGGATTTCATTTTTTTGACCACGATGACACACTTCCATGTGTCCATATGTCCTGTCTAAAAGTCACAGCATAGCAGATGAACGTCAAAACAGCTTTTAAGTGACAATGTCTCACCATACTGAACAGCAATCTGTCGAGCGAAGGATCAAAACCCACCCTTTGAACCATTGGAAAGACCCCTTTTTTAAACAAACGTTCTTCTAATTTCTTATTTTTAATTTTTAAATAGACTTCCACAAGTATATCATTTGCTTACTGATGTCAATAGCACCATCATTTGGAGTAATTGTGGAGTTTTCAGTCATCCATGTCAAGGTTTATACCAAGTGTCTGATAAGGCAACTGGAGTTAGATTATTTAAAATGAAACAGAATATCTTCATAATCATTGCATTAAAAATACAATGAATGCGGAGTGTTCTGCCAGGAAGGTGCATCATTGCATAAACATCCCATTTAACACATAAAGATGCATCTGCATGATAAAACTCACACATTCACACAGTAATAAATGTGAACAATAACAAATGACAAAATAATTTTAAGATAATATAGATAAAGTGCTGTGTGTTTGTGTAATCAGAGAGGTTTAGCTTCATTTAAGACCATTAGTGCTTTTGGGAAAGATGCAGTTCCTCACTCTGCTATTGTTGAGGAACAATCTTCAAAGATAAAATATGGTATCCTATTTTGTAGGGATGCACTGATACCACATTTTTCCAGACCGAGTACAAGTACAAGTACTTACATTTGAGTACTTGCTAATACCGAGTACTGATATGAGTACTTAATAATACCATTACAGTTCTTAGTTACTTTTTAAAATGTGCTTTATTGTCATTGTCATTAGTCTGACTGTAACAAAGTGCTGCTACTGACATTTAACGCATTGGAATGAGCGTTTCTCAATCAATCCACCAGAGGGCGCCACTCTTAATTAACCATACTGTACAAATACCACGAAGAAAAGTCAAGGTTTTTGAGAAGAAGAAAGTCAGTAATAACAAACATGGAGACGAAAGATGTAACACTAATGTAGATATTAATGGTGATATTGATGAGAGTAGTTGTCATAAATATGTCAGTAGTTTTTCACCGACTTACACAGTCGGTCTTTGAGAAGATCCACTACCTCCATGGTCCCCAGTGGTATTCTCCATCTGGGTACGCATCCGAGGGCACCTGGAACACGGCACTTAACTGTGAATGTCTCCGATACATGTGAATGTATTGGGGTACTTTTAGGAGTACGAGTACAAGTATACACACACTCCATATTGGACCGATACACGATACTGGTATCGGCATCTGTACATCCCTACTATCTTGTTGCCTATTAAATCTACAATATGTAATGCATATGAGGAAATTAACATGTAATGACTTTTTTTTTTTTTTTGACATAAGAATGGATTGTGATTTACCTTAAAAAATGAGCACATTCACCTGTTTTGCCACACGTCTACATCCATGACAACAGCCTGTGGAAAGAATTCTATGCAAAAAACTCAGGTCATATTTTCCACAAAAATTCAAAGGGTTATTATGCTCAGCGTTGAGTGCCTCAGTACCTCTCTGTTGGCTTAGAAATGGAGAACACCACAACACAGATGCCAAAACAAACTCCACATAACCACATGAACACATGAATATTTTACCATTAAACAAACTACTGCTCTACTTGTATTTGCTGAAAAGAATTGTGTTTTTGTGTGCAAACCTCTCCAAAATGAACACAAACATATTACATCAGTTGGTTAAAACATGTTCATCATTTAAATTTGGAAATGCCCTTCTCTTATTTTGCTCTTAGATTTTTTTATGTTAGTTTTCCTGTGATTGCATATGTTGTATTGTACAGTAAGTGAACAGACACGGTAACAGCCCATTATGGTTCTTATAAGGCTATTATACTTCAATATAAAACTGGATTTCTAAGAAAAGATACAAAACAGAGAGAAAGGTCTTTTACCATCCACGTCAAATAGAGCAGCCAGCTTTGGCAGTGTATTTCTGTTGTTGTGCAGTGTATTTGGCCCTTGTCAATCTGCGTCTAATAGATTATATTATTCTCCTGCTGGGAGAACCCATTTACTCTGCTCTACATTAGGCAAGCCTATTTTTCTAAACATGGTCAGAACCACTTTGCGCTGGATGCTGCAATTGAATCCATTATCTTGAAACTAGAGAAGGAAAAACTCGACATAAAATTTTTGTTGGAAAACTGCTTGTTTTAAAGTATCTGAAAAGACACATATCAAGAGTTAAGAGGAGTGGTGTTATCCAACGAGACTTTAAAGCTGTAGAAATCAGGAAAATAGGAACTCAGAATGTAAAAATATACACCCTCTTCCTGCAGCTCGGCCCTCTCTGTCCTAAGCTCTACCAACCAGATGAGCATGGGTATTCTGGATGTATTTGTAGAACAGCAAATAGAACACCCGCTTTCTTATTGGCCAAAGTCTCTGAAGGCTCAAAACCATGGATGTATTATTAGAAATAGATTCTGGACTCCAAAATAGCATTTGTTCTTTTCAGAAGAAAGTTTCTCACAAGCGCATCTACTGCACGCTGTTTAAGTTTCTGATCCACATTGTTTCGATTTGTACATGTGGACTAGGCTGGCTCTGCATGAAGACTAGAATTTCCCCTGCAGTGCACAGACCATATACTGCAGTGACATCACAGATAATAAAATATGTTGTTTAGGGCATTCTGATGGCGTGAAACATCATTTTCGACTCAGTGCTGAGAATATAACCTGTTATCTTAAGTGAAAAGTTTCTAAACATTAGCCCAGGATTTGGCATTTTTAGAATTTGGATATGTTATGCAATATGGCTTAGCAGGCAGTACTTGTGTGTTCACTGTATCTCTACGTATGCGAGTGAGAGAGAGGCAGAGCGAAATTGTGTTTGTGAAGATTTCCTGTGGAGATCACTGCAGGAAAATCTGATACAAGCCCCGTCAGTCATGATTCTTCCCCCACAAGGTGTGAAACAAGCATGAAAAAGTGCACATGCCACTGTGTAATCTGTTTTCTCCACACAAAAAGGATAAAAGAAGCCAGCAACACACAAGCAACAAATGCACACATTTTCCCCTGAATAATGCAAAAAATAGGACTAGTTCAAATTGACTTTGGATTGATTTGTGTGACATTTGAGCACGTTTTTAATGAAACTTACAACATCATGTGTGCATATGTGTTTAATGTAGCAAAGGGAGGTCGATCCATCTGTGTAGTTAAAAATGGATGAATAATTATAGAAAACGGGAGTGAATTAAGTCCCAAATGCATGTTCTAAAACATAATTCATACGCCTTCTTCTATATGCTCTCTAATGTGAACTATATGCAGCCTCACATTCACCCTTTAACCACTTACGGCAGGATTCTTTTACAATACGCATACATTGTTAATGAGCAGGGATATAATAGAAAATGGAGCACTAAAAAAAAAAAAAAAGAAAAAATCAACTGCTAACCAGCATCAACAATATTCCTTACAGATTTCTCATTTTGATCGCAAACACTAAAAATATCAGCTGCTGCTTCTTCATCTCTTCTTAACGCATGGGGACATCTCCAGAGAACTGTAACCAGGCAGGTGTGTTTACCGTTTTCTGGTTGTATCACGAGCGGGGGAGTTCAGCTCGGAAAGTCCAAATCTCCTTGTCAACATTCCTTTTCTTCAGCTGCCTGTAGGTTACCATGACAACACCTACTGTGCTGGGTAGGAGCAGCTCTGCATGCTCCGCCAGGACAGAAAGTAAAGACAGGTACTGTGCCACATTAGGAGCTCTGGGAATTTGTAAAAAAAAAAAAAAAAAAAAATATATATATATATATATATATACATATATATATATATATATATATATATATATACACATATATAAAATAAAATAAATAAATAAAATTCATGAAGCCTTTTTAAAATACTGCAGCCTTTTTCTTACAGTTGTAACCGTATATATACCTGTAATTATGTACGAATGTGACTTGTGGTTTCTTGGCATAACGGTGAGCTGATATGGAACAATGACGATAGGCTGAACTGATTACTTTTTCCCCTGCATTGCGGAGAAGTGCAGGTCGGTGTGTGGTGGGGGAAGTGGAGGGGTGAAAAAGAGGATTGGAGGATTTGGGCAGAATAAGAGGAGGAATGAGTAAGGGTAATGAGAACATGAAAGAGTTGGGGCCCACTCCCCCACCCCGGTGTCTCTTCTGTTCTAATATCGTCCCCTCTCCAGAGACAAGCCCTTAATTACCATTACAAGCCTGAGAGCTTTTAACAGAGGAGAATCCTACTTCTTTTCCTCTCTGTCGCTCCTTCTCACCGTTTGTTCGGTGACTCCTGATGATGCGTCAGGGAAATGTAAGCCTTTAATTACCGGTAAAAATTATGGCCTTTGTGAACAGGTAGTCGGTGCCTTTGCTTTCATCTCCCTTTCCGTCTGTTAATCGGCCCATTTTGATGACATAATAGAGGCTCTGTCCAACGAAGCCAAAGACAGACCCCCATTATACCTTGAGAGGCACTGTGGGGTATTATGTGATGATGCGATGATGAACTAAATAAACACTTCTTTATTTCGCAAGCAATTTTATACTGACTGAAAAAATGGCTGCAGCAACAAGTGCCAGTCCCCCATCTTTTCATCATGCACAGAACCCAGTGGGTTCATTGTGCGTCCACATCCACTCTCAGTTTGACCCTGTAAATAATGGCAATAGAAGTACAATTCCTCTAAACACTCCAGCTCATACAGGTTGTGAACCATTGCCTTTCTAACCTCTCTGCGCTCTAGCAAAAATGTAATTCAGACATTAAGAAACTACAGTAACTTGTTCTCTTACAAAATGTCTTTGTCACTGCTGTCTTATCATCGCTGCAGGCTCCACATTCTCCTTTTCTTTCATGCTTCTTTCATTTTTTGCCAGAGGGTTCGGGGACTGCTTTTCCCACCACTGTAGATTCATGTGAAATCTCCTTTTATGGACAAAATGAGACCAAAGAGAATGAAATTTTCCCTCAATGACACTGGGTGCCATGCTTCCGAAAGCTGGTGTCCAAGTGCCTTGAGAAAGGCAAGACACTTTGGCCTTTGACAAGATGAAGACAGAAAAAAAATCTGAAATCAACAATTAATGATATGCCTACTACTACTATAAGAAATGACATAAAGAAAAAGGTAGAAGAAGAGGAGAAAGAGTGCAGCTAAAAAGACGAAGTGCAGACATGCAGAGCAGAGAGAGGAGCTGTAGTTGGCTCCCGTCCAGGGGGCCGGAGGCCAACTAAACGGTGTGATTTGAACACTTGACGAGAAACATCACTTTAACGAACCAACGATGGCCTAGCTGCAGGCGCTGGCCCACTGACCACAACACAAACCCAGGCCAGACTAATTCTATCGAAACCAGAGCTCACCAACTGAGATCAAGTCACACTAACCCAGACAATCTACTAACCCAGTTATCACGCTACACCTTATCACACTGTCTTACTTCTGTCAAAGCACACACACAGTTTCCGTAATAAACCATATAGCTTCACACAGGGTAATTTGCTGCGATTTGGTGTAAATTCCAATTGAAGTTTATGAAATAATATTAACTCGAACAATTGGCAAGCAGAAGTTATGTCATTTATCACTTCCTCTGTATGGAATACAAAAAAGCAGCACAGCAAATAAATCTGGACCCATACTTAAAGCCCTGTTCAAAGATACACAACAAGATAATAGGCTAAAGACCTTCTGACCCTCTACTTCACACCAGTGCAACTAAATGCTTCTTTACCTTGCTTCTAACTCCTGGCTTTTAAAGTACAGATATTATTTATAGTGACTTAATATATGAATGAGCATAGTGCTTGTAATGGTGATTTTCTGCTGTTGCATTTCTCATATTGATAAAATGGCAAGAACTTAAAAAACAAGATGTATTCCGGTAACAGCTCTGTAAGGACTTGGTATCACTTCCATTAAATAGGGCTAACCATCGACACAGGACTTACTCAGGGGACGGGGTGGTGAGAACAAGGCACTTATCCAGGACAGGTGACATATAACCCATAAATACTGAGGAAAAACAACCCCATGTTCTAAAAGCAGCCTCTGGTGAAGTGACAGGCAGAGTTGCAGGTGATGCCATCAACCAGAGATGGACCAGTTCACACGACTACAACCTTTACCTCTTGACACTCTGAAACAGTTTGTCTTGCTGCAAGTCTTTCAGTCTACACACTCTGTGTACCCGTGATTTATCATTGACAATACAATGTTTTTGCCTTTTGATCAGTCCTCTCCTTTTCTAGCTCTAGATGTAAAACTTAGCTGTTCTACAGAAAGAGACATGCAATCATTATCACCATTTCTCATCTACTGGGAAGCGTGAATGTCTTTTCAAAACTCCATTTTAACAGGGAATCACTTCCTTCTGCTCAACAACTATATGCACAAATTTAGATTTTTTTGCACACCCTCTGGAGCTTTGCACATACTCCTAGCTTTATGCACACACCCTGTCTGGAGAATAGCACATCTAAGGAATTCATTTACAGTTTCTCTTTCATCTTGTTTCATGCAATAGATCACACATTTTTACTTCCTGAGGAAAGGCTCTGCATCTGTGCTTTATCTGCTGCATATGTTGGCCCTTTGCTTTGGAGCTAACCTTTTGGTGCTATCTGTTCCGAGTGCTCGTCTCACTACTATTTCCTCTATTCAATGTCTTGGCTTATCTTCTGAACATCACCTCGACCCTCCTTGTCCCATTTTTTCCCTCCATTACCTGGCTTCTCGCTGCGCTTCCTTTAAAGCACGGATTCCCAGACAAACGCAGTTGCACTCTCAACCATTTTTCTTTCTTTTCTGCCTTTCTACAACACAATGGGATGCCCACCCCTCTTCACCTCCCACACCTGTGCCTCTTATCTCCCTCCTCTCTCAGCACTCTGTCCTCCCTGTCATTCTTTGGTTTTGGAACCTGACCCTCAGATCTCAACACATCACTTCACCTACTTTCAACCGAGGCCCGGAAACACACATGAACCTCCTGACTTCTGCTCTCTTTGGGTTGCTTTGATTCTCTTTTACTCTCATTTCTTATTTCTTTCTGTGGCCAGTATCCGTTTTTATTTCTTGTTCACCTCAATCACTTCACCATCCCATCCCACATCATCCAACTTTTTGTTTTTTACAACCCACCACTTCCTTTCCATGACCACTAAGTGCATGTCCGGTAGATTCAGGGCATTTGTGATGGAGTGCAGATTGAGCTCCAGTCGCAGGAGGCCTACGTGTTGATAAATCTAAATCAAGGCTGACAAATGACTTGTGCCGAGTGAGCTGGAGACACTGGGACAGGGGCGCTGGGGAAAACAGAAATGTTTACACACTAACACAGGCTGATGATGTCCCCTGGTACTTGCCAAGCACAGGGATAATTTCACTCTGGTGAAATACCTGTGGGAGCTGTGCAGACCTGCTTCTCAGGATGACTCTCAACCAATCAGAGTGGCAACAAGGGAGCGTGCAAGGACGTTAATTACTGCAATGATTTCCTGTGAGAACAAGGCTGTGTTTGATTTGTGTGTGTATTTGCATGTGTGTAAGTGTGTGTACAGGATGCTCTATCATGTCAGGGGAAGAGCATCAGTCAGGGCCTTCTTGATTAAATAAACTCCAATCTACAAATCTTTACGATGATGCCTCCTCAGTCATTTTTTCCCGGTTTTTGTCACTCTGGCCATTACTCAAATGCCCTGATATTGTCATGATGTCACATATTCCTCAGCATAAATCTAACAGAAAAATACATCAAAACACATCACATCATATCCCATTTTCACTTTTCTCTTCTAGTCCCTGAGGACCATTACTATAAAAGAATACAGCTAGGGTTTGGTTTCTATAGAAACAGAAAAGTCCATCTTGCCTTCACAGTTTATTCACAGGCAAAAAAAAGGTGCCAATTATCTCCAGAAATTTTAAACTGGGTTTGCTTATACATTCAATATACACATATATATATATAGATTATATTTTTTTGGGATGGTTAATCCCATGACAGTAAACAACTACACTGATTGATGCTCATGCCTCAAATAACATGCAACATGTGCTTTACACTCAGCAGGACACCTAGTATCCTACATAATCTGCATACCAACCAGCTGCAACAACATCTGCATTTAGACTAAAGTGTGAACACACACAGCTACTTATCACAAAGGCAATCACTAAAATATAGAGCTCAGTACCCCAGTTTTGTCCATGCTCCACTAGGCTCAGAGAAAGTGTGAGTGATTATTTTCTCTGACAACAGAAGCTGTACCTTATGGTGGTCTCTAATTGATTCTATAAAGAGACAGGTATTACCAGTGAGTCAGCGTGGTAATTCATTTCATAGACAAGTGGCCTGAGATACAGTCAGTAACCACGAGTATGTGTATCTATGTATGTGCTTCTACATTATTAAATGAAATTTGTCTGAGTTGAATTAGTGCATTGATTTCTTAACAATTTTGGCTTCCTGTGAGCAAGGTTCCGGTGTTGATACAGTCCTGATTCTCTTACATCTTTTTATTCATCCAAGAAGGTGAAGTGCTAAATATGTGCATGTGCGTCAGTAGGTTGGGCTAAATGGTCTTGAAAACTGCAAATGACCTTCAAGGATGGATGAATGATTTACCAGGGATAATCTGTTGAAGACTCTGTCGCTCTTTCAGAACTGACTCACAAACACTGAACTGCCGACACTCGTCTGTTTTCACTCGTTTTTCGACATACAGTGCACAAACATATGACTTTTCAATCACTGAGATTGTAGCTGATCTTGGCTCTGTGTTCTGGCTTCAAATAATAATTTGAATTAAAGCCCACTGAAAAAAAAAAAATGTGGTAAAAAGAAAATATGGAAAAAATGCAATAAAAAATAAATTAACCCTTTCATGCACGTATGCACAGCAAATAAAAATAGAGAAATTTCTGGTGTTGGATAAGGGTATGAACAGTCTTACTCTTTAAGAGTGAATGTAACTCTGGTCATAGTGTGATAAGTTTGATTTCACACTCAAGAAGTCAAAGGAGTTAAATGAGGATTCCTGTGAATTTACACCGGTAGTGTTATGTGTGGTCATGCATTTCTACCAAATATGTAAATATAATTAAAAATAAAAAAGTAATTTCAGAAAAACATATGACTATTGTAGAAGTTTTATAGGATCATGTGGACAGAGAAAAAGATAAAAGCCCATGGAAGCCTCTGGGACATTCTGATGGTGTGTAATATAACACAAGATAATTTAAGAAAACATCCAGACAGTCGACTTAAAAGAGTTAAAGATTTACTAAATCCAAATGGAGGTCACACCACATACTGACCATTACAGCCCTGCAAAAACAAAAAAGCTATAGGCTGCCTAAGACTTTTGCACAATAATGTATGTGGACAGTTAAATAACCTCAGATAAATCATAATTCAGTCCAATTTAGAAGACAATCAATAATAAAACTGCATCAGTTATCCTATAATGCATGCATCAAAGATCCCCCTCTGGCTGTTGTTGAAAAAAACAAAACAGAACAAACAAACAAAAAAATGAGAGAGGAAATATGATTAGTATGAAAACAGTTATCAGTTTGATGCTGAAACTGATTTCTTCGTATTTCTCTGTACTAGTTCCTGTTGGATCTGTTCAGGAGTTTGTGATATGGAGTAAAACACCATGACAAACCTTTGAGACAGAGGAACTTCCTTTGCTTTGCTGTGTTAATCTCTATTAAATATTGTGAAATCATTACTTAGTTTACACCTAAATCAATAGACACTACTTATTTTTATGTAGAAGATTATATCCCAGATATATTAAATGGCAGTTTTGTCTATACACTAATCCTGCAGGTACAAATGACATGGTACACACTGCAATTAATGGAACTGATTTGCAGTAAACTTTCTATACCCTGTGTATACTTCTGTACATAGTTATTTGCAGCTAAATAAATACACCATTTTGTGAATTTACAGTTCAGTTTGTTGAAGGAACTTAAAACGGAATGAGGGTGTATGTAATATCCATGTGTAAAACTGAGGGGAGCAGGAAATAGAGACAGATTTTCTTTGCTGCATTTCAACTACATTGATTATGGATGATGGGTGTTGTAAAGTTTTTGCAAAGTTTGTACCATTCCAAAAGTCTATAAACGCAGGCACTTATAACGTGATGATCAACAGAATTGATCATGGTATGAAAACTGTAAACCTGTGGTGAAAAAGCACAATTTTCTTTAATAGTTTTTCTCAAGGGTATAGTGAGTGGGCCAGTGGTTCAGTGTTCCATTATTTCCAACAACCCATCTGCTGCTAGCTCACACCCACCACAAATGCAAATCTGACTGAAAGATCCAAAGCAGAGGCCCACTAAAAAGCTGTTTGCTAAACTTTGTAATTGCTACAAGATGTTGTTCTATCAAACCTTCTATCACACAGATGACAACTGGAGGCGTTCTACTGTTAAAAAAAAAAAAAAAAAGTCTGGGGCTGTTTTAAAGATCAAAGGGCCTATGATTAATATTATAGAAAAAAGGTGTTAAGTGCCATGTTGGTTGTGAAAATTCTAAAACTTTTTTTCTTCATTGATATCGCTTTGGTTAAAACAAGCCTCACACTGCTTGTAAAGTCATCAGCATTTACTCGCTGATAGCCTAAGGTGTAAAAGAAAAAGAAAATCAATGGAATTTATATAAAATTTCCTGTGAGAATATGAGCTATCCAATGTCACAGTGGTGAAGAAAATGGGTTTTCTACAAAGTGGGAGTGCAGATGCAAACGAATCCACGGTGTGATCTGTTTAACAACAATCATGCCTAACACATGCTATGACTTCATTTCCTGCATTGTTCAATCTATTTTCCTTCTCCCTGTTATTTTGTCTCCCACTTCTACTCCTCACTCCTATCCCATTCACTGCAGGCTTTTAGTCTGTGTGGAATCTTGCCGCAGTACACTCTGTGAATGCTAATATGTTAGGCTGATGTGGGTCAGGACTTAATCCTGTAGAAATGATTATCGCTGCACGACTGGAACTTCTCCTGTAGGATATCATTACCATTCTGTACTTTTCCACTGCACTGCACTATCATCCCCACTAAGACAACTACATCACTCCAGAGAAACGGAAACAATCAAAATGAAAATCACATGTTGTTGCACCCAACTGGGAAATATATTTTCTTTTGTGTATTCTCTGGTAATTACTGTAAGTGTCTGTGTGGGGATACTGTGTGTGTAACAGTGGGAGGGCATGCACTGTAAATACATTATGGGATCAAACTTGCACATTATTTTTACTTCCCTACAGTCCTTTTATGATACAGATGTGACTCTGAAATTGAGATATTTAGCACGGTGAGTTAGCAAGGTAACAGATGACACAGGTGAAGTCCCAGATGAGGATAAAAAAAAAAAAAAAAAAACATAGTAGAGCTTTATTTCTGTGTCTTTGCTGATAAACTGGTGATGCATCGATACTGATTCAGGGTATGAACCTGACCTGGAGGCAAAAGCTCAAAATTTTACAGTTGGTCTAGATTTAAACCCTTCCCTATGGTCATGAGCTCAGGGTGGCGACAAAAAAGGAGAGTGAGAATAGAAGCAGTCAAATGAGTTCTTTAGCCTAATACAGACTTCACAGGAAGGACCTCAGACAGCCAGAGGAAGTCTAAAAAAGAAAAAAAAAATTCCCACTCTGACCACAAAACTCCATTAAAGCCAGATATAAGCAGCATTTATCATGGTCTTTCAAACGAAGATGACCTGGGACAAAATTCTGAGAGAAATTCTAACTCAGTCTCACTGTGTGACAGCTGCTATGGCCTACATCCTCTAAGTAGATAGATAGATAGATAGATAGATAGATAGATAGATAGATAGATAGATAGATAGATAGATAGATAGATAGATAGATAGATAGATAGATAGATACTTTATTCAGCCCCAAGTGGGAAATTTACTGGTTCCAGTAGTATCCACAAATTTAAATAAAAAACTTAAAACACAACAGTAAAAAACATTTTAAACACAATAGTTAAAAATAGGACCAATGACCCTGTAGCTTACCAGCCAAATTAAAAGCTTTGGGAAATGTATCCAGATGCCATTTATTATCACCCAGTTATATGCATTTATTATATTACAGAAATGGCCCATGTTTTGGTCATATTTCAATCAGATCTGTAAAAAAATTCCAATTCCAACTTGATATCATTGATACTTACTGATTTATTGGATCAATCCACTTCCTATCTCTTATAATGGGGACATTTTTCAAAGTTGCACCAAATCCAGAATCAGATCCCGATCCAAATAATTTCAATACCTTGTGTTGACATCATCATAAAGAAGCTGTATACCAAGTTTGAAGTCAATCAGAACTGGAGTTTGGGAGAAGAAGACGATTGAAATTTTTCCCCATAAGAGCCCATGTTAAATTTTCCGTAAGTTCCCGGATCCAGAAGAAGATCCTGATCAGCATGTGGCCATTATGTTTTGGTCATCTCCCCATCAGGGCTGGACTGTAGAGATTTACACTGGATATCATTTATATTTACTGAGTTCTTGCATCGATCCACTTCCTATCGCTTATAATCAGGAAATTTTTCAAAGTCGCACCAAATCCAGAATCAGATCCAGATCCAAATAATTTCACTAACTTTTGTTGACATCATCATAAAGAAGCTGTATACCAAGTTTGAAGTCAATTGGAATTGTAGTTTCGGAGAAGACGATTGAAAGTTTTGTAACGGACAACAGACGACGACAGGCGACGATGCCGGACGCCGCATGACGACAATAGCTTATGGGCCTATCAGCCGGTAAGCTAAAAACACAAAGAGTCAGTGCAAATTCCACAAAGAGTCAGTGCAAAAGAGACTGTTGTGTTAAGAGAGTCTGTGCAAAGGATATAGTACAACCAAACCAAACCAAACTAAAGGAATTCTGCATGTTGCATGAAGTTGATCGATGATGCATTGATCAACATGGTCTACTATATGTACAGGCTACTAAAAATACCAACCTCAAGCTTTTGCAGAATAGATGACTCAAGTTAGCCTCTTTTCCCCACACCACTGTTGTAGCAGCATAAACATTAGCATGGCTTCAGTGTTAACATCTACAGCACCACTGATAGAAAACATACACTGAGGATATATTATTCTTCCTTTTTCATAGGCAGAAAGCTCGAACAGACCCTGGCTTTTGGAGGATGGTCATCTGCCTTGAGAGAGAGATTGGGGGAGGGGGGTAGAAGGAGGGAGACATATGGATGGACAGGAAATTGAACTAAAACTGTTAAAAACTAAAAGAGCTGGTGCTAGTATAACTACCAATACAAATACCCATAACTGCCCACACTACTACTCCAGATACAAGTACTAACAGTGGATATACTACCACTGCAGCTGTTAGTATCAATAATAATAGCAACCTCTACCATCCAGGTAACTATATAATAAATATCACAACTATATGGATACATGAATAATGATGACGGAGGCAGGAGAGAAGCAGAACCCTAGCAGCAGGTCCACAGGTTGTGCTCATGTTCATTAGATCCACTCCCCAACGTGTGCTGGGAATACACTTGTAGGTCTACTGAAATCTCATGTACCGTAAGAGGCTTTATGGGTCCCAGTGTAAAAAAATAAATAAATAAAGAGTATTTGTAAAAAGAGCACTAAATATTATTGCGAACAAAAATATTGTCATTTATAGGTTTTAGTAGTTTTACAATCAACAAATTCGCATTCACTCCAACACCAAACTGCATCTTGGCTTCTCTATCAGTCTGTCACATTGACAGTGGCTGCTTTATGCCACTCCTCCTCAGAAAATGCAAACAGCTTGGCTTTGTTTGACGCTCTGTGACCTTCTGTCCTCCTCTTGATCACATTCCAAAGGTTTTCAGTGAGGTCAGGAAATTTATGGTTGTCAGTTCATTTTTTTTCCCAGAGCTGTATATTATGTGCTTGGGTAAAGGAAGAGGAACGTGTGGGTAGAAACGATGTAGATACACAATCAACACGGTGTTAGAAATAATGCATTAATCATGTATGGTATGTGCATATATCTGTATGCATGGATGGATGTGGAAGGTGTGCATGGTGTACATCAGTACATTTTCATGCTGTTAATTCACACAGGTAAAAGGCCAAGCCACCTGGGGAGTTTGGTAATAGGCAACACACATATAGACATAAAGCCAAATGGGAATACTGTTCTAAAGTAATATGAGAGCATGCTTGAACAACCATTTAGGGTAGACAGGCTGTCAGCAGAGTGGTGGTAACATTAAGAAATTAACTTTCACCTATCTTCTGCTGCAAATAAAGTGGATATACTGTTAACCCCACAAATGTAATAACTTCCACAAACGTAATAAACCACAAACGTAATAAAAATTTGCAACTTTTAACACAATAATCCCATAAATGTAATAACTTTCCCACAAATGTAATAACAGTCGCCTACCACAAACGTAACACCTCATTTTTCCACAGTGTGCTCCTACCCTCTCCACTGTAAACATAATCATATCCAGACATTTTATTTATATGGTTCAAACACAGGCTTCTATTATACTTAATGAGAATAAATAACCAGTTCATACTGAAGCTTTTCTAATAAAACCTTTACAACATTTTTGCCCATTCTGTTTTGTTCCTCTACTTGTATTTGTAATTAAACACCTATTAATCTGCAATTAGTACCATGTGGTGTAACTGCAACATTTGATCATTCTAAAAAGGCAAGTATCCAGAGGACAAGAATAAATGGGAAGAAAGAGAAAGATGAATGAATATTTATGCATGCATTACTTAAATGTATGTGATGAACTAATTTATTATATTTGTGGGAAGTTAATACAATTTTGGAAACTGAAGATTTTTACAGTCTCACAAACGTAATAAATGAGGTCTTACATTTGTGGTAGGCAACTGTTATTACGTTTGTGGGATTATTAAGTAAAAAGCTGCAAATTTTTTATTACATTTGCAGTTTATAACATTTGTGGGGTTAACATATATTTGTTGTATTGATTTTCCTCAAGATAATGCTGGATATAGTCATATTTTGGTTTTAGAGATCAGTAACTAACATGTTATACACCTGTAGATAGATAGATAGATAGATAGATAGATAGATAGATAGATAGATAGATAGATAGATAGATAGATAGATTGAGAGTGAGAGAGAGTGAGTCTGGGAAAGGGAATCACAAAAAAGAGAGATATAAATTGAAGGGGTGATGGAGTTGGAGCAGGAAAATAGACGGAGAAGTCCAAAACCAATGAGCAGCAAAGAATGTGATGAGGAGGAACAGCGCGAAGGAGTGAAAGTGACAGATTACTTGTGAAACACGGCATGATCTAGAGAGCCTGTTCTTCTGTAGAGAACAAGAGATGAGGTCAGGGGAGTCCTTGTAAGCATGGCTACACTTGCACATACGTAAAGGTGACTAATTTCCCCATTTTCCAGTTGAGGACAAAGACTTGTAATGGCTCTCTTTGGGTGAACTCAATGAAGGTGCTCACTTTAGCCCCACATTATGCTCCACTCAATACACAGCTGTTTTCAGTCTGCCTCACTTTTAAAGGTCACACAGAAAACTGCCAACACACAAAAGGTCATGTTATCTCTAATAGGGGAATGCATGCGATTAGAAAGCCACTGAGTGAAAGAAAAAATTAAGTAGGAAGAAGAAGAGAGAAAGGAGATTAATATAGTAGCAAGTCAGCAGACTGAAGTTCTGTAGGCATCGTCTCCACAGCCACATCTTATATGGAAAAGGCCACGCCAATATCATGACATTTAGCTGGGTCCATTACTAGAACATTTAAATTTTGAGCACAAAATAAGGACTTAAGTTATATATCAAGAGTTGTGCGCCTCTGTTTTTACGAAACTTCTTTCACAGTAATAGTGAGAGCAGTTATTAATTTGCAGAGCTGTTTCTAAATAAACCAACGCAGCAGCATTCCAAATTCTGCATAATGAAGAAACATGTAAGCCAGTGCAACAGTGCGACTCACTGATGTGTTTTTAATGGTTTTTGGACAACAATGGAGATTTATGTCATACAGATAGGAGTTAAATCAGGTTTGGAATACACAGGCAGTATTTGGTGAGAGAGTGACTTTAATTTAGTTTTTCATGGGATTTGTTGGCAAAAAAGAAAAAAACAACAACAAATTTTTGCCATTTTAAACTCTATTCAGCAAGATGAATGGCACTGAGACAAATACATGTAAAATGCATGTTTTACACCACTTCTTCATTTAAATCAAATACCAGCACTATGGTTTTTCTAGGGAGTGCTTTGTTAGGGATATTTTGAAGCATTTAGAAGAACACATAATGCTGTTTTAGTGGGGAGGACTTGTTCAGAGTGGAGAGACCAGCACTTCACTGGAATGCAGGAACAAACCAACTTCAGTGACTAAAACAAACACCCTCTTAAAGAGTCCCTCTGTAATAATCACAATGCAAGCCATGTAAGTGTGGCCTTATGTAACACTGTGATGCAGCACTTAGGATGACGGTCTCTTTGGGATGCTAAATACAGCACATTCATGTCTGGGCAAACCATAATTATTACAGTAAATGTCAGATTGTTCGAGACATTTTTATACATCTAATTGTGCCATCATGACTAGTAGTGCACACATGGACAGTCATTAATAAAGGGATGGTGTGTTTCTTATATGTGATTGCATTAAAAAATAAGAATTACATTAAATGATGATTTAATGATTTTCGCAAAGGACTAAAAAACAGCCTAGACTATAATAATATTGTAAAAGTAAAGCAAATAGGCATTTGAATGGTATCGTAGATGTTATGGATTTTTCTATTATGGGTGAAAAGTACAATAGGAAATAACAGGAGATTATATATGAATATATACGCAAGACCAATCCTCCCACACATAAACCCACAACCCCAGCTGCACGCTGCCCAGTAATCCTAGAGGATCTTTCCTTTTGTTTCAAAGGGAGTAATTATTACTGTGGTGGGTACTTATTAAGGAAAGTAAAGCTGGTAGTTAAATTGCTTATTCTGCCATTGTTTAATACTAATAACACATTTCAGAGGTTGAAGGGAGTAGTTAAGGGAGGAAGGAAAGAAGTGGGAAGGAGAAAAGAGCTGAAAAAAGGAAGAACTTGAGAGGGAAGCTAAAATAGCAAAGGAAAATAAAGCTTTGTTTCATCCTACCGCTGGTTAAAGTGAAGCTTTAAAGAGGAGTTACACATTTTCATTTGAAACTATATTATTTTATGTGATCAAAATAAAATATCAGCGGGATTTAGTGAAGCAGCGTGTTGAAATACAGTCACTATAGTCAAGTCGAGCATGCTTAAGTTATAGATCAATTAAAAAAGAAAAAAAACTTAAATTGTGGCTGAGGAGCTGATTCATTGTACGGAAAGACAGGGACAGAGAAAAGCTGACAGAGAAATAGAGCAAGGGAGAGAAAGGGAAGCAAGAGAGACAAAGACAGAGAAAGTCCATTAACACACTTGTAAATGAGTCTCAGCTATTTACCCCACACTGGGCTTCTTGAATTACTGACTGTGTTCAGGATGCAGATTGCGGATGGCAATTAAAGATGAACTGTGTGCACAGACACGCACGCACGCACGCACGCACGCACACACACACACACACACACACACACAGCTACAGATCCACACACACAGACACGTGCAAAAAGCCTACATACACGCCTTTACTCTCTCTAAGGCAGCAGTTTGGTGCAGATCTACTGATCTCCATAGCAACATTCACTGCTGTGGGCGATGGTGACATCATGAAGATTGATTGTCATAAAAAAGTAACAGTAGAGCAAAAAGAGGCCAGCAGTATTAGAGGTGTTAGCTTAAGTGCAACAGTGCTCCTCGCTGCTGGATGAAGCCATGGCCCCCAGCTGGAGGTCCTCTGTGGTTAATGAAGAACAGACGTGTGCGGGACGCCTCAGCTGGTCTCCGAATACTGTCAACAGTAAGGATGGAGAGGTTGGCTTACGTAAGAGAAGGAAAGAGATAGAGAGCTAGATATCTCTCTGGGGCTCAAATGTTCAGTGTGGTCCCTCTCCTCTCCTGTCTGTTTATCCTCCTCCTGTTTCTCAACTCTATGTCCTTATCTTTTTCTGTCCAACAGCCTCCTCTCAACCCTCCTTTCTTGTCTCTCTTCACACCACTGAGTGATCTCCCCCTCTTTCTGCTAACTCCTTTACTCTGAACCACAGCACAGTGTAGTGGGGTGACTAACTACATCGTCCAGATACAGCCACTCGCTCGCCGGAAACATCAGAGCCCTGAAGTTTGGAAGTTCTGCATTTGCCTCCTTTTTTTCTCTCCACCCTGTCTATTTTTTGGCACTTGTTTTTCTTCATTTTTCTGTTACATAAGACAGACAGAAGTGGAGCAAGCTTCAAAGTGAATGGCAAAGCCGCCTTTTCCCCTGCTCGCTTTGCTGTTCATGCATGTCATTCCAGTGCCAGCTCCCTCCCCCCTTTCCATCCATCTCTCCCTATCCTCATCTTTCCTTTCTCCCTCTTCTATCCTATCCTGTATCATTTTTTTTAAACGTTTCCTCTCTCCCTTTTAGGTCAATAAGTCAATTTTCACTGAATTTCCTGTGTATGTAGAGTGTGTTTATGTAATTGCATGTCATGTAATTCTTTAAGACATCCTTTGACCTTGTCATTGACACCTTGACCAAGTGAAAGTGGCAGTGACTGTAGGAAGAGATGATAGGGCAGTTTCTGGAAGTAGAAAACCACTCATTATGTCCGCTGCTTCTTCCTCCTGTCTGCCCTTGTTACATACAGAGTGATGCAGGGATGAGCGGGCGCTCCTTCTCTTTGATTACCTGTCACTGAGCTTGAGCTTCAGACTCAGACGAGGTAAAAGCTACCATTACCTAAATCATCTCTCTTAAAAGACATCCCTTTGCTTAAAAAGGGAGAAACTCGTACTGATGACTGATTTAACGCAACTGCCTGGGACAGCCTGGATAATGGTTGCCTTACAAATACTGACACAAACACACATGGACAAAGACATGGCAGGCATTACTGAATAAACAGTCACCTAATGTCTTCTATAAAAAGATGCTCTTGCACAGAGTTAGCTGCACTTTCTGAGCCTGTGTGCAGAAACCCATCACACAAACAACTTACATGACACTATAGCGTGATTAAATACTCATTATACGCTTGGAATACAAACAGAGGGTATTTCAGGTGAAAACTTTGCTCTGTGACTGCAAAGGTTTTGCTTTGCTTTGCACTACTGTCCTCTTCTTCTGCCTATGGAGGAAGAAATAGAAAAAAACTACAGAGAAACCACACTTAATGGGTGAAATAACTGATTCGCTGGGCTGAGGAGCCCAGTCAGACAGCTCTTTCTCACCGACTGCTTCCACCACTGATTTAACGTGCTGAATCGGCTGAACAGCTGCTGATAAAAACTAACAGAGCTGGGCACACCGCAAAAACTGCAGTCATTTAAGGACAATGCCTGGCAGTTCAGCATCAGCATGGTGCCTTTACAGAGGATAAAACCAAATTCTTATATTGAACAGAAATCAGAGATCAAGGATCCACGGCTTTCTTGCATATCCTTTAAGGTCTGACTGTCTATGGGGAGTAAATGTTAAGGCACAAATAAACAAGCGATTGTAGGTTACACACAGTGGGGTATTTGTCTGTCTTTATTGCCTGCTATGTGGTGCTGTTTCTGTCTCACTCTTTGTATATTTTCCTCATTCTCCGCCTTCCTCCCTCTCCCTTTCCTGTTAGGCATGTGTAGAGGAGCAGTTAGTTCATTTATCATACCGCAGACTCCCGCTCTCAGCTCCAGACCCTGTGATTAATGACGACCGTTCACACACTTAAACATTTAGCTTTGTTTCGCTGTCACACTTGCTACCATACTGGTCATCATGAGTTAGTTAATGCTTGGTCATTGGGGGACTTCTACCAAATTGAATGATGACAGCATGACCTTTAAGGGCAGATTTTCATTATGTTATGTTTTTTCATTTGTGATAGAATAAAAAAACTGCCATTGATGGTAAAAAAAAAATATGTTAGTATCCAATTTGGGAAAAAGATGCATACTGTTTTACTTAAAGATAAAATACATTTTCAAAAGCAGATAAAATAATAATCTTTCCAATTTATCACTTATTACAACTAGATGAGTGGTGGTGTATTTTCCTGCAGAGTGAACTGTTTATGCCTGTACTTTCATAGTTTCTGTCTGTTTTTGCTATGTTTGGGATGTTTGTGGGTTTGCACCTTTGGGAAGTGTATTTGCATCTCTAGCCAATAACATCACAGTGCTGAGTATGTGGGTGGTACGCCGTATAAACTTCCTTTGTCTTTTCTCTTAAGGCTTACTACATGTGTCTACCTGCAAGACGACTGTTGGGGATGAGATAACAGTGATATACATAACTCTCAGCCATAGAAAGGAAGAAGTGTGCATTTTGGCGGCTTTTTCCTCAAAACCAGCTCATATGGGTAACTGCACGTTAACTGTCAGAAGATGTTTTTGAACACTTTTTTTTTCTCTCTCTAACGCTGCACCTTTTTTCAGTCACTGTAAAACTCCCTCAGTGTTCATTCAGTGGGGCGGAGGGGTGCAATACGGCAAAAAATCTGATCACAATATTTGTTTCCGCATTGATCGATACTGATACTTATTATAATATATAATCTGATAATACCTTCAGAAAGCTGAGAAAAGCAGGTTAATTGACTCAACGTTAGAATATTAACATAGTAATATTAGTATCTGGAAGACAAGAAAAACAACTGTGGCCATTTAACCCTATAATGCCAAATGTATCATATTTGATACATGAGTTTTGAAGCCCTCTATATGATCAGTGTGATTTTTTTTCTTGAAAAACCTGATGCACACAATTAGATACATGCAATACACAGATAATCCACCAGGGGGGAGGAATTCATTCACCAGAGGACTTTCCAGTGGCACTACGTGATTGTCATTAATAAGGAAGGAGGCAGCTTTGCCAATTTTGAAAAGGAATTACCAATTTGTTAGACATGTTTGTGTTATATTATGTTTTTGTTTGTTCAAAAATAATAATATTTGAGCATTGAGACCCAATGTATCAAATATGATATAAAATTGAAACTCATACATGGAAATTGATATTTGAAAAAAAAACATTGGGGTTGTTCAGAAGGACCAATAAAGGCTCCAGTTTTAAGAACTGGAATTTTCTCTCAGTGATTTAATGGTTGAAGTTTTACAGGGTTAACCCATTAAGACCCAAATATCCACTGATGATCCAAACCATCTACTGAGAAAAAATGTTTTAATAACTTTAAAACTGCTAATCCTATCAATACGCTGAGGTAATCCGTGTAAAATATAGTTTGTTGTCTTTTCATCTAGACATTCAGAGTCTTCGTGGTGAACGTGGAAACACTCATCTTCTACAACATTGATTCACCAGTAAAAACCATGGAGTTTGATCAATGACAGTGGATGGACACACTTCATTTATGTTCAGTTAATGATAGATTTGACTGAAAAAGTAACCTCTTTTTTAAATTTTTTTTTCTGTATTTGATATAATAACCCTTAAGTGTAATCCCATCGTGATGATTAAAGTACATGATCAATACATTAAATATAGGAAAACACCTGATTGTCAATGAAAAAACGCAAAATATACAGAATAATTTTATGATATCTGGTGATAAATCACTTAAGAAAGGTTAAATAGAGAGAACAATTCATTTGAGAACTGCCACAAAAGAAGCACTGGGTCTTTATGGGTTAAGTAAGGGTTCCTCAATTTCCGAGGGACACTTGAACGCAACACTTTATCTGTCAGAGTTTGTAAGGAGTGCATCCCTGTTCTTTTCTGGCTGTCAGACTCCGACACAGACACCAACAGGATGTCTGTAAATGAGACCAAAACACAGAACAGAATCTCAGTGGAGTTTTTACGTCTTTTATACAAACATTTACCTGCCAGCGTGATGAATAGCCTTCCAAGATTTACTCGCCAAATGGATAATCTACTTCCATGTGAGGCTTAGATCTATTCATACTGTGTAAAAATGTCCAAAGTGTCTCATTGTTGTGCACATAAATTTTATTGCAATCCTATTTTGGGATTGTTTTATTGCCCGGCCCTAGTCTGTATAAAATCAACTAGCAAGAAATGTGACACAGTTTACCTCTGTATTAAATTATGAGTGCAAATTATGCTGACAATATCCTCTACTAAGAAATCTAAACAGATAATTAATATGATCTGCCCAACGCATTTATTTTCTCTGTAAGACAACAAACCTCTCTAACAACACTACTGCCAACACTATTGTCCCTGCCCAGGCTGACACATAAACAGAAAAACACACCGACATTACTATGCTTTTACAGATGTACTTTCATGCATGTCTGAGCATAACAAAGGAATAGTTATAGTGATGGAAGAAGAGAGAGGAAAGAGATACACAGAGAAAATGAATGTGTGTGTGTGTTTTTTAAGATACACACCGACAAAGAGCGCAGGAGAGACAGAGTAATTTAGTGAAGTGACTCTGAGTTGACCTTTAGTAACTCTCCAGAGCAATGCCAATTTCAATTTCAGCTTTCTCCATGGAAAGGTGACGTGTCAGGTGTCACAGTTAGGTGTGTAAGATCAAGGATGTCTTCACTGCGGTAGACTTTTTGGTGATGGGAGGAAAGAGAAGAGAAAATCAGAAAGAGCGGAGAAGATAGGGTGTCAGGGATTTGAAAATCATCCTCCAGCAAGTAGAGGTCATGAAGTGAGGTGGGGGAAAAGAGAACAGAGGTAAGGGGTAAAAGATGAGACAACACAGAAAAACAGAGGGAAGGAGCAAAGTACAGAAAAGACACAAAGGGATGAAAGAGTCAAAGGAACCTTTAGACGATGCGCTGTGAGTTCTAAGTGCAAAAATACAGCCTTATGCAATAAAATTAAGTCATATCAGAAAAAATCGGTCCCTTGATACGTAGCGAGGCCAACAAGTCTGTTTTTCAGAAGTGCAGATTCCAGCAGAATACCAAAAAATCAAACGCTGTACTAGAGTTAGTAAGGTATCAAAGATATTCAATTTGTGTCGCTTCCCACAAAAGCTGGGTGATTTGCAATCAGTCAGTGTCCATCTCCTGTCAAACTTCACTAAGATTGGATTCAAAAAATGCTATGTATTTACTTTACCCAACACAAGAGAATCCGCTGACAGCAGCAATACCACTGAAATGAAAACAACTTGTCACTGTTTAGTGTCCAGTAAATGACATCACTAGACTGTGTATGAAGAGGGAGAGATTTAGATTTTTCAGTGCATCAACCATGTGCACTGAGGTTGTCCAAAAAAAAAAAAAAAAGAAACAGGATTTCTAAAACACCAAGGAAATCTGAAATGTCAGTATCTTTGAGTGTCATTCTCTTACCAGACGGCTGCTGTGGTCTATGCTCAATGTAAAAAACCATAAAAACAATTTGACAATATCTATCAATATCTATCAAACTACACAATATTATCTATAAAATATGAGAAAAGAAATGTAAGAATATTCTTGAGGGTTTTTTTTCTGCTATTTCAACATCAGTGTATAATACTAAAGTGAATTGCCTGTGAATTTTCTGGGCGTTTTCACAAATCTGTTTGGTCTGGACTTTTTCCAGTTTGATTCAAAACAAATTTGCAGGTGTGAGACCTCACTTGTTTGGTTCATGCACAGTGTGAAAACATTTTTTGGATAGCTTGAACTGCCATGAATGTCACAGTTATCTTTTGAAAAACAAAATAAGAAGGAAAACAAATGAAAATGGATGAAGTTAAAATTCAAATAAATGAATAACATGCCAATCCAGTCTCGTGGCTGTCTGTAAAGGAGGATGTAGCACACATAGACAAAAAAAAAAAAAAAAAAAAGGCTGGATGTATTTGTCCACTTTCAATATTGCAGTATGAAAGCAACACCAACTGGAAATCATATATCACAACATTACTATTGGTTGAACTTTCAAGTGTGAAAATGCCTGCAGAGATGAGATCACAAGTACAAGTCAAGTCACAATTCTCATATGTTTCTAATGAGCATTCGATCGGCCGCACGCCATGTTCCCTGCTCAGGAAAACTATTGTTATATCTAATGAAGTCACAGCATGTACAGCATTACCACACCTTTATCGATTCACAAAGAGCAGTGTTTTTCAACCTTGGGGTCAGGACCCCACGTGGGGTCATCTGGAATTCAAATGGGGTCACCTGAAATTTGTAGTAATTCATAAAAATAAGAATTAAAACTTATTAATAAAAATATATGGTGAGCTGAGAGAGACAATCACAATACATAAAATACATGACAAACTTTGAAGCTGAAATTGAAGCACTGTGGTACTGCACTGCAAAAATCTATATTTTTCTCATTTCTAGTCAAAACATCTCATCACACTTAAAATAAGACATAACCACCTAAAAAGTAACTTGTAAGTGAGACATAAGAACTTATTTTTGGATGATAGATCTTGCAAATCTTATTTCAAGAAATATTACCAAGATAATTTTCACTTGTTCCATTGGCAGAATCTTTTGCTTAATTCAATATTTTTTTTTGCTTAATTCATGTAGAAAAAAAATCTGCCAATGGAACAAGTGAAAATTATCTTGGTAAGATTTCTTGAAATAAGATTTTCAAGATCTATTGTCTAAAAATAAGTTCTTATATCTCACAAGTTAATCTTTAGGTGATTATGTCCTATTTTAAGTGTGATGAGATATTTTGACTAGAAATGGGAAAAATCCACTTGGTAAGATTTAGATTTTTGCAGTGGGTTTATCTTTCAAGTGTTCATTGTGGTCGGTTTAAGATGCTGCAGCTAGTTACTGTTATTGTTATTGTTTGTTCTGTATTAATTGTCAGTCTTGTAAATCCAAGCTGGACTGACTGTACATATCCAGACCAAGGAAAATAAAATTCTCACTTTGTGCAGTAATCTACACCTGGCTTTTCTGCCTCCGTCCATAATAATATACATTATTTAGCCTAAATGTCGTCTAAAATTAACATTTATTTGCAACGTAGTATAGCAAACTATTACATGATCAACAACTAATTAATTTTAGCAAAAAAAAAGTCTCTGTTTTGAATGTTTGGGGTCACCAGAAATTTGTGATGTTAAAATGGGGTCGCGAGCCAAAAAAGGTTGGGAACCACTGACATAAAGTATCAGTACTTATAAGATGTTTTAAGTAATCACTTCTAATTTCTACTACAAGACAATATGAGGGAAAAATAATAATATGAAAGCTTTCCCTTTATTACGGGTGTTCATAATAATTAGTGAATGACTGGCATTTCAACTGCCAGTTGGATGTGGTTTGCCCAGCATGAAAGTTAAGCAAGTCTTCTTTTTGAGCCCTTTTATTAAGTTATGACAAATGGTACTGCAGCTGCAGGTGTGGTTGCCATGGTATTGTTGTTGCCACCATCTGTGGCCATGCACATATGTAAGATTATACATAATAATAGGAGTGGGAATGACATTTCCTTAATGTTAATGCACCAAAAAAGACATAAAAGGGTTGCATTTGTCTTTTCAATCAATGTACAATGCATCCCCTAATAGCCAAAGGAAACTTGCTGCTCAGTGTTTTGTCCATTAATATTTCAACATGTGGACAGAGGTCTGGGATAAACTGCCAACTTCCCTGTTTTTGGACGACTGACTTTACCTCCTGACAGCTTGTTCATTCTAAGCCACAGTTGAGTCTCATGTCAGTGTGTGTACGGCTTCAATTTATTCCCATTTCTGATCCATGATCCTCTTGATCAATGGGTTTCCAGTCTGTAAATTTAGAGCGGTCTGTTCATACTGGACTGACATAGACAGACTATAAAAGATGCTTCCTTCCAGCTGCCCTCACTGCGTTTCTGGGCGCTGCTCTCTGAAATAATGGATTCTAATTCCTTTCCACTAGAGTGCACCCATCTGCTGGCTTTGAGGGACAGTAAAACCCTCTATCAGTTACAATTATCCCACAGTTACAGAGGACTGTGCCACAAGGTTGTGCGTGACCCCTGCACCCCTAGCACCCCTTGGGGACAGAAACGTGCTGCGTAAGTGTAAAATTTAATCCCTCCACTGCTCCATTTGGGACAGCAAAGCCATGACAAATCATCCCAAGGGGTTTGAGACCATGTAAGTATGTGTGTGAGTGTGTGTTTTTAAATGCACCAGCAACCACATACTGCATTATAAGTGTGTGTAGCTGCTTCTCATAAACCCTAACATGTAGACATGAATACAAACCCCACAGTATGATTCATCATCCTGTTTTGGGGAGGTGGGCTGCACCGACTCACCACTGGGGGACAGCAGTAAATCTTTCTATAGAGAAACAACAAGGGAAAAAAAACCCAAAAAACTATTGCACACAACCCCATTTTGTTTCCATTCCAAACTACACTGAATATGTCAAGTTGTCCAAAAGTAATATTTGTGACAAGCCTACTTTTAGCGTTCACACAGTCGCACAATTCCCGGGACTCCCAAGGGCCCCGAGCCTTGTCGAACTGTGATGAGAGCAGTCTACGCTCATATTTCTTTGGCGGTGGGCTTCTGGTTTTGTCTTAGCCCTGAATGACAGTGTGGGATTTTGGCTCTTTAGCAAGTGACTAAGAGATGTGAGGAGAGGTGGGAAGGGGGACACGACACTCTGGTAAGACCCTTGCTTTCCTTCCCAAACTATCCTCCTCTGATACCCTTGTCTCTGTTTCTTCATCGTCTTCCTCTCTCATCATACCTAATCTTCTGTTTTCTCCGACGCTTCATTCACTTTCACCCAATCTCATTCCTTTTTATGGTCTTCTGTTTTCTTCTCCCAACATGATCCTCTTTGTCTTTCCGCCGTACCCTTGCACTGTGTCTTCTGTGAGCGTTTATGTAACATATGTGTTTTATTTATGTCTGCGTGTGTGCATGTTGTGTAGCGCTAGCTGTCTAAGACCTGCTCTGGTTGCAGCAGCAGAGGAGATAAAGTGGGGCTGTGTTTCCCGGCAGTGTTGCAGATTTATCTCTGCTTACAGCTCTGATTTTACTGCCCATCCACCGGCCTCCGCTGGATCCCATCTCTCTCTCTCTCTCTCTCTCTCTCTCTCTCTCTCCCTCTCCCACTTGCCATAAGGGACCAAGCTCTCTCTACACGTTCTGGCCACCATAAATCTGCCACATAGCTCCATAAAGCTGCTTAGGGCATGACTCAACAAATATTAAGGAAGAGGAGAATAAATAAATAAAGCTAAATAAAAGAGAAACTCTTGTCTGGAGGGACAGACAACTTTTCTGCACACAAAATGGAGCCCAGCTATAAAATATTTACCTCGGCGTCTTTGTGCTTCTGACACTACTGAGAGTCTGTGGGCACTCACTCCGTGACATCACTCATACTTTTTATTTCTTTTTTACTCTGACTTGCTTGACTTTCTTTTGCCTAGCTATTGGCAAGTATAGTCGGAGAGAGCTTAGTTTGCTGGAGCTTAAGAAAGCACCAGCAAATAGAGGAAAATCTTCATCATTTTGTGAACTCATGCACTGCAAATATAATACAAAGAAATACAAATTCAGTGTTGCAGTGCATATTGCACAGTTTTCTAGGTTGGGTTAGTTTTTTTTTTTTTTTTTTTTTGCAGTTTTTCTATATTTTTGTATCTTGAGAGTTATGTTTTTGCAATTGATACTTTGTCAAATTGATGATGTTTTCTTAATTTTCTTGTGTGTTTGTGTATTTCTGTTTTTTAACCCATAAAGACCCAGTGTGACTTTGGTGTCAGTTCACAAATGAATTTTTCTTTCTATTTAACCTTTCTTTAGGGATTTATCACTATTTATTGTAATATTAACCTCTGTATTTTGCGAATTTTCTGTGAAAATCAACTATTTTCTTATATTTAATTCACTGATCATGTAGGTGTTCATAAAAGCTCAGATTAAAGTTGAGGGTTATTGTATCAGAAACAGACAAAACTGAAGAAAAACTGACTTTTTCAGCAATGATATCAATAATTGAACATAAACCAAGTGTCTCCATCCACTGTCATTGATCAAACTCCATGGGATTTACTGGTGAATCAATGTTGTAGAAGATGACAGTGTTTCCACGGTAACTACGGAGACTCTGAATGTCCAAATGGGTCATATCTGATGACCATGAAAAGATGACAAGCTGTATTTTACACCAATTATTTACATGGATTGATAGGATTAGTGGAACAGAAGTTATTAAAACTGTTATATTGGTAGATGATTTTAGTTGCCAGTGCTTGTTTGGGTCTTTATGGGTGAAGTTGTTGTTCTAGAGCTTTCATAGCAAGCCACTGTGAACAAAGAAGAAACATTATTGCATCAGTTGTCACATTCCATAGTTTCTCATCCTGAAATTAAGAAGGTATTTCTGATCCTGATTTCTGATCAAGTTCTGTGTCCGTATGTGGTCTTAGACTTTCCAGAACATTCATTCATCAAGCACACGGGGCTTAAAGCTGCAAGATTCAAGATTATGAGGAAAAACAGAATCTGAAAATTCTCTGCAACCTTTCCCCTGCAACTCACCTCTGGGTCTAAAATAAAAGATTTAATATGAATGTACACAAGGTTACATAATCAAATGCTGTTATGGAAAAGTAAAGACACAAGACAGAATAAGAGTCACGTGTTGCATTTGACAGAATCTGATCACCAATTGGTAACAACAGCTGTCAGTTGTGTATTTGACCTCCCTCCTACCTGTGGTTGGACAAAATCAGGGTGTAATGGGGTAGATTGTCTGCAGCCTGAGAACATAAGCGAAGAGTAGATGCCCATTGTGGAATTTTATGCCCTATGACGCTAAAAAACTACCAAATACTACACCTCTAATGCTGCATTATGCAACATACATCTAGTGTGTTTTAACCTGTAGAACGGATGGAAAGTGGAAATACTCTGACCTCTGCTGGATCACTGTCATAAGATTCTTCCAGTAATTTTATATCAGGTATAAAGTTTTAATGTAGTATATGTAGCTCACTGTGAACAGCTATGTGCACTGACACACACAGTAGAGTTGAACAATACCTACACTGTAAAAAAAATCCTGTTATTTTAACGGAAAAAAACTGGCAGCTGTGGTTACCAGAACAATACTGTAAAAAACAAATCCAACTGTAAACATGTTTAGGGAGTAACATGTAGATTTAACATTTTAAACATGTAGATTTAACATTGGATTTAAATGGTAAATGGACTGCACTTATTTAACACATTTTATGCACCTTCATGGTGTCCAAAGCACTTTCCAAAACCACCAGGTCCAACTGGGAGCAATTTAAGGTTCAGTGTCTTCCATGGACACTTTGACACATGGACAGTCGGAGCCAGGATTCGAACCACCAACCCTTTGGTTATTGAACGAGCAGCTCTACCAACTCTACCAACCCATTAATTTACAAGTTTAAAATGTTACATTGTTAAATGTTTACTTTTTTATAACTTTTTATATATATATATATATATATTTTTTAAAAGCAAATATGTCGTTATTTCAACATAATGCGCTTGCAATTTAAACAGCACCACATTGTTTTTCAATTTACAGTTTTATTTTCTAAAAACAATAGAAATGCATAATTTCTACATACAAATCTGGTTTTGTTCACAAACTCTTCCTGTCAAAACTACAGCTATATTTGATTTAATCGTTAACACAAAAATCTTTTCAAATAACCAACTTTGCATTGTATTGTCATTTACAGTTTTTCTGTTGTAATTTTACAACTTTTTGGTGTTAATTCTACAGTCATTTTTTACAGTGTAGAGTAATCTCAGCTGAATCTAAATAGAAAGACGCCTGTATAACTATTTCAGGCATGGATGTGAGAACGCTGACATGTGAGGCTGTGCTTGTCAGTTCATCAACAGCAGCAATTTTTCACTCTTGATCAACCAACCATGGAGATGTTTTAAATGAACTTCCTGGATTTCAATAGTTATAGACAAAAGACAAAAAGTAACCCCTAAAGGAATCATTACACCTTCTTTGTGTTTGTTCCCTCCTTGTTTCTCTTCCCTCTGTCACATACAGATCCTCTTCTCTGTTTTCTAGACCTTTCAGTCTTGTCCGATCGCCTTCACCATGACAGACGCATTAGCCATTCATAGAGCGGCAAACACCATGTGGACAGCTGACTGTGCCCAGAAATCAAGCAATATGCTGCCACAGAAAAAAAAAAAAAACACAAACACGTCCATACACATATACTCAGTCGCGCACACACACGCACACATGGTAGGCCCACTGTGACCCCACGTCAAAGAAGACAAACAACGACGACTGAAAGCGGCCGCCTCTCCATGTGGCGAGCCAGCGTATGGAACCTTGGCACCATATGGACTCTCTATTGTTGACAAAACAGCCTCAGGACATTAGCACCCAATATTTGCATATATGGAAAACACGTTTACAATTGTTTTTTCTTTTGCTGTTTCTGAAGCAAATAAAAGTGTCATCATCAATCTGCCTTCAACGCCTGGAGGTGTGTTGGAAAGGATTTGTAAAGTCATCCATTTCCTGTCATTTGGAAATGACACAGATTGAAGCAACTGCAGCTGGAGGAAATCCCATGATGCTCTTACCTAGTTGCAGCTCCATGTTGCTAATCTTGTTTTCAGAGGGAAACAGGATTTTTGGTGGCTTGTCGGTCAGAGGAGCTGAAAAAGAGAGAAAACACAATATGATGAGTGTGATATATAGTCAATCCTACGGTGAACTCAAACCTAATTCAGCTATTTCTGGATTATCACTATAATATTTTTCTTTGTGCTCTGTTCTGCTTTTAGAGATTCATCACCATTTGGACATAAAACATACAAAGCATCTCTCATCTCCTTCTATTCACTTCAAAAATAATTTAAAAAGTTGCTGTCTGTCCTCATTTTTTTCCCACTCTCCCACTTGGTCCTTCTGTCTTCGCAGACACATTTCTCTCTAGTGTCTACAGACCTAGGATTCCATTCATCTGACCTAGTTCCAATCATAAATTAATCATAGCTTTGCCAAGAAAAAGCCACCATTTAATTTGCATGAGTGTTAGGTGAGTATTTGAAGAGCCATCATAGAGCATGTGTGTGTCTAAGTAAGAGGGAGCAGCTGATTCACTAATGATGCTAATCATCCATACGGTGGATGTCAGTCCTGCTGCTGAAGTCCTTCCTCCTGGGAATCACAGAACACGCAGCAGTTTGTTGTCGTTAAAAGCTTTTGTGTGTTCTGAAAGAAAGGCTACGCACTTTCGGGTTCAGGGGTTACGAGAACAGAAAACGGGTCTTGTACGTACATGAAGAGTGAGACAATGAAGGAGAAACGGAGAGACTGTGTCTACATTTCAGATGAGATGTTTTGATCCTGACTTACTGAATCTCTTACAAAACATAAATTGTCCTTCCTTGTGTTTTTTTCAGTGCTTTTGTGAGTAATGTCTTTTGTCAAAAACACACATGCTCTCAAGTGCAACTTGACAGTAAACTGCCAATAACATCACAGAGAGTTTTTCCCCCAAGGACAAAATCTAGTGGCGTAATATAAAAATATAAATATGTATAAACTGCAGAGCTTGAGGCTGTAATATCTATTATGCATTACCTATACGTATGTACCGTTCCTCGTAAATTCCAGCGGTACTGTTTAATTTAATTCCGTGCTATTGTGTTTGAGCTACACGTTGTTACTTTTGGTTAAGATAAGGTTAAGAGGGTGGCATGGTTCAAATAAAAAAGACAAAAACAGATAATGCTAAAAAAAATGACAAACAGAGCAGGAAATGGCACATGAACCTCGTCTCCATAAACACTGGTGTTCTGCCATACCCATCACATCTCCTTCTAAGGGTTTGGTCTCCTTAACTACAAACCCTAGCCCATGGCGTCAATTCCAAACATGTACCAGTTTCTATATGTTACCCTGTTTGTATTTTAAAATGTATTCTACAGTGGTATCCTGTATGGGACGGCAGAGTGAGAATGGGCCCATAGAAGTTTAATTAGAAATACACAGTCAATTCTTTGACACCTGGTTATCACAGTATTTCAGTGCCATGTATGAGAATAATGTTTTTATGCTTGTTCTGACCGAAAACCTTATTCCAACATTGCATAAATCAGCATAAAACACAATACACCCACAACCCATGAAGCAAACCAGACTGGATACTTCAGCTTTTAAATAACAAAGCAATAATGAAGTCATGCACATATTCTTCCTCTACTAATTTTAACACTTTTTCCCAATTTTTTTTTTTTTTAGCATATTCAGGGATCCATTCAAGCCCACAGCAACATCTTTTGTTGCTGTGCCATTACATCATGAGGAAAAATTGGGGCATGTTAAGCTTATTAAAACCCACATTTCTCTGCTAGCATGACATGTTTGATATTATCATAGACCTTGTAATGTCTTTTTCTACATTAAAATTAATACAGAAGTCAGCCATTTGAATCATTTGCATGTATTTAATTAATAATTAATTTAATACCATTCCTTTTATTTATGTAAAGCACAATGGATTACCTTTGTGTAGGAAATGCGCTATGTAAATAAACTTGCCTTTTCCTGCCACTGCTTTGCATATAATGCATACTCTATATGGTGCACAAGTCAAAAATGGTATAACCTTTGACTACAGCAGCACAGAATAAAAGGAAATGAACACACACAAAACAACCATCCATATGGTTCTGCTCATATAAACTTAAGGAAACACACTCTAATTTCCTGCATTTCCTAAAGCAGCTAAAAAAGCCCTCTATTGAATAAGACAGAGGCTACTCCCAAAAGCAGACCTTTCAGGCACCTCTAATTATTTAGTGGTGAATTTGCAAATGCAGCTTATTTGGAGCAGTTTGTTGCCTGGTTCTTTTATTAAGATCTTCCCTTAGAGTGTCCTCACAAGCCCTCTTATAGCCTTATTATAAGACTTCTCTAACAAGCTGTTTGAAAGCCCTGCACTGTTTTACTGTCTGGAAGGAACAAGCCATGCAATGTTGCTTCACTAACTCATTCAGCACCGTGATGTGCAGCAAAGTGTGTGGTCGTGTCTGAAATAAAAGAGCATGGTTTTGTGAAGTGCTGAGTTTAATACTGCATGATATGAACTGCTAAAGCTAGCAAAAAGAAGTGGTTTTGTGATGAAATGTAAACCAAAGTACGAATGTTTATCACGTGTTAGTGCGAAAAAGATGGCAAACAGAGCTTTTGTGCTCAGATGTGGCACCTGCTGGTATGCAAATACTGACAGAGAAGCACAGTGACATCTACGAGAGGGGCGGTCACGGGCTTTTAGGCACAACTGTTTGCACTGTTAATAGGTAATCACACAGCACAAATTACACTAGATACTGATACAATTTTAATTACATATCAAACTGCTATACATAATTACACAATGGGTGATCCTATAGCTAATTATGCATTGGGCAAACAAATGAGGACAAGCTGTGTATGTGAGAGGAGAAGAGAAACAGATGTGGTAAGGAGAACAAAGATATGAAGCTGCCAACAGAAAAGTCGAGCTGGTGAGATGAAGAGAATACAACAGGAGAGGAAATTTATAAAGCTAAAGTGCACCATTCAAATAACATGTCCCCCTCATTTTGGCATGCTACACTTGCTTCTGAAAATCTCATTATCTTAATTACCATTGCATTATGGGAAAGGCATCAATTCTCACAGTTGGAGGAGGGGGGTACCATTTAGAATGTAGAGGACTGAAAAACAACTCTCAACAAGTCTCCTATGTCTGGAGTTGCAAATTTCTTTCTTTCATTCTGTCATTCTTTTACTTTCTGTAGGGTCCAGAGGTCTGGGTTTAACCCAGGACCTACCTGCTCCATCAGCTACAGTCTAAAAAGTCTGCTTAACCCATAAAGAGCCAGTGCTACTTTTATGGCAGTTTCAAAATATTTTTTTCTCTATGTTTAACTTTTCTTAACACTTTCAGTGCCATGGGCCGATTAAATCGGCTTTACGAAAACAACCTGTAAAGTGCCACGGGCCGATCATATCGGCTTTGGAGAACACGCCATATTTGTGTACAAACAAACCATCCACCCCCATTTCTTTCTCACATTTCGATGACGTTCTTTCTGTGTCCCCCTCTTGAGACCAAGCAGACGGGAATTTGAGGTCACGCGACCGAATAATATTTTTACATCTTTTTAATGTTTCTTATTCTCCGGTGTTTCATCAGAGGGAGCCCTCCATGCTGGGGGGCGGCTGTGGACTCCGGGGGCTGTGGCGCCTTCTCTCACTGAGGTCCGCTCCTTTCTGGTGGGTGGGGGTCCCAGTTGGCCCTCTCCCACTAGTTGGGATGCGGGGCTGTGTTGCTGGTGCCTGGTCGCCGGGGTCGGCGGCTGCCTCCTGGTGCGGATGGCTCCCTGAGACAGCGCCTCCTAAATTGATGTTTTACTTTTACTTGTACATTTTTGTTCTGGTCTACCCGTCCTCAGTCAGTCTTCTTAAGTATGTGTGAGCTTGTGGGTTTGCATGTATATGTGTGTGTGTGTGTGTGTGTGTGTGTGTGTGTGTGTGTGCGGGTGAGTGGGTGGGTGTGAGTGGGGGGCGGTACTGATTTTTAAACTGATATGTAAAGCACTTTGTGCTACAGTTTTTAATGTATGAAAAGTGCTATATAAATAAAGATTATTATTATTATTATTATTATTATTATTATTATTATAAATTATGCAAATTACGATCAATAATGAATCGGCTGCGTCCGGTGCGTTTTGAATCTAATCAGCAATTGGTCGGATGTTACTGAGCGGTTTCCTGTGGGATTCTTCAAATATTATAAAAACGACGCAAAATACTGCAAAACGGCCAAATTCTGTGGCACTTTTAAGGCTTATTAGCCCCTTAACTGTCTGGCACTTAAAGAGTTAAGTGATTTATCACCATTTATTAAAATATTATCCTCTTCATTTAGCATTTTTTCAGTGAAAATCAGGTATTTTCCTGTATTAATTTATTGATCATGTAGGTGTTCATAAAAGCTCAGATTAAAGTTAAAGGTTATTATATCAGAAACAGAGAAAACTGAAGTGACTTTTTCAGTAAAATCTATCGTTAACTGAACATAAGACAAGTGTGTCCATCCACTGTCATTGATCCAACTCTGTGGGTTTTACTGGTGAATCAATATTGTAAAAGGTTTCCACTTTCACTACAGAGCCTTTGAACGTCCAAATGGTTCATATCTGATGACCATGAAAAGATGACAAACTGCATTTTACACCAATTATTTTAAGGTATTGATAGGATTAGTGGATCAGAAGTTATTACACATTTTAGATCCGCAGATGCTTTTGGTCACCAGTGGCTGTTTGGGTTTTTATGGGTTAAAATCTCCTCATCCTGACAGATAAAAATGTTAAATCAAAATCCCACTTAAAGTGAAGTTAAAAGTGAAGTTGCTTCTGCCCAAGAAATACTTTTACTAGATTCTGGTAAGGTTTCAGTCATCATTATGCATTGTTTAAATGCTCTGACACTTTCCGGTTAGGGCACAGGTAGAAAGAGTCGCCCCTCCCATCCCTTTTTTTTTTTCTTCACTAAATCCAACTTGGAAAGCAAATCCTAAGCACTCAATGTGTACAGTACGCTTAAGGAACTGCAGCTTGGCAAGTTGAAGACTAAGGACACCTGCAGCATCACAACTATGACAGGGTTGACTATGAACAGATAATCCATTAAGGTCTCTTGTATGAATGTGTCTTTAAGGGATGAGATTGGCTAGGCTTGTGCAAAATGTATGCTCTGAGACCAACAATGCACTGTTAAAATATTGATATCTGACAGAAAAAAGCCTTGTCTAGTATCTCAGCAAACTAGGCTGAATTTATTACCCTTGCCCCCATGAGGGAATCACAATCTGATTTGTCTGTTCACATCCATAACTCAAAATCTAAAACACATTTTACATAAAGTAGACTGCTACCATATCTAAGTCCTTTTCAAAGATGGTCAACATCAGGATGTGGATCTGGATTCTAGAATTATTCTTATGTTGCTAAAACCTGGTTTGTACCATGCACCTCAAGTTAATCTTCACATACAATCTCATCTCTAATCTCAAACATGTACACACTACAAGATTTGACAATAATGTCACATCACATACTACAGAATATTATAAAGATTCGTCGGTCTGATAGAGCAGTGACCACCTCATGTGATCTCTTGTCACATGATCTCATGGGGATAGAGATGTAAATAAAAACTGGCTGTAACTGTGCTTCACAGGGCCTTTGAAACAGATGTCAAAATGAAGTGTTCCACAGTACTGGACAGAGTTTATTACAAGTAAAATCTGCCTGAAAATGAATTGTAGTCTACATTCACCTCTGCCAAGGAGGGCAGAAATCACTTGCATCTGTCATTATTGGCAAGATCAGCAAAAACTACTTTGGCTTTTATCAAATTTGGTGGAACAGGCACATGGTTGAACCCTGGATAATTTGGGATATTTCCATAAATAAGAGGAAACTTTTCTTTTTCAGGGAGTTTGATTTAATTAGCTGATTTGGCAGAGGTATGTCTGCTAGGTAGACATGATAAATGGATACATATGTGTGATTAGTCACAGATTTGGCAACTGGCAGAGAAGTATGATGTTTGTTTCACTGCTCTACGATGACATATAGTATGTGGACTGGGTTTTACTGTTACTGTGTGTGTATGACATAGACCTTCGTATGGCTCTTACATGTAAATTTGCCACCAGACTAGACACTGACCAGCCAGTCAGTGGACAGTGTTGATCAAACTGAAAACCTGTCATGAAAAATAATATAATCACAAACATATGTGCCCTCAAAGGCAATGCTTTTGACAAGAACAGCTGGTAAGAAAGTCCTCTAAGTTTCACTGTTAATAGGTTAAAAGTGCTACAGAGAAGAGTCTAAGTCAGACTTTGTGTGTGTCAGTGTGTGTAAACACGCATACATGTGGATACATTAGCACAGAGTGGGACTCTGGATATAAGCTTTGTGATCAGTCATCCACAATCCCATTTCTGCTTGGTGGCAGAAAAGCTCACTGGACTTTCCAGATGGATTATTCTGGGTGAGTGACTGTAGGGAAACAGTAAATTAGTGAATTAAGGACGGAGCTGAGATACTTGGATCACTGGGCTTTTTCTGTTAGTTGCCCCCATTTGAATGGGTGGGGGTGTTTGTAGGAGAGAAATATGCTATTGGAAAATTGATGTCAAAGGTGAAAATAAGAACAAATTAAACATTTTATGCTGTTGCCGTGCTCAGTCGTAGGTGTGCAGGTGCTTTTGCAGGCATACATATGCACCTGGCACTTAAACAGTCAAACTGATTCAAACACACATTCATGCATGAGCAAACATACACGCTCCTATAAACTGTATACTAGTGAAGTTGTGAACATAGGGTTGCATTGTCCTTTAGTCTCAGGAAATTGTCTCCCAAAGGTTTTTTAGTACTTTCACCAAGAAAAGCAGTGAAGCCGAAGAAGAAAGGCTAAAATAGACGGATGGTGATTTGAGCAAACACAAAGTCCTTGTGAGTCTCCAAAGACTGCTAAGCTTGACTTGAGAAGTCTCAGTTCTCCTCTACGGCTGGCAGACTTCTATATTGTACTGCAGGAGATCACCATATATTAACAGTGACCTTCCTCTGTACAGTTGTCACCTTTGAGCCAGTTTCATTACATTCCTGATGGTGCAATAACCACCCTGTATGATTCCCTTATAAAGTCACCTCAGAGTATACAGAATTCAATTCCAGACCCAACCATTTCCCACATGAGAGAAGATGAGCAGGGAGTTGTATGGTGTCATCCAGAGGAAGCTAATAAAAGCACTTATATTCATCCTGAACCACATCACGCTTCCCCACTGTGCACCACTGTTGTGCTCTCTAAGAGCCCTGCCACCGGCAAAGTTAAAATACTTCCACATCAAAGCAACAGGAGTGTGCCTTCTATCCCACAAATATGGATAGACGGACTCCTGCATCACAGTCACTCTTACCGCCAAGAGCCTATCATCATGAAAAGGGAGAACAATTGCCTGCTTTTGGCCAAGTGGCCAGTTGAGCTTTTTGACAAAGCAGCTCCTTACAAGAATCTCTAATGATGAAACGTGGCAGTGATCAGGCGGCTAAAAATGGAAATCCAAGTGTGACACTACATGACCCATGTCTTTATGAGAGAAGAAAGTGGAAATTAAAAACCAAAACTATTATTATTAAATGACAACTACATGAGGGCCACTTAAAGATGAATTCAACCAGAAGATCAAAATATTTGAGAAGTGAAAGATAAAAGATGAAAATAATACAGAGATAGAGACTGAGATACAGACTGAGAAATGTTTTAAAGCTGTGATTAATTCCTGAAGACTGACTCACATTCTGTCTCCCAGCAGATGTGTGTGTACTCGTGTGCTTGTCTGTATGGGCATACATGTCCCCTTACGAATATAAATAATATTAATCAAGTCTCCTTGAACAGTCATGCTCTGTCTGTTTCCCTACGTTACAAACGTTAACTGTCTCTTTTGGTAAAACACCCTCTGGAGTCAGGCTTCAAGTGGCTGCAAAACACAGGATATGTGTGTCTCTACACATTATAATATTATATTATTCTTTACTTAAAAGCAACCTAATTAAGACAGTCTTAATTTGTTTTCTAGACTCTAAGCTAGGATTATGTTTTACACAGGTTGATATAATAACTTCTGTTACTGTATTCTCGGAAAGAGGTTCAATTAAGCACTCAGGGACTGTGTTTGAAATGAACGAAGAGTACTTTTATGAGTCTATTGTTCACAGGGTTTTGAACAAGAATGAGAGGAGGTGGGGAGACAAGAAAGAGGTGTCTTCCTGATATAATGGGCTCCCCTGTGTTTCAGAGTTGAGAAGAAAAAAGAAAAACACTTGCAAGCAGTTATGTGCGGTCCTAAGTAAGCAAATGTATATGGCGTATATGGCCATATGTAATTCTTTTTCATCAGTCGAATCAGATTTGGCTGTTGAGTACAAAGATTAGACTGTTTAGTCCTTTTTGAAAATCTTTTCAAAGAAGATATCTGGCAATCAGAGACAATTGGCAAGAGTTTCAGTGATGATTCCAACCACATTAAATACAACAGAGTAATACGAACATATTTAAAAAACCATTTAAAAATCAATAAAGCTGCACAGTTGCATAGACAGCCTTGTAATGAGCAGTTCCACTCATCAACCAAAAAGTTTCAGTTTTTGGTAATACACTTAATCTAAGGCCAAATAAAATGTGCAGTACTGCTGTATCTTTACAACTAGGAGCCATTCAATTCTACATGAGGTTTATGTCCTCCTTGAGCTCACCTTAGGAAACTGGTGTTACCATTCAACAGGTATACCACTTGAGTGGGGTGTGAAAAAGCTCACCTTATTTCAAAATATATTTTCCCTGGAAGAGACAAATTATGATTCCACTTATTTATAATACTTTATGTCATGCTTGTGCTTTCCTGTTTTATCTTGTTATTGTAATGGACATTGGTTGGAAGAAGAACAAAAAAAAAAACCAAATGATCGACTTGACAAATCTCCGTTGGTTGAGAGGTCTTCATCAGCTGATTAGAATCATCGACTTTCAGTGGGCAGCCATACAAATGGAATTGAAAATATTAACAAAATACTAAGACTGTGATGGCTGACATCATTAGGCACAGTGTCTCTAGAATTAAACAAATGAGATACATCTGTAACACTCAGGTGGGTTCAGTAATTAAATGCAGTGTCTTTCCTGTGTTTCTCCTGGATGTACACAAACTGAGACCCCCGTCACACACATAAACTTGCCTAATCATTTCTCTTTCCTGTCCTTGGGGATCTGAAACACATATGGTGTGATGCACTCTGTTGGGTTACAGTGTGAGATACAACTGTTCCAGCTTTACGGTTGCCAGATGCTCCAGGCCAAACAACTTGCACTTGGAGCAACGACCAAGATTCGCAAGACAGAGTTCAAAACTGCTTTTTAATCTCTGAATGTACCACAGTTGTATAAGGAAGACATGTTTAAACACAGTGAACCCACCGCAGTGAGGAGGGAAATGTATCTGCATGCAAACTCAGCATGTGAGAGTCCTTCTCCTCATGTTCAAAACCCCACTAGTCTGCCTTTGCGTGTTCACTCATGCATGTTCATGTAAATGTACTTCAAGTGTAATAGGTCGAGAATAATGGAGAAGAGAGAAGGTGAAAGGGAAAAATATGATCTCAGCAGGTCAAAGTGTCTGTGAGGATATGTAACAGAGACATGTACTGTGCTCTAGTGTGTACTTCTATGAGCAGGGGGTGAACAAGACAGCATCTTGGACCTTGGTTGACAGAAGACGTAGAGGAAATTCAGGTATGGATGAATACTGCTAATAACTGACTTATCATCAGGCTGTGGGTGTAGTTTTGTACAGTCTGCTCTTCGCTCAACATCTTATTCATTCTTTTCATCTGTCTGTGCTATTCTTAAGAAATAGCACACAGTGTTGTCTCTCATACTGTCATCTTTTCATCATAGTGTCACCGTCCTGGAATTGGCCCCGCAACACTCTTTTCTACCTTTCAGATAAACTTAACCACTTTCTTCTTTTGCGTCTTTTTCTCTGAACTCAGTGGAGCTTTAGCTTCTACCTCTCACAGGCAGCATATACTATATGTGTGTGTCTACTGTGTATCTTGGATATTATCGCTGTGAACTTTAATGTTCCCCAGTGGGTAGTATGTACACTACACTGTTCTTCCATTAGAGATCAGCTCACAGACTGCGTGTACACATTCAATAATGCAGGTCACTATTTAACATCTAGTGGGTCTGCAACATGCACACACATACTGTAGGTACACGCATTCAAACATTTGCACGTGCTCTCCCAGCTCACACAGGCTAGCGATCCCTGCAAACACTCCCATAGTCAAACAGACATGCACAACACTCTCATACGAAGCCCAGGCCTTGGTGTCTGCTTGAGATAAGAAAACCCATGGGTCGAGTGGTGATAAAGAAGCCATTCCTTCTAGAAGAGAGAGTAAAACACACAATAAATACACCTGTGTGCAGTTTATGCAGATAAGGTTTTGGGGCAGGCTATTGACAAGGGAGACATGTCAGACAACAAAGACACACAGGAACATTACCACACAAGACAGATACCTGATCATCAAAATATCCTGCAGCTAGGCCTGCACTTGGCATTGAGGATTAGCTTTTTAATCAGTGCTGATCTCCACGCTCTATTCAAAAGGGAAGCCCTCATGGGCTGGTGGCCATTCTATTACACGGTCAGAGTGGAAAGACGAGGTTAACCCTGTCAGCAGTGGGGAGAAACCAAAGCAGGTAGATATACACCTGAGGGGGAGGATTAACTCAGCCCCAGCACATTACAACCAGCAGGTACAGTGTAAAACCCTACTGGACAGGTGTGTGTATGTGTGTGTCTTTTTTCTTAACCGTGTTGAATACCAGCCTCAGGTTTGTCCAGGTGTGTAAACACGCTCATAGTGCCAATAAGCTACCCAAAGTGACTCATATAGAGTACAGATTTACAGAGGAGCAGATAGGCAGCCTGCTGGGTCACCTCACTGCCATCTGTTCCATCGGCTCACTTTGACCTGTCCCTACAGCAACCTCAGCGGTATCAACTGTTCCTTCTCATTTGGGTAGAAAAATGAGATAAATGCACACAAAAATATTACTAATATTATGTTGTCACTGCAGGAATTCAACTGCTATTTACATTTGAAGAAGAAAGAAAGAAAGAAAGAAAGAAAGAAAGAAAGAAAGAAAGAAAGAAAGAAAGAAAGAAAGAAAGAAAGAAAGAAAGAAAGAAAGAAAGAAAGAAAGAAAGAAAGAAAGAAAACCTCTGTGCCTGAGAGGTTGGTGTCTGAAAATACATGTGGAAGTGATGTACTGTAAATCACAGTTCACATGTCTGAGTTCCATGAGTAGGTGGTGAACATGCGCACATCTGGGACCTTGGTTCAATATAAATGTAGAAGACAAAGATACACATTGCTGAAGAAGGTAGGGACATGACGAAAAGGTTAAGAGCAGAGGTGATACAGATGGAAGAAGAAATAACAAAGTGGATAAAGAATTAGAGCTCGATGTGGAGCTCTCAGACTGCTCTATATTTCTGTAAACCACAGATACAATAGGTATTTAATCTCAATGTGATTTCTAATCGATGGACAGAGGGCTTTCTTTGTTAACATTTCCTCATGGACACATGTTGGATTTTAAGCTTATGAAGAAGCTAAACAGAGAAACATAAACAACGCAACATGTAAACACTGCAGGGAAAAAAGTCCTGGTCCTGGTGCTCATTTTGTCTTGCATATCCACACCTATCTTCAGTCTTTATTGGAGCTGAAGATAGGGCTGCCTTGCTCCTGCTACTTCTAATAACATTTTATATTATCCTGTTATTATTCTGTATTTTGCATGTGCTTTAGCAAAATTAAAGTTTAGATTCTGTCAAGCCAATAAAATGACACCAATGTCATAAAATCCTGGACATTGCCACCAGAAAGTGATATTCACATCAAAGTTATTAACGAAAACTAATGAAATGACGAAAACTAGAATTGTAAAAACATTTTCGTTAACTGAAATTAATAAAACCTATAATTAAAAGAAAAAATGATAATTAACTGAAACTGTATTGTGTGCTTACAAGACTAACTAAAACATATAAAAATTATGGATAAAATTCCCTTCGTTTTTGTCTTTGTCAATGTCTGGTTGATACAAAAGCGATTTATTTCGCACTAGCAGTTTTATCTGCTGGCACCATATGATATTTAACGGTCCGTCACTTGTCGTCACTTGTTGTTTACAGTCGTCTTCTCGTCCCCACTCTACCTGGAAACATGGAGACTAAAGTTGGGAGAAAGCAGCAGAGTCCTGTATGGGATTTATTTGAATACGACGGCGAAGGAGATAAAAGATATAAAGAAACTAAAACTAAACTCAAGCTAAGCATTTAGAAAATAACAAAAACTAATAAAAACTAACTGAATTAGAGAAAAAAAAGTCAAAACTAAATACAACTAAACTATAATGAAAAATCCAGAACTATTATAACCTTGATTCACACTCTTGACTCCTGTAGGTGATTAAGGTAATAAAACAGATTTGGGTGAAGAGAAGACTTACCTAAACTCAACAGTAGTCATCATTAAATGTACATACTGTATGTGAAGGTAACATCTAAGACACAAAGCTAAAAAAATACCATTAATGGGGTAAAATTAGTATACCAGTGATTTACTGTACATACATCTAGAAATATGTCAAGCTTGAAAGACGTTTTCTTCAAAAAGCTTGAGATTATATGTAATTCTGTATGTAATTGGCAACATTTCCTGTGTCGATTGCATTAGGGGTTTAAATTAGTATAGTCTACTTTGTACTTGCATGTGCTATGTTTCTCTGTGCATTGCATGGCAAATTGGATAAAAATACTAAGCTTTTTGCATTACTTGTGACAGATGACATACTGTAACAACCTCATTTGAATGGGAGGGGCTGTATTTCTGAACAGGTACAGTGGACTAAACAATATACACAGTTGAATAATTCACTTTGGTAACCATTCAGCCTTGGCTGTAATTGCACACTTCTCTTGTTAACTGACCATTCCTTGTCCTAAACCCTTAAAGACCCAAACCTCCACCGGCAACCAAAGTCATCTACTGATTTAAACTGTTTAGTACCTGTTGTTCCACTAATCCTAACAATAGATGTAAATAATTGGCGTAAAATGCAGTTTCTCATCTTTTCATGGCCATCAGATATGACCCATTTGGATGTTCAGAGGCTCCATGGTGAATGTGGAAACACCATCAACTTCTACAACATTGATTCACCAGTAAAACCCATGGAGTTGGATCAATGACAGTGGATGGAGACACTGGGTTTATGTTCAGTTAATGCAGTGTTTCTCAAACTGTGGGGCGGGCCCCCCCGGGGGGGCGCAAAGGCTTTCCGGGGGGGCATGGGATCATTCCTAGGTGTTTTGTTTTTTTTTCTTCAGGTTAGAACATGTATCAGGTGGAACTAATGTTTTAGCGTTGGAGCACCCTGGACTCATTTTAGGGACGTACAACAAACAAATCTACTGCCATAGTGATCTGTCACTAGACTAGACCAAGAGTTTAGGTTTGGACAATGGACAAGGATTGGACTGGAAAAGAAAAATGTGTGATGTTTCTGGTTTTGCACAGTTTGTACAGATTGCACTTCGATGTTCTGAGATGTGCAACGGAAACAGGCTCATTACAGCCACTGATATTGTTAAAATGTCCATCTTTGTTACCAAAATTTGTTTGTTGTTCTACAAAAAAATGTACCTTATTGTCATAGTTGTAAGATAATTACACATTTCCTATTTTTAATTGGAAAAATAATGTCTCAGGGAGCAGTTTTGTTGAGGTCATTTATATTGTTCAATCAAAAATCGAAGTTATTTTTAATTTGCACAACAAATTATTCAAGGAAAAGCAAAAAGTATTCTAACTATATTGATGTTTCTTTCAATAAAAGTTATAATTGCACCACAGGTACAATGTTGTTAGGGTTGAGGGGGGCTTGGATATTTTTCGTGCTCCAAAGGGAGGCTCGACAGAAAAAGATTGAGAACCACTGAGTTAATGAGAGATTTGACTGAAAAAGTCACATTTTCTGCCCTTAACTTGAATATAGGAATTAAATATAGGAAAATAACAGATTTATACTGATAAAATACACAATACAGAGGATACTATTATAAATAAATGAGGATAAATCACTTGAGAAAGGTTAGATGTAGACAAAATGTAATTTGGGAACTGACAAAAAAGTAGCGTTGGGTCTTTATGGGTTAAAACAAAATCTTTGTAAGTCCTTGAAAACCTTTTTAATATAGAACATGTCCCTGTGGCCAGCAGCAATATGGAAGACACTAGTACTGATTTTCATCTGGGATTAGTAGAAAATACTTAGTAAAATGAGAAACAGTTGAGCACGAATCATATTTTATATCAAATTGTTGTGATTTGTTTTAGTTAATGCTCTTTGCTGTCTTAAGTTCTACATTTTGGACTAATCTGTTCATATAATCAATGAAAGTATCTCTGCCTAAGGGACCATAGAAGACACATTATTATTCAGTTGTCAGCAGGGGCAATTTCCTCCACAGGAATGTTTGTTCTCCTTCCTCAGAGCAGTGTAACTGTTAATTTGTACATTGTTTTCGAAGAAACTGCAAAATACACATTATATTTGGTTTGTAATGTTTAACGTTAGATTAGCTGAGAACAAGTGCGCATCAGGAACACAAATCGCCTCTATGCTTTTTCTTACTTCTTTATTCCGCGACTGACTAACTCCCAGAAACTTGCTTAAAATACAGCGCCTGAGCAAAATCCCAAAATAAGCCACAACAGTCTTTTAGCATTTTCCTAGTGTATGCAGTACTCTGCAGATCGAATTGCTTGGCCTTAACTTACATAACGTACTTTTGTTTCTGTTCTCCATTTTGTGTCAGCAGAAGGTTTAACAATAACTCCTACCCGTCACAGGATACTTGCAAAAGAAAGATTGATTTAAACACTGTGTTCAATATAAACTAAATACAGAAAGTAAAATAGAAGGTGCTGCCAAACAACCATCAAATATTCAATCTTTGCATCAATAACCAGACTAATCCTGCACACAAACAGTGTCCTTCCACTATGTGCCAAATTTTAATTAGAGATTTGGTGGTCTCATTGGAGATCATGAAAATGTGCACCTTCATACACTCACTCTGGCAGATATGCAGCTCACACTGAACAAACATGTTGTCAGTCACACAAACACTCTTAGTGAAGAGCAGCAATCATTAGCGTGACACAACTGATGGTCTAAACGGTCTCTAAGCTCTGTTTTACCAGCTGACTCAAATGAAGCCAGTCACATAACATGGTGCCAGGGTGAGATCTGCGAATCATGTGTTTGTTTGCTTCCCCTTATTCCAAAAGCCTAACAACGCTCTTCTCTCCCAGCCTAAGACAGATGGAGATCATTAGCTTCTCTCACTCCCCCCTCTCTCCCTCTCTCGCTCCGATCTGTTAAGTCCAAACCGTTGCCGCTCTTTGTCTCGCCTCTTAACTCATCTCTCAACCATCCTTTTCCTCCCTCTGTTTGCTCCCTGTCCATCTCTCTCTGCTTAGATTTATATCTAAAGGTTTCAAACTCCAGCACAATCTTACAACTTTAACAAGTGCTTCATCACTCTTGTCAGAAGTAGTTACAGGAGTCATGACACACACTTCCCTGGACAGCAGGAATTGATGAGAAGCCATTAGACTCTGCTGATCCTACAGAGAATAAGAAGGCCTCCATCATTGCCATCCTTTACTCCTTGACAAGCAGCAGCAGCAGTTCAGATGTCAGAGGTATCCTTTCTACACACATACATGCAATATTTTGCTCTGAGGAGTGGCACATCACTTAAAGACTGTAAAGACAAACCATTGTAAAAAAAAAAAAAAAAAAAGAGAAAAAAAAAAGCGAAATGTCATGTTAATGGTCAACTTCACAGCTGTGAATGCCGCTGCATCTGCCAAAAGATTTAAATTGCCATTCACCGCTGAGTCACAAATGTGCCAAGGGCATTTAAAATCAGTATTTGTTAATGACTTTTTGTCACTGACTGAATTATTAAAACATGTGCGGCTGAATAAACACCATGCAGTGTGGAGTAGTGGGGTTTATTGTTAGCCGTGTAACAGTTTTTGCTGCGTGCCTGTTTGCAGTACTGTTGAGAAGTGTTAACAGAGCTCCTGCTGTCTTGCCTGCACTGGTGACCATCTGGACTGAATCCATCACTTCTTCCTGCACTTTCTTCGTTGTCGTGACTTTTAATTTCTCATTATGACACATGACAGGAGGAGGTCCCATTTAGCCACAAGCCAATGAGCTGACTGTCAACAGCATATTCTGTTAATGTCATGTTAGTGATGAATCTCAGGTTTTATAGTAAAACTTCGACTGCATGTGAAATTGCACATTCCAGTAACAGCCTCAGTGCTACAAATAATTATTAAGTTGCATTTATAAGATGGAAACATGCATAGACCACAGAAAAAATAAGCTGTAAATCTCTTTTCTGATTCTCTTTGGATTAGATGCTAATACTTTCAGAGGAACAACTAGCAGTTTCTGTATAGAGTTAAGGGTACTGTCCTTGGACCTAACTTAATTGGGGTATTTGGAAAATTTCTGAACATACTTTACAAAATGAACGCTGTTATGTCCTCTGATTTGCAAATAAAGCATAAAAAAGTGGAGCTAAAGCATTAATCCAGTTGTATTGCTGTAATGATAATATGAAGGCCAGACTTTAATTTGTGTTTAACAGTGAAGTATTAGCTTTAGTAAGATTTGGGGAAGGTGTCTTCGCTTCAGTACCTAAAGTCTTCAGTGGGGGAACATTAGCAACACATGAATCCTCACTTTCTGCTGGTATCAAAAGGGAATTATGTTTGGCTGAAAAATGTTTTGATAAATTCAAGGATCTTTAGTGCAATATTATGTAATGTGTGCTCCTGGAAGTCTCACCATTAAAACAATAATGAAAGTCATAGTTCCTGCCATCATTTGATTTCGTTCTAAAGGCAATGTAAAGTTATGACATGACACCATTGATATTTGACCAAAAGAAGCAGGCTGTTGTATCAAATAAAATTATATATTTCTAAGAATTTAACCCTTTCATGCATCAATTATGAGGCATGAAAAAAACAATGCAAATGAATTTTTTTTATGAACCTATCTGTCGTGGAGTCACAAAAATGTCCACTCCGCTGGACACCATGCATTTAATTTTTGACGCAAAGAAACATGTATTTAAAACACATCATTAGAAAGTGATATACTGTGTGAAAACTATGAAATAAAAACATTTTTAATGCTGCTAATTGCTAAATTGCTAATGTTTTCTCACATTTTATCATACTCTAATATTAGTTATTACTCATTTCATGGAGATAATATCCTCCTGAGACCCAGGAATTTGACAGTTTTAGCTTTTTTACATTAAAAAATTGTCTTGATTGGAAACTGCATAATGCAACAGTTTTTTCAGATACATTTTTAAAATAATTTTAATTTACTGACTGATTTTTTTTAATGGAATGTCCTTTGTAATGCACAGTGTTTTTTAAGTAAAACTGTCAAACTTTTGTCCCCTACAGCGGACAAAATGCATTGCTGGGTCTCAGGAGGATATGCAAACAAACAAACAAACAAAACACTTTTTGTTTCAGAAAGCTGTTAATTACAGTCTAATAACAATTAGCAACTGATTTACACTAAAACATGTTACTGCAGATCAGGTTTATCATGAGCAGCAAAGTTACAATAATTGTATGAATGTCAGTGTTTGGGAGGATGCATAAGCGTCCACTGTGTTGGCTGATAGGGAGCTAAAACAACAAAACCCATGAATATACAAGAGAACAGCTGTAGAATAACTGTCCACTGTAGTGACCACTATGCATAAAAGGGTTAAACAGTGAGAAACATTTAACATAATTCAAACACATAAGTCAACAGAATGTATAAGACAGTGTATGATTACTTTCAATTGTTTCATGCTGTTCCTCTTTACTGTATCCTTCTACATGCATACGAAATGGTCCGTACACACACTAGCCTCCGAGCGCTCTGTCCACAAGGCCACAGACCCGCTAGACAGCCACTCTCTTGCCAACACTTTATACTGAATCTTGAGCTCATAAAAATAAAGGAGCTGATTGACTGCTCTGACCTCCCTCTAGGTGGTCGAGGTTAACCAGGAGCAGGGCTGAGCTCTCTTTCTTCCCTTTTAAAAGCCTGTCATGTTTGCTGCAGCATTCCTGACCTGCACTGATTGCAAATCAACCAGCAATTACAACCTCACATAAATATATTGAAATAGACAAAGCAGAATATATGGACTACATTTCATGACCGGTGCAGCTGTTTGGGACAAGAACAAAAAGGCACATTAGGAGGCTTTAACGAGAAAAATGAACAAGTGGACCAAAAGTGGCTAAGAGTCCGACATTAATATTTATTTGCTGACAAGGAAAAGCACTGGAGACTTCAGGTGAGTGGCGGTCATGTTTGGCTGTTTTATTCTATGGCTGTGTGTTCACTGGTGTCTCATAAATAAGGGAAGTCCCAGAGTGCCAGAAAGCCCTCCTAAGCCACCGCTTTGTTTCAAGACAATGCCCCTTTTTATTCCACTTGGAATAACTTGTCACAACGCAGCTGAACCCAAGGTGCCACCCTATCAATCTCCATGGCAACCAGGTTGGTGGCTTTGGCAAATATAGAAAGCATTTAGAGAACAGCTTTCTGGACTGCAGGGGAACATGTCACCTGAGATTGAATAAAAAGGAGTCATGTTTCTCATTTCACATCCAAAAAAAAAAAAAAAAAAAAAATCCCAGTATGTTCTGTTTAACTTTCCATACTCATCCAAAATCCTGCTGCATGTATAAAATTCACACTTAACTCCTTGTCAAATCTGGACTAAAGCGTTTCCATTTTCTTTTTTTGCTGCCGTGCAATATTCAAATAAAGTATTTCAGACTAAATTGCAAGAGCTGACAGCTTCAGTTATACTTTTAAAATTTGTGTCACACATAGCAAATTTTCCAGCGATGATAAAAGAGAATAAAACAGCAAACAGCAGGCAGCCACTCAATACAGTTATGTTTCACAAAGAAGCAGCGCAGTACTACTGTACGACGTTCTCTAAGAATAAAGACACTAGAAAATGTGACGATATCTGTGTTATTTGCATTTTGGATATAACCACCTGTTGGCTTCAAAGCACAGCAGCAGAGGGAAACATTGAGGGTTTGACAGTAATGACTAATCATGGCCCAGCGATACAAAGCGGGCCACTTCACAGGGATTCTTTGATGCAGGTGAATCACATCCTAAACATACTTATTAGCAGGAGCGAGGGAGGAGAAAGAGGGAGAAAGGGCTGGGGTGGTGGGGTGGTGGTGGTGGGGTTGAAGAAATTTGTTCCGCACGTTAGCTGGCATGCTTGGGTGCGCGAGAACAGAAGGTTGGCATAATGAATTTTGGCGTGCAAGTGGCTGTTAATGAAATAAAGAACCCCACCCCAGCAGAGGTGTAAATGTGTGTGTGCTGGAGTGTGTTCACATGTGTGCAAAAGAAAGCCTGAGAAAGTTGGGGAGAGGACAAATAGAGAGAATGTGATGGGCGAGTTCAAAGAAAGAAAGAAAGGCAGAGGCTACAGAAGAACACAAAGGTTGTTTCCATGTCAGGTGACATTTTGCATTAAGTTCTGGCTTTTAGAGAAATATTGCCCCCTTTGGCTTGACATGTTTTAGTTTCTTATCTCAGGGCTGCATAATGCAAGAATAATCAGTAGAGCAGGCCAGGAACTGGAAGTTATGATAATTGGATGTTAATTCAGTTTCTTTGCACTTGAGGCTAGGGAGAAAACAGACAGCTACAACACAAAGATACTGGACTGCAAACAAAACGGATTTGCTCAAAAGAGAAGACGAACAGGCAAAGGTGAGGCTACTTTTAGAGCTTTCAACAGTATAATCTCTGAGCCTTCCTACCATAAGGGATTAGCATTGTGGCCAAAGAGACGTTTTGTTTAGATTGTTTAATTGAAAACTGCATGTGTGAGTAATCGCCATATGAAAAAACAAAAAAAAAGAGCGAGTGTAGGTTTATCCATTGTCTTCTGTTCTCAGTAGACCAGGTGGTGTTTGAAGCTCAGATGTGATTTATAAAGCCTCCGAAGACACTCTGTCCCCACCCTCTCTACACGGGTTGCTTAATTGAGTGTTAATTTGGTGCTAATTATGTAACATGTTATCCTACTAAGACGCCCCAGATGCCAAGAGACACAGTTGTGAAGAAGTCTGCAGAATCGCAAAGCATTTAGTGATACAGTATGTGAGGCCAAGTCGGCATCTGCTCATTGAGTTCTGTGTCAAACCAAGAGAAAAAAAAGACACATAGTCAGAATTTAAGCATTCAACCGAACCTACTTGAACACTGCAAAATGTGCTATCCCCAGAAATAAGGCCATCCTCACATGAACTGCAACTCATTATTAAACAAATATTCCACTGTGCAAGCAAGACTCTTTGAATTAATCATTCAACAAACATTTTCCTATGAAAGTTTGGCCCCTACATTAAAAATTGAACACATTTTACAGTGAAAGCTAAGCTCAGTCTTCAGTGAGGGAGATTCAATGAGTGGTATCGCCAGGGACAGCGCTGTGGCATCAACGCTCTTCTCCCAATACTCTGTTTGTCCCTTAAAATAAATATAACATGGAATGACGACCTAACTTGGTCTTTTATTTATTAAAGTCATCGGGCCTTGTGTTGCAGAATATTATGCATGAGCACAAGAGTGGGGTATTAGGAATTAGCTTGCCTATTACATGACAGAATGTAAAGGGATTTATGCGCGTCTGCAGCATGAACACGGCATCATCTTTCCATCAAAGGATCAAATTGGAATTTTCTATATCCCATGAAAGATTAAAACCAACAATATCCTTCTCTGTCTCTCAATATGTTCCCTCCACTACATCATCTGAGGCGCTCAGTCCCAAATTAGCAAAGATGAAAAACTTCCAAAATGGGTTACAAAGATTACTAACAGCAGGAAATGTATGCAAATGGTAAATAACGTTTCTGGTTTTAGTAAATGAAAACAAAACTGGCATGTTAGTAAGTATTAAGATGATATTTATGACAATAAATAAATAAATGGAACCAGTAAAGAACACAGTATACAGTATATAAACACTATATATATTACATTATATATATTTCATATTATATATTATATAATCATCTGATCCCTAAAGAAGTGGTTCCTGATTTAAAAGAATATTGATCCATGACAGGCATAAAAATTAATGTTCTGAAGGAAGTATAAACAGAAAAATGTTTTCAAAAATTCAGACTAACAAAGCAAGGACATATCAGTAAAAAACAAATTGAAAAAAAAAAAAAAAGTGATTTCATCTAACAAAAACATGACTCACGCCAATGAAGAGTTGGTCATTTGCACCAAAGTAAAATGCAAAATTACCAACAACATCAAAAATTCTATGACTGTCATTAAAAAATTACTGTCCTGAAGGAACTACAGTATGTGCAGAATAATGTTAAATGCTAAAAATGATCACTTACTAAAAATTCAGAATTGCTAAGCAAGGACATATCTAGAGACAAAAAAATAAAAAGTAATTGTAGTCTAACAAAAATGTAACTTTCTTCAATGAAGAGCTGGTCACTTCCACCAAAGCAAAATATGTAACATAAGAGTTATGCAACAGAGTGGGTGTGTTATTTATACTTTAGAACACAACTGCTGTGAGACAGGAAATAATGTTTTATTTCTATATTTTGCTGTTTCATTCTCACTGACACTGCTCATCCTCCTCTTTCATTCTACTGCTGGCTTCACCACAACTTTCTTATATGTTGAGCAGAGACAAAGGCCAAAGACTAAACCATGTGGCTGAGCAAGCAACAAATCTTAGTTAGCCTTTAATGGAAACTACATCTTGCTAGCATAGTAAATGACCAAATTAGTTGAATTTTTATTTGTTTTATATCAAGTCGAAAGAGTCATTAACCCATAAAGACCCAAACAACCACCGGCAACACTAACCATCTGCAGATCTGAACTGTTTAATACCTGTTGATCCATTAATCCTATCAATCCATGTAAATAATTGGTGTAAAATGCAGTTTGTCATCTTTTCATGGTCAATGTGGAACCTGGAAACACCGTCATCTTCTACAACATTGATTCACCAGTAAAACCCATGGAGTCGGATCAATGACAGTGGATGGAGACAATTGTTTTTACATTCTATTAGCAATAACTTTGCTGAAAAAGTCACTTTTTCTTCAGTTTTCTCTGTTTTGATATAATCAACTTTTGAGTTTTCATGAACATCAACATGATCTGTGAATTAAATATAGGAAAATACATGATTTACACTAAAAAATACAAAATGCAGAGGATAATATTATGAAAAAAAAATGGTGATAAATCAGTTTAGAAAGGTAGAAGTAGAGAAAAAACATAATTTGATGTGATTTTGAGGGTGAAAATTCATTTAAATAATTAATTAACTCCAGCTTGCAAAACTAAAAATGCTATTAGGATGCAGTCTTTGGGTTTACCCAGCAGCTGTACACAGAGCGCTATCACTGACAACTGGAAACTATTAAAAACGGATGTGGAACCAAGAAAGTCAGTAACCTATGCTCTGGAGTCAATATAAGTCATCTGCTTTAATTTTTTTGTGCTGCTTCAAACTGTATTTTTCTTTTGATGGGTGAGAGATTGACAGGGAGCACGTCACTACTTTACTTATGAATGTAATAATGGCAGAAGAGATGACTGTAGTTAGTTCAACACTAAAGAATCCCTCATTCAACACTGAGCCTTCTCTGCATTCACTAATAGATTTCCTATTCTTGTCTAATTAAAAAGGGAAGCCTTTTCCCCCTGAAAGGCTCCCAGAGCTATACTGAGGGGTGGAGAGGTCACTGGGAATCCATCAGATGTGATGCAGTTAATCAGCATAAAGCCTGCTTCAGTGCACTGCTAAAAAAACAACTGCAGGAATGGGCCCATCCCTCACACTGCGCCACACTGGGATTCAAAGCCACACAGACATATGGGCAATATGCACTGGAACTGTGCACACTGTACAGCATACTGCCGAGATGTGGCAGAAAAACGACAATGTCTAGTTTCTTCTCTATTCTCTTTAAAATGTGTAATTAAAAGGGATGTAAAAATAACTACAGAGACAGTTGGAAAGAGAGAAATATGGTGTGAGAAAGAAAGGTAAGAGGTTTGTGGGGGAGAATATAAAGAAAATGCAAGACAGCAAAGGAAAAAGAGCCTTCACCCACAGTAATTACCTGTCTCTACTTCCTATCATTGTGAATGACAACAAAAAGAGAGGACGGAGGAGAGGAGAGGAGGAGAGAAGAGGAGGAGAGAAAAGGAGAGGAGAAAGGAGGAGAAGAGGAGGAGAGGAGAGGAACAGGAAGAGGAGAGGAGGAGGATTTACAGTTGGAGAAGGAAAGTAAAGGAGTAGAAAACCAATATGACACTCCTGACACCCACATCATTCTGCAGCAAACTGGGATGTCAGTAATAAAAGCTGACTCAACCTTCTTCACCAGTGCACATTTTGCCTTTGTCTTTATGCCACACATCTATGACTAAGATACAGTACATATTCAGCAATCTGAACTTGAGTCAGACACAGGGGGAGCAAAGGTTCTCAGACAACGAATCGAGACAAATAGCAAAAGACATTTCCTATTGTCAAGCATCTGACTAGCTAGACAGAGAGAGGGTGTAATTTTAGTAACATGGATGTGGTGATCAGAGATGCTAATCAACACCATCTCACCCACACCGTCAGCCTACATACCTGCTGGCAAAATGTAATTTAACTAGTCACCACCCAATCACTGCTCTAGAGAAGATACTTTTGTGGGTGCTGGTGGCACCAGGTACATTCATCTCATTTGTCTCTGGGGAGTAATGTCTGCTTAAAAGAAACCACATTTTCTCTCACTAAGAGAAGTGATGTGACTTACACCTGTGTGTCCAAACTAGCAAGTGGCTTCAGGGTAGAACAGGTGGAAGAAAACTCTGCCATTCATTTGCACTTATCAGAGCTGGGCAGACGCGCATGGAAGTGTGCATGCAGCGCACACACACTGATGCATGTACTGTAGTGCACAAAGACACACTAAAACTAACTAAAACACACACAGGCACATACAATGGCACACACATACAGTGAAAACAAACTGTAGATGCTGATGCTGGCTTCACGGACAGCATCTCTAAATGTGCGGGGATGCCAGAGGAAGAGAGAAAGAGAAAGCAAGAGAAGCTGCAGTGCTGCTGGAAAGACATCATTTCCATTGTGTATGAAGGAAAGTGGTGGCAACACAAAATGGTAATGACAGTTAAGGCGTTTAGTCACGGACTTACTGGAAGGAACTGAAAAAAACCTCACCATACACTGAGGCATAGCTCTGGGGTCTAAAATAATTATCATGCACAAGGACAAACAATAGAGTACACTTGAAAATTATACACAGGACACGTGTCCGTGTACACCTGTACACATGCACACTATGTACACCTGGGGCGGAAAGCCCAGTGGTGCATGAGTGACTGTAGAATAAGCCATAAGTCTGTTTAAGGCGCAGTACATTAAATAAAATAACATACTGTGAAACCACCAGAATCTTAAAGGGGTCATATTTTGCTAAACCCACTTTTATTAGTCGTTGGTACATTTATTTGTGTATTTGGACCCTAATAGTTAAAAAAAGTTTGAATTTGAACCCTCCAGGTGCTGCAAAGCTATCTTTATATTCATTTGGGCAAAAATTGAGTGGATTTCTACAACCTGTTTTAATTCCTGCTTAATTGTTTTGTCTATAACTAATTACGTGACAACATTTGCACATATAAGGTCAAGACTTCCGACGAACATTTCTCAGTGTATGCCATAATTGTTTGTTAACACCGGTTGTAGTCCATACTGAAAATATGTCCAAACTTTGAGCCGATTACCTAAAATGTTCAGTTGTTGGTTGAACAGGACAGAGCGGCACAGCCAACAACCTGGAGGGGCTGGGGCATGAAGTGGCTCATTTACATTTAAAGGGCCAGCACTCAAAATGACCTTTCTGGTGTCATTACTCAGAAATAGGGCTGAAGATGGACCTGTGGAGTTGAATTAATGAAGAATTCAGACCCAAGCACAGGATTTACAGTTTATGTAGACCACAGGGAAATGTTTTAAAATGCAAAATTCCTTTCAAAAAAATCAAAATATCACTCCTTTGAGGCTGAATTTGTGTCACTGCCAATACATTTGGCCATGACTGTATATGACGTGATATGTGTGTAGAAGTGTTTGTATGGTTATGGCCACAAAATTCTTATTAAAGGATGAATAAATTTAAAGTTTAAATAAATGTCATAATAAGAATTTTCAGTCAAACTGCTAGGCATTATGGCCACCTTCAGATAGCACAGTTATGCATGTATGTATCTGTATGTGGTGTCTGCAAATGTTAGAAAATGTTCTTGCACACTGATTATAAAATGTAATTAATTTTAAATATAGAGTTTGCAGAAGAGTATGTCCATTGAGATCAAGTGTCTGACAACCTTTCTAGTTTCTGTCACCTTCCCCTGTGGTTTTTAATGGTCATATTCTTATCTTTTAATTGGTAGGGGGGCTTTCTAGAGTGTTCTTTTCTTAAGGACACTGTATAATGAGAGGGTTATTTAGAGCTGCTTAAATGACCTTCAGCCTCTTCATATCCTGTCATGGGAACCATACTGTAGCCAACACCGCTCTGATCATAACTGAACTGAAAGCAAATGTCTCCTGTTGAGACAGCAACCACAGACCTAAAGTTAGGAGAGGAGAACAGAGGAGGATGATCACCGCAAGGAGAAGTGAGTCAGGATGTAGGGGGTCAATTACTACTGGATTGTTGGCAAGAAGAAGCAGTACTGCACAGAGATCAGAGCAACAAAGACAATAGAATAATCAGTGTCAAAATGACCACAGCAATATTGTAACTTCATTAATGATCACACAAATGGAGAGAACAGGGTGAGAATGAAGGGAGAAAAAACAACCATGTTAAGGTGGTATACAGCAAACAACCCACAAAACATCTGCACTGCTCAAATGGAAGCACACGCTGTAGCCATTAGTACTCCCACATTTACTGCTGAGCTCCAAAGTATGGGGCCCTAGGAGCAGTTGTAACCTTGCTTTAAGGTATAAAAATGTACAATAATTCACTTGTAGCTCCATGTTATCCATTATCACAGCATGTACTTTTAAGGACATTCTCTGTCTCTCTCTCTCTCAGCAACAGGGGTTGAACCCAAAATGGAAGTAAAATTACAACTCCGCAATAACTGCTCGAACACGCATGGTAAGATTGTATGTTGAGAAAAAGGAGGAGGAGATGAAAGAGAGAGCGAGACACAGAGAAAGCCTAGATTTGTTCTCTCCAGAGATAGAGGATTGAAAGCAAAATGCTGCACTAACATGGGTGATTTATGTCAGGAGGAGAATACATGAAAACAAAGATTTGTTTTTCTATTCAGCACTTTAGATACACTGCATCACTCAGTGGTGGCCTTGCAACAGCAGTGTTTCAGCAGACTTATAAGTGTCACAATTTCCATCTTACTCCGGTCCTGTTTTTCCCCGGCTCCCATTTTCCCATTTTCTGTGCCCTGCTCACTCGCCCTGCTCTGTTACACATCCTCTCTCCCTCAGTAGATTTCCACCTTCTCGGCCACACCTCTACTCCCCCAACCCAAATGCTAAGAAATGACATTCCTATATAATTAAATCACAAATGATATGATGCTTAGCTATAAATGTAATGCTGTATTAAATTATGCTGGAAACATAATCAGTGCTTTCATTTGTGTAGATCCATAACTTGTTTTACCCTTCCTCAATAAACAGGAGATGTTAGAGGTGGATGGTGTATGTCCAAAATTAGTACAGTTTGCATCTTGACTCCTGCAGATGGCACAACAGAAGCATTTTGTATCGGGTCAGGACAATAACAACCACAGATTTGATTTGTATTAACCCATAAAGACCCGGTGCTACTTTTGTGGCATTTTGCAAATGAATTTTTCCTCTATATTTACCCTTTTTAAGTGATTTATCACCATTTATTGCAATTCCATTCTCTTCATTTTGGGTTTCTTCAGTAAAAAACATCTGGTATTTTTCTATATTTAATTCACTGATCATGTAGATGTTCATAAAAGCTTAGAGCTGGGCCTACCAATTGTGGACTCCATAGAAGGTAAACATTGTGGGACCTTCAAGAAAGACATTATCTGTCGTCGGAGCGCAGGGGTGGGGTGGGGGGGTATGAACATCATGTAACAAGTGGAGGTATAGGGGTGTGTTTCATGAGTGCCGTAACAACCACAACAGGCATGAAAGCAAAAGTAAAATTTAACTTTGAACGCCCGACTCCTGGCCTCAATGCCTCTCTTTTACTGCGGAGCTTAAACAAAATTTTCACAGCTTCTAACCAATATATCCACTGGGCTCCCTGGAAATGCTGGGCCCCATGAATTTGTCATATTTACGGTTATGGTGCTCCAGGCTTAGAGTAAATTCAAAGGTTATTATATTAGAAACAGAGAAATTTGAAGTAAAAGTGACTTTTTCAGCAAATCTCTCATTAACTGAACACAAACCAAGCATCTCCATCTACTGTCATTGATCCAACTCCATGGAATTTACTGGTGAATTGATGTTGTAGAAGATGATGGTGTTTCCATGTTCACTACGGAGCCTCTGAACGTCCAAATGGGTCAAATCTGATGACCATGAAAAGATGACAAACTGCATTTTACCTCCATTATTTACATGTATTGATAGAATTAGTGGATCAACACGTATTAAACATTTTACATCAGAAGACAGTTTCGGTCGATGGTGGATGTTTGGGTCTTTATGGGTTAAACCAAGCCCAGGCGTCTTTCTCTGAACCGTAACTGCTTTTGCTGTCAAAATTTAACCGCAAAAATTGTTATTAATCTTCTCAAAATCCTCAAATCCAGATGACACTGAAAATGGAGTTGGTGGATCCTTTAGCAGAGCGATTTATGAATAACATATACATAATGCATTGTCATGTTGTTCAGGATTCACACATTTGCCACATTTAATTTATGTAAATTAACAATATGTGAATATTTTGTTGCAATAAAGTGACAAGGGGGTGGCATCAGATTCATAATAAAATGTTACAGTTACAGTTGAGTCACTTATGAATGTGATTTTCTGAGAGACGGTGTCACCCATTCCAGCCTCTGACCAGAATATTCTGTATGACTCACCTTCCAGTTGACTAAATCCACACGGTCCATTGTTATTTTGTCATTATTTTTGCAGTATTTTTCATATTGTAAAGTGGTTTTCTGTCTACTCAACTCCCTCTCTGTAAGTCCTGTTATAATAAATTCACTTGGCCCTGACTGTCTCCTAGATATTCAGATCGATGTTATAAGAATGAAATATTAGAATTTATCAGGAATCACATACACAAATATATATTTGATATATTTCCAGAGACAAATGTAGTTTTAAAAGAAAGACCAAAAACATTTCACCAGCGTTAACATTTCTGATGTAGTCACAGTTGAAGACTCTGCAGCTTTGAATCTCAGAAACTTCTGTGACATGCAAACATTTAGTTTCAGTTTGAAGAGTTTATTACCGTGAAACACTGAGGCATAGAGTTGTGTCATCTGCATATTGTAATATCTGTATATTCCCAAATAGTGGATAAGCAACTCATTCATGAAACACAGAATTTAACTGGAAAGCGAACATCTCACTGGCCTATAAAATAGGATGGAGTATATCTTCCAAATGTACAGAACCAGTCACAGAGAAACATTTATTGACCTACACTTCAAAAGACTTCAAAAGAGAGAATTATGATTTTAATTTAACTTCTGTGGTAGCACCAACCCTTGGGCCTAGATAGTGATAACAACCAGAGACTGAGGGTATGTGTGGGTGGAATGGTGTAGGTCAGGAAAGATTAATTGTGGGGGATGTAAATTTCATTCGTCACATGCAGATTGATGTCAATTTTAATTGAATTAAAACAATGTGAACCCTGGCCTGCTTAGACTCTAGGAGGACAGCTGGTGAATAGTGATGAAGTGAATTGGAGAACAGTTGAGAGTGGGAGGAGGGGCTGGAGGTTATGGGTGAGAAACAAAGACAGAGACAGAGAGATTAGTTAATGAAAACGAGTTGCTGACCTTAAACTAATGAGCCATTTTTGCTCCACCCTTTACTACTGATGTGACCATTTTATGAGTAACTCCACTACTGTGAATACATTAATAAGTACTGGTGACTGAAACAAAATTGGGGCTTTTCTTCAAGCCTGTTACTAGAATAAAAAGCTTCCATTATAGGAAAACCAGAGACACATAGTCTGATATTTTCTTTAACAGATTAGAAGGCATTGAAGTGAATCACAGACTATCAAAACCCAGGAACTGACTCTTGTAAGCATTTAGCTTTAGGCCATGAAGTTGTAGCTTATTTTAATACAAATAAGTATGAGTCATTTTCATAACATCTTTACAGAGCTTTTCTGTATTCTGTATTTTTCCCTAATCATAATGCTTAACCCTAACCCTGAGAGGTTCTATAATGCTGTTTATTTTTAACACATACAGTTGTTGTAACAGCATTATTCCATTCCAACAAAGTGGAAAATGAGATGTTAAAATATGAAAAATACCTAGAATGTTGATATAAAATATATTCATATCACACAGGCTATCTATGATTTACAGAAACGTACAAAGGCAAAATTGTACTGCATTCTCAACTTTTTTTTTTTTTTTTTTTTTTTAAATAAGCACTGTGGAGACTGTTTGGCCTCTGAGATATAGCCAGTGGCTGAACAGATAAAGGCAAGTTATGACAGCTGGTAGACTATACTGCACTTATCACAGATATAAAGTTCTTTATAGCGTGCACTGAGCCCACATTGGTGTGACTGATGTATAGCCTGTGTACACAGGTGTCTATATGTGTGTAGGAGGAGTCAGGAAAAGTCAACTGCTGGAGTAACACTTATCTCAGGTGTGATTTTATCATCCTTTCCCCAAGGACATGTGGCTGAGGCAGCGTTTAGCATGACCACGACGGACCAGCATGGCACGATGTATTCATGCAAGACTCAGGCATATACACTGAGAGATGGAGGTTTCAGTCAAGAGCAAACCCATCTCATTTCCTCACTCCACACCTCTTATCTCACCTCACTCGTTTCTCTTCTCCCTGCTCTCTAGGATAATATCACTGCTAATCGCTGCCTCTCCATCCATCTAGCCACCTTCAGCCTGATAAATCGAGCAGGAGAACAGACGGGGGAGGTGTGGATGTCACTGTTCTCTTTCCTTGTATCTCTGTTGGCTGCTTCTGCCTTCATGTTTTCCTGCGGCTCCAGCATCTACAGTGATTCCACCATCTGGCCAGGTAAAACAGTCTACTGCCAAAAATAAATAAATAAATAAACGGCACTAAGACATGCACACAGACAGTAACATTTTATATGGCTGTGAAGTGTTCATGCTTGTCAAGGTGACCCCATAGCAGAAGAAGTGGAAGCAACCTTTTACAGCGATGAAACGATGTCCTAGATCACCTCCCCGCACACATCACCTCCTCATTACACACAAACAGACAACATACTTTCTCCAACACCCACACACATGCATAGGATATCTACGCATTTATATACATTCTACTGATTTACATGAATTTCCTACAGATGCACTCCAACCACAACATCCCTAAAATGCCAGAAAATGGCAAAAAATGTCAATCAAGCTTTCAATTACCTCCTCAGCTGACATATTTGGTCCATAATATTCAATTTAATGTCATATATGAGTATGGAAAGTAGAAAATATTAACATTCATAAAGCTGGAAGCAGAACATGTTTATATTTCTCGTTAAAAAATTACTGAAACTGATCAATTAAATATAAAAAATAGCTGATAATCAATTTAATAGTTGACAACTGCAGCTGCTTATGAGCCTGCATTTAATCTCCAAGGGGATCCCAGTCTCCGCAAGTGACCGAGGAAAAAGATTTATATCCCCATAACATAATACATACCCAGATCATGCACACAGCATGCAGATCTAGCCCTGAGAGGCAAGGGCATATACTCGGATGGATGAATCCTAAAAGTAACGGCACCTGCTGAGGATGTGAAAACCAGACACAATATTTTCCAATACAATGTGTGAAATGTACAAGAGTTACTGTAAGGTATTCCTCCCCTCCCATCGCTTTCCTCTTGCCCTCTGCACCTCCAATTCACTGTGCCAAATGGTACATTTACATTGGCCATAACCTCAATCACCATGCTTGCAGGCTATGCTGAATGTGCAGACAGACATTTCTACAGTGAGCGGATGCAGACAGAGGTATAATGGGAGCAATAGATAGAAACCCACGCCCGAGGCATCCATCAAACCAAACGACTCCATTACAGTAAGTCCGACAGAGGCAAACGGTAATGTGCACTGTGATAAACACTAGGATAATAGTCTGTTTATAGTCCTGGACACACTGTTTCTGCTGGGAAACACTGGCAAGGAATACAGATAAGATACAGGAGGAACAACCTCTCTATCTTTTTCATTCTTTCTATCGCTTCTCTTCTCTCTCCTTCATTGTTATCAGTCACTTTCACTCCCTTGTTCTTCTTTATCCTTTTCTGGTATCCCTGTATAATTTTCCCCTCCCTACAGAATGCAAAGGGAGCAACATACATCAGCTGAACAGGGCTTTTATCTGACGTTACAGTATTGTTGCATTAACACACCAGTACTGGAATGAGACCTTGGAGAACCATTAAAATTGAGTAGAAATGATTCAGATGTTCAGTACTATTAAAAAAAAAACAACACACATTATACCTGACATTTATAGGTGTGAGTATGTGACTTTAACCCTTTAATGCATGAATTATGAGAACCTTAATCAAGATTTTTTTCCCTGACCGTTTTAATTCCTCCTTCAGCATGAAAAAAACAATGTGATTGAAAATTTTCTTATGAATCTATTTTTCATGGAGTTGCAAAAATGTCCACTCAGCTGGACACTATCCATTTAATTTTTGAAGCAAAGAAACGTATTTATTGATATATTGTGTAAAACTTATTTTTAAAAAAAACACACATTTTTAATCTGGCTAATCTGATGTTTTCTAACATTTTATCATACTCTAATACCAGTTATTACTCACTCACTCACTCACTCAAAAAAAAAAAAAAAAAATTGTTTAAAAAACAAACAAACCTGTTAATTATAGTCTAATAACAATAACAAGCCGTTGATTTACACTCTAACATGTTACTGCAGATCAGGTTTATCTAGAACAGCAAAGTTACAGTATTGGTATGAATTGTAGTGTTTGGGATGATGCATGAGCGTCCCCTGTGTTTGCTGATATGGAATTAAAACCACAAAACCCATGAATATATAAGAGAACAGCTGTAGAATAGCTGTTCACTGTACACTATGCATGAAAGGGTTAAGCAGAAACCTGCAAAAGCAAGAAACATATTGCGACTCATACAGCAATTGCATTTATCAATTAATCATAGGTGGATTGTGGTTTCAGCTGGGGAGTTGTTCTTATGTCTCTGATAGGAGAAAGAAGAGTAGACTAATCTGACTACGCTATGTATTCCTTAGAGAAACTGGGAAATATCAAATTTACTGCAGCAATAAATCAATTATAAGAGTACACGATGGGCACTCTATTTACAGATGAGGTTAACCCTGTAAAGCCTGAACCATTAAATCATTGAGAGAAAATTCCAGTTCTTTGAAACCCAGACCTTTATTGGTCCTTCTGAACAACCCACAATTTTTTTTCAAATATTAATTTCCATGTATGATTTTCATTTTTGTATCATATTTGGTACATCGGGTCTCAATGCTTAAATATTATTATTTTTGAACAAACAAAACATAATATAACGCAAACATTTCTAACAAATTGGTAATTCCTTTTCAAAATTGGCAAAGTTCTGCCTCCTGACAATCTTGTAGTGTCACTGGAAAGGCCTCTGGAGAATGAATTCCTCCCCCCTGGTGGATTATCCATGATTTGCATGTATCTAATTGTATATTTCATGTTTTTCAAGACAAAAAATATCACACTGATAAAGTAGAAGGCTTCAAAACTCATGTATCAAATATGACACTTTTGGTGTTAAAGGGTTAAGGGTAAGGTCTATGGAATAGGTGGGAAAAAAATGTTTTCATACACTGTTTGTGGTGTTTTTATTCACACTTCACACTGCACTGGCTATACCTCAATGTAACTACACACTAAGAATGAGATTTACATTTAAATGTAAGATGACATAAAGTGAGGGGAACATTAAATGAGAGGAAAGGGTCAGTGTTTCTTTCACATTTCTATTAACCTGAGGAGCATCAGTGTTTGATTAAGGGGCTCCAGAATCAGCTTGATCTAGGTGCGCCTGTGTTTATGCCCATAGTTAACCTCTATTACAAGTCTGACCTCGGTTCACATAGCTGCTCCTCTAGCTCTTATAATGGTGCCTGTTACATAGTGCGGCAGGGTCAGAACAGAAGACACACACATGCACCCGCAATCTGCAGCGAGGCAGGGTCAGAGAAAAGGCCGGTGTTATTGCGCTATATTTAAGATCAGTTAAACTTAATGACCTCCTTCATCCTCTTGGCCTATCAAATAAACTACAACATTAGCCCTCAGATCTCAGGCGTCCTTATTTGGTCTTTTATGCTTGCCGTACAGGCAATGTCGGTTTTTACAGGATGTGATAAAATGTGGATAATCTCACGCCCACTTGAGGGGATGATGATGTGTAGGTTTATTAAAGGAAATGAGCCTATGGTCTGGATGAGCTAACCTATTCTAGAGGGATACTACTGCTTTAAAGAACAGGGAACTGGTAATAATAATACGGCAAAATACCCCGGTAATAAAGTACAAGCCACATTTTTAGAGCTAAAGCTGCATATTTATTGCTGCATCTTGGTTCCACAAATGATTTTCTTTGGGTTGGAAGTTTTCAAATAAAGATGGGACACTGGGTCAATCACTCTCACAGTTTTCTTGGGAATAGAGAACATCATCTTCTCACTGGAAATGTGCTTTATGTAAATTATTTTATCTGCTGTGAGGAGAAAAACAAACATAGGATCCTCACATCAACCTACTCCGCTAAAGAAATATAGCATCACTCTGTGGGTGTTGAATACAATTACCTTTTCTATTCTGATGAGTTGATGTTTCATTATGAGAAACATGCATCTAGGTATCAGACTGTATGAAGGTACGCACATGTTCAGTTCTATATTTGGAAGAACATACAATGGAATTGTTGTATGTGTGTACATGCATAACACAATAGGATATGAAAAAATACATGTGATTTATTTAGAGACGAAAAAAACAACAACCCAGAAACATATGCAAAGTGAAATGAAATAAGAACATGTAAGCTTTAGAGTTGATGTAGCCACTATTACATTTGTATTGTTCTAGTATCTATTGTTCAGCCAGTTCTTTTTTATTTATAACTCACAGTACAAACAGACAGTCCGCTGAGCTCATGTGCAGAAAAAAATGAAGAAAGCAGTTCAATATTCGCATCATTTATTTCAGCTGTGTTTTGTCTCCTTCTGTTTTCCTTTCTTTCTGTCCCTGTATATGTTTTCTGTTGATTTCCTCTTTCTCCCCTCCCTGCTATTTGTATCATTAATGTGAACTATATATATTTATAACCCACTGTGTTTTATAACCTAAGTGTTTACGGCCCCTGCCACAGTAGTGCACCAGGAGTCACACAGACAGGATAACAAGCACACAAGAACACAGCCAGTGTATATACAACACATGACCAACACTGGATTTTACAAACATCCACACTGAACAACACACTATCACACACATTTTTTCATTATATTTTGAGAAATACAACCACAATTTTATACTGAAATAAGGTAATTTAAATGACAAACAGCACACATTTTCTCCTTGTTTGACTTTAAAACTCTGTTAAGAAACTATATAACTGAAAAGTGTAATTGCTATTCTTGGCTGAACTTTGCTTTGTGTGCCTTTCCTTCTGTTTACTTGTCCTTGCTTTTACCTGTTGTTTTCATCTGTATTACATTCTGCATGTGTTCGTCATATTTAAGTCTTGAGTTATGTGTGGACTGTTGTGCTTTCTTGGCCAGGTCTGTCTAAAAAGATTTGTATTCTCAAAGGAATTCCTGTTTAAATAAAGGTTAAATACATCAAATTTTAGTGGTTACTATACATTTATATGTTGCGTAGTTACTTAGCGCCAGTAACCGTGCAGTAACAGAGCACTGTTTGTCGCATTGTGTGTTTCTAGAAATGAACTGATGCAGAAATTTAGGTCTATGTTTAAGTGTGTTTAGGTGTATGTTGTGAGCAAAGAAAAACTTTATGTATGTGTTCACATACTTGGCCAATAAAGCTGATTCTGATTCTGAAATGTGTAAAAATAGTTAAACAATATTGAAGTTAGTTTCTTTAATCCCGTGGTTCCCAAACTTTTTTTGCTTGTGACCCCATTTTAACATCACAAATTTCTGGCGACCTCGGACATTCAAAACAGAATTTCTTTTTGCTAAAATTTATTAGTTTTTGATCATGTAATGTAAAAATTATTAGATCACCCTTGTTTTCTTCAATTTCTTGTTCAGTTTAATGCCTGGTACAACTAAAGGTACATTTGTTTAGACACATATAATGATAACAACAAAAATAGCTCATAAGAGTTTAATTTCAGAGCTGATATCTAGCCATTTTCTATGGTTTTCTTGATAATAACCAAAATCACTTCAGTTCTTACACCAACAGCTACGGCATTGTACTGCCAAAAACAGTGCTATTAGGCATTCCATGTTTTCTTTTCTGTCTGTTTTAGTCACATGATACACACAGGAGTTAGTACTTGATTGCATAACTATTGTTTTTGATGACTGTTGATGGTCTAATAATTTTTTCCGCAACTGTAGCTTGCTATACTATGTTGCAAATAAACATTAATTTTCGACGACATTTAGGCCATATAATGTATATAATGCACCTTTTTGTTGTCTGCTTCTCAGTTTCTCTTGGAGCTGTGTTTGCAGGGCCAAGCAGGCTCTGTTCGGTCCAGTTTTCTGACTGCGACTGTGTCCGGGCAGGTTGAAGCGTTGCAACGCACACGGTCACATGATCAGGTCAATGAAAACATGCCCTCCCAGATAATATATCCTGCATCTTATTTGAACTTGATTTTTATTAGGAAAAATGTGTGGTGTTTTAATTATCACTCAAAAGTCGGTGGGGAGAGAAGTGTAGAAACAGTTGTTGATGCACATATTGTATATTTTATTCTGTATAAATTGTGATTAACAGTCAAATTGTACAATACTACCAACATTCAACGTCTGGATTAAAGACCTTATGAACTGACACTAGAGAAAATATGATATACCACAAGAGGCAATGCAGCCAAATTCTATGCAATGTGGCAGCCTGTCTTATTATAAATTAACCCTTTCATGCATAGTGGACAGTCATTCTACAGCTGTTCTCTTATACAGGGCGGGGAAGCAAAATTTACAATGAACATTTAGTTGTTTTTTCTCAGCAGGCACTACGTCAATTGTTTTGAAACCAAACATATATTGATGTCATAATCATACCTAACACTATTATCCATACCTTTTCAGAAACTTTTGCTCATATGAGTAATCAGGAAAGCAAACGTCAAAGAGTGTGTGATTTGCTGAATGCACTCGTCACACCAAAGGAGATTTCAAAAATAGTTGGAGTGTCCATAAAGACTGTTTATAATGTAAAGAAGAGAATGACTATGAGCAAAACTATTACGAGAAAGTCTGGAAGTGGAGGAAGCAACAAAAAACGTACCAAAGCTTTTATTAAAGCTCTCAAATCCAAAATCCTAAAGGATCCAACCAAATCCATGAGAAAAATGGCAATTGAACTTGAGGTAGACAACAAGACTGTTAGAAATGCAGTAAAATATGATTTGAAGTTAAAATCTTACACAAGAACACCAAAACACTTGTTGACAACAGCAACAAATCCAACTTTAGCAATTTTTGGGAATCATGTTTATGGCCGCCTTCTAGCCCAGATCTAAACCCTCTGGATTCTGCTGTTTGGGGCGTTTTAGAACATGCTACCAACAGAACATCACACAGCAATGTCGACTTTCTTAAAGATACTATTAAAGAAGAATGGGAGAAGTTGTCATCCGAATATTCGAGGAACACTTGCGCAAGTTTCACGAAGCGTGTGAAGGCAGTTACTGAGAAAGAAGGAGGACACATAGAATAAAAACATTTTCTATTATGTAAATTTTCTTGTGGCAAATAAATTCTCATGACTTTGGTCATACACTGTCTTTCAATCCCTGCCTCAAAATATTGTAAATTTTGCTTCCCCCCCCGTATATTGAACCTTTAAAAAACATTTTTTTATCAGTAATTTTTACTTTTTTTTTTTTTTTTTTTTTTTTTTTTTTATCAATTACTAGAAATTTCAGGCAACCCCATTTGAATTCCAGGCTGAAAAACACTGCATTAACCCTTAAAAACCTGAACAGTCACCAGTAACCAAAAGCATCTGCTGATCTAAAATGTTTAATAACTTCGGTTTAATCCACTAATCTTATCAATACATATAAATAATTCAGGTAAAATACAATTTCTCAGCTTTACATCAACATTAGACATGACCCATTTGGATGTGTAGAGGCTCTGTAGTGAACGTGGAAACACTATCAGTAGATGTAGACACTTGTTTAAGGTTCAGTTAATGATATGTTTTGTTGAAAAAGTCTTTTTCTTTACTTTTCTCTGTTCTAATATAATAACCATTGAATTTACTCTGAACTTTTCGGAACATCTACAGAGTTAATGAATTAAATACTTGAAAAGAGCTGATTTTTGATTAAAGATGTAAAATGCAGAGAATAATATTTTGATAAATGGTGACAAATCACTTAGAAAATGTTAAATGTAGAGACAATTCATTTGGAAGTGATTGATTGTTTCTACAATCTTTAAATGACATTTTAGCTTCAGGAGAAACACAAGTTGTATTCATCTTGTCTGTTAAGTGGAGGGAGAAAATTGCCTGATTAGATATAAAAAAAAAAAAAGGTCTGGGGATTTGGGAGATATTGTATGTTTTATAGTTAAAGTGAACTGGGGCACTGCATTACTTAATAGATCTACTGAACTCACATGTAGCAGAATATTGGTATGTGTCTCATCTAAGTTCATCAATATCCCATTTAATGAACTCCGCATCCTTTTTGTCTCATATTCACTGAGCTCCACCAGGGACAAAATGCTCACCACCAATTGCCGGAACAACCAATCTGGAAACCTCACTTCCAGAATCCCATTTTAGCCCCCTCCAATAATACACCATTCTGTGGAGGAGGTAGGTACACTGTGTCATCCTGTTTGATCTTGGTAAGAGATAGCAAATAGTTTATCACGCTCATATCACATAAGACCAATGGTCAATGACACAAATAAACACCATACGAGATACTAATCAAACACCAGCTCTGAGTGTGTGTGTGTGTGTGTGTTCACCTACGCTGTAACACACACAGACAATACACACTTCATAAACAGTGCACAGTATATGGTTATAAACTTTGGGGAATGTTGTCTGGTGGTCCCGAAACCTTGTACAAGACAATCCAGGCTCTTTTCATGGGTCGTTCCACGTTGGTGGAACGATCTACCAAGCACTACCAGAACAGAGACGTCCCTACCTATCTTCAAGAAGCTCCTGAAGACCCAGCTTTTCCAAGAGCACCTCCTGTCCTAGCACTTTCAAACATTCCATTTTAAATATATTATTATGGTTATTCTGTTGTTTTTCTTGGTATTTTTATTTCACTGTTTTAATTGTACAGCTGTTTTTATGTCTTCTTTATCTATTCTTGTATTTTTAGTCTATAATTTTTGTTTTTTAATCTTCCGTACGACACTGTTTTTCATTTACAGCTGCTTTATGTCTTTAATTTATTCTTGTATTTTATTTTATTTTATTTTTTATTATTTATTTATTTATTAAATTTTTGATTTTCCCCTGTAAGTCGCTTTGGAAAAAAGTGTCTGCCAAATGCAAAAATATAAATGTAAATGTATAAAACACATAAAAATCAAAAGCAGCTTAAGCAAATATAGTATTTTTTTCTTTTTTTTTCCATTTAGATACAAAACACACACACATCCAAAACACAATACATTTTCTGATGTGGATTTTCATAGCTTTTTTTTTTTTTTGCTTATAATTAACATTTAATTATAACAAATAGGAGGTAAATTACTGTTCATTGTGTTAATTGTAGCATCATTTTTGCAAATACAAACCCAAACAAGGATTTTGATACAAGGTGGCACCGAATGTCTATGCACTGAAAGGGAGTGGACGGGACTATCAAGACTGTGTCGAGCAAAGAAAAAAAAAAATCTGAATTTGACCTTTTCATCTCCCTTAATCAGAGCAGTTGACCTTGTAGGACACCCCAGCTAAGAGCACTCAATCCTGGAGTCCACTCACCGAGAGAAAGACCAAATGAACGCATTTATTTATCATGTGCTCCGCTGTGCAAGGCAGTGAGAGAGAGATGGATAGAAACAGAGGGAGCAGAGTAAGAGTACTGTAAATCTTCTGACCTTGGTCCTGGCTCTTTAACTCTCTGTGTGAAGGGGTTTAGCCTATAGCCTTAAATATTTCAACACCGCTTGGTTGGTTGGAAAGTGCTGAGCTGGAGGAAGGGAAGGAGTCCAAACCACAGCGTTCTACTTCCCCCCACCAATTAACACAGCAGCAGGACACCGTTGCAGAACTCTGTGCTGGGGTGTTTGTTTTAGCTGTGTTAATGTGTGTTATCATCTGTGCCTTTTCTTTAAGTGTACGAGTAGGTAAAAATGGATTTGGAGGGGAGAAATATTTTAAGAAAAAGATAAAAAATCCACATCATTTAGTTTAAAATCTCTTTTGACTTTAAAATCATATATTTCAGTGATTTAGAAGAACTCAAGTGTGCAAAGAGAGAAAAAGGTTTATTGAGATTACTCCTAGTAGCAAGTAAGGAGATGGCTGAAAAGAGACATACCGACTATAAATGACTGGATTAATGTTGTTTACAGTATATATGTTATGGAGAGAATCACATTTAAACTGAGATGTAAAATAGATATCTTCGCTGAAAATTGGTTAAAGTGGCTCACTTATGTTTCAACTGTAAGGTCTGATTTTGCATAATAACGTGCCCCTACGGAGGCTAATCCTCAAACTTTACCGTAAGAAGAAAATTAACACCTTCATGCACTGTCCACTCCAGTGGACAGTTATTCTCCAGCTGTTCTCTTGTATATTAATAGGTTTTGTTGTTTTAGTTTCATATCAGCCAACACAGTGGATGCTTATGTACCATCCCATACACTGTAATTCAGATCATTACTGTAACTTTACTGTTATTGATAAACCTGATCTGCAGTAACATGTTTGAGTGTAAATCAATTATTTGTTAGACAAGAAGGTTTTTTTTTTGCATATTATCTCCATGAAGTGAGTAATTACTAGCATTAGAATATATTAAAATGTGAGAAGACATCAGATTAGTAGCATTAAAAATGTTTTTATTTCATTATTTTCATATCACTTTCTGATATTGGGTTTTAAACACGTTTCTTTACTTCAAAAATTAAATGCATGGATATTTTTGTAACTCCATAGAAAAAAAAAACTCGATCGCATTGTTTTTTTCATGGCTAAACACTGAAGAAAAAAATCTTGACTAAGGTTCTCATAATTCGTGCATGAAAGGGTTAATATGGGTATATAAGCATATTGATGTACATGTGGACTAAATGCTACGCAAATATTGGACTCTCCTCCTGCTGTTTGCTCTTTTATTATATGTATTTGTCTTATGTTTTTCTTAAAAACAATAAAAAAGTAAAAAAACAAAACAAAAAAAACCACATCATGTCAATGTTAAATATGTAAGATTAAAGTGGTATATTTACAAAAAAAAAAAAAAAAAAACTTGTAAGAAAAAAATCATAATCTCCAAGATTATTATGTAAATTATGAATCTGAATGAACTCAAATTTCAGGAAAACAAATTAATCTGACACTCATCACACCAGGAACTCCCGTCCAGCATATCTCTGGCTTTTTTTCACCCTCTAAGACGTAACCAGATGCCGGCAGCAAAATACATCTACCGATTTAAAATATTTAATAACTTCTGAACCACTAATCCTATTAATACATGCAAATAATTCAGGTAAAATGCAGTTACTCAGCTTTTCATCGTTATCATATTTGACCCATATGGATGTTCAGAGGCTCCATAGTGAACGTGGAAACACCCCCCATCTTCTACAACATTGATCCACCAGTAAAATCCATGTAATTTGATAAATGACAGTGGTTGTAGATGTTTTTATATTCAGTTAATGCTATATTTTGCTGAAAACATCAGTTTTTCTTCAGTTTTCCCTGTTTTTATATAGTAACCTTTGAATACGCTTTGAGATTTTATGAACATTTACATGATCAGTGAATAAAAATATGGGAAAATACCTGATTTTCCCTTAAACAAAATGCAGAAGACGATATTAAAACAAATAGCAATAAATCACTTAGGATAATTTGGGCGATGCCACATAAATAATTCTCATTTTTTAACCCTAAACAGCCCAAATGCATCTTTGTACACTCTAATTCTTTCCACTGAAACAACTCACCATTGCATTTATAAAGCAGACAGGTTCATTTTCATCACATTTGATTCTATTTGAGACTTACCCGTGACTATCAGTTTTGTTGTCCTTCTGACCAAGAAGCCACCAAACTGGACTTCGCAGGTGTAATTTCCAATGTCACCTTCTGTCACCTCCTCAAAAGTCAGATTACTTCCCTTCTGGATGATGCTGGGTCTCCATTGCAATGGACGGCACTCCTGCACATTACAGCAACACACACAGCATAAATGAAAACATCTGTATGGAGTTGAATGCAAATACAGGCAACAGATGCATGGAAAACTACTGTGTAATGCACAGAGCCATGAAATATAGAAGTAAAATTGTGTTATTACCCTTATTTGACATAAAAGCTCTTCCTCTATGTATCAGTTGTCAATCATACACTTCTGTGAGATATGTTTTTATGATGATGTTACTCCTCCTGACATCTTTGCACTTTTCTACACATCTAAAATGTCTTTGATGCCATAGTAGTTTTCAACAAGGTTTTAAACAAAGACTTCTGCAGTGCACCTCAATTTATTTATGTGCACACGTTGAAGTTGAACACATGCATAATTGATTGATTGACTGATTGAAGTATTTACAGTTGCAGAAAAATTATTAGACCACCCCTTGTTTTCTTCAATTTCTTGTTCATTTTAATGCCTGGTACAATTAAAGGTACCTTTGTTTGGACAAATATAATGATAACAACAAAAATAGCTTATAATAGTTTAATTTCAGTGCTGATATCTAGCCATTTTTCATGGTTTTCTTGATAATAACCAAAATCACTTCAGTTCTTACTGTACATCAATAGCTATGGCATTGTACTGCCAAAAACAGTGCTTTTAGGAATTCCATGTTTTCTTTTCTGTCTGTTTTAGTCACATGATACACACAGGAATTAGTACTTAATTGCATAACCATTCGTTTTGATGACTTTTGATGGTCTAATAATTTTTTTCCGTGACTAAATTTTGAATATGAATGTCAATAAATAAATAAATACATACATACATACATACATAGATAAATAGACAAAACATTTAAACATAAGACATAAAATACACATTCAACATGGAGTGAGAAGAGGTATAACTTATAAACTCCCACCCCTTCTCCTTAAATAATTAATAACAATAATAATGAGCTTCCTAGTCTAAACATATCTATACTCTAATGCTTGATACTTGTTGTTAAATAATTTTGTTTCTGACTTTATATTATTTTGAAGAGATATAAATATACTTTACATATACTCATAATACAATAACACATATGCACATACATATATGTACACAGACACATATACATACACATGCATATACACATACAAACATACTTATTCATCTTTATAACACCCAGTGGTACCCAACACCTCCCTCATCCCTGTACCTCTGAAAGATTGTGTCTTTGTACCTCATTACCTCCGCCAAGGAGGTTATGTTTTTGCCAAGGTTGGTTTGTTTGTTTGTCTGTTTGTTTGTTTGTCTGTCCGTTAGTGTGCAACATAACTCAAAAAGTTATGGACAGATTTTGATGAAATTTTCAGGGTTTGTTGGAAATGGGATAAGGAAGAAATGATTAAATTTTGGTGGTGATCGGGGGTGGGGGGGCCCACGGAGGGGCCCATTTCCAACAAACCCTGAAAATTTCATCAAAATCTGTCCATAACTTTTTGAGTTATGTTGCACACTAACGGACAGACAAACAAACAAACAGACAAACAAACAAACAAACCCTGGCAAAAACATAACCTCCTTGGCGTGGGGGGGGCCCACAGGGGGGGCCACTGATCAGCCTTGGCGGAGGTCTGCGCTCTCCGAGTGCTTCTAGTTTTAAATTGTTTCATGCTTGGACATTCCTTTAACTCTATACTGAATCTGTTCAACAGTCTCACCCCGCTGACTGAAACACAAAGTCTATTCCTAGTCGTACATATTACATGAACATTAAAGTTAATTTTCCTCCTTAAATTATAACCTCCTCATGAATACTGAATCATTGCTGTGTATTTGTTGGTAATAGATTATTTTTAGCTTTGTACATTATTTGAGCTGTTTGATAGTCCAAGATGTCTGTAAATTTTTGTAATTTTAGTAATTTTGACTGTAATAATAAGGATAATAATATGGGTGTTTTTTGTGTTTTTGTTTTAATTTTTGTCCCTGTCATCATTTCAACTATCATTCTGCTCCTTAAATATTTGTTTTATTTGTGACATAGCACACAAAATCCTTTCATTTTAGATAGTTACTATTACTTGTGTATCACTCATTCATTAAAAGTTGGTTGCATACCTTCACACACAAGAAAGTAAAAAAAAAAAAAAAGCATATATTAAAAAACAAACACTGAGTACAGTAGTCATTAAAGTGTATAATGTCACTGAGCATTAAGAAAGTGAACTCAATTAGATAAAAATGTCTCATTGTAAAATGATAAGGCTTCCTAGTTATCTGATTAAGGTTTATTGCACTGAACTGAATATTCTCCTTTCAATAATCCAGTAATGTCACAGAGGACAGGCAATGTTATTTATAGTGGTCTCTGCTGGTATAATAAGTGTATCTGTGCTGTGTTTATATTTGTGTGTTTGCGTGTGCGGGCACAAGACGTAACTCCATGACACAATCCTCTTCCCAGCCCCATGATACTCAGGCAGGGGCAACGATGGCTCGGCGGATTCTATTCTACCATTGCTCCCGGCAACCTTCGAATTCAATCACTGTGGCTCCGCAGTGGTCCAAATAACTCTGGGTTCCAGCACTCCCAGTCATTACCTAGACCATAATTGAATTCTGGAAAAACCTAGAGGTCAGGCCCGGCCAGCTAATCTACTGCTGATCTGCCTGTGATTAGTCTGGCCTGAGCCCTACTCTGGGATGCACTTTGTTGACTGCGGGCCGTGCATGACCTGGGAAAGGCAAGAATCCAGGTGCGAGAAGAGAAGGTGCTCGCTGAATAAAGATCGGGGACAAGGTGCATTTGGAGGACATCCACTCATTCCGCAGGGTAGAGAGTGACATGGCACAATTTTCTCCTCATACAAGTTTTGCGTTCATTATGAAAGCCATCTCTGTGCTTGCCCTCTGCTCAGTCCTTGCTTTCTTTTGACTGCTGTTACCATTGTGTGGGACGCTGCAAACAAAACTTACTGTATGTAATTCGTTTGCATTTTCATACATAATCTGACTAAGTGATCTGGAACCACATTTCCAACAAGGCTCTTAAACATAAACAGGCAAGAAATTAGATGAAAACAAACCAATGAACCAGTGAAAAACATTTCTCAGTTGTATAATCACAGAGACAGACACCCACCTCATTATTTTTCTGTAACACATAATAAATAACAATATTCAAGCCAAAAAAAACAATCAATGATCCTCAAAACAAATATAGAAAATTATCCAAAACTGTACTTTGGGTATGGTACATACAGTTGTGCTCACACGACCAGAATTTGTGATTCTTTGGCCATTTTTCAGAGCATATGAATGATGATACAAAAACTTTTCGCTCATGGCTAGTGGTTGGGTTAAGCCATTTATTATCAAACAAATATGTTTGGTCTTTTTAAATCATACTGACAACAGAAACTATCCAAATGACCCTGATCTAAAGTTTCCATACCCTAGTTCTTAATCCTCTGTATTGGCCCCTTTAACATCAATGACAGCTGAAGTCTTTTGCAGTAGTTGTGGATGAGGCACTTTAGTTTCTCAGATGGTAAAGCTGCCCATTCTTCTTGGCAAAACACCTTCCACCATCACCGTCTGCCACCTTTAAAATTTTGGATTTCCTTGCATGAACTGCATGTTTGAGACCTCCCCAAAGTGGCTCAATGATATTGAGGTCAGGAGACTGACATGGCCACTCCTTCACCTTCACTTTTTTTCTGCTGTAGCCAATGACAGGTTGACTTGGCTTTGTGTTTTGGGACATTGTCATGTCATTTTTCGCTGATCAACATAATTATTGTACAAGACAAACCAGTGAAACACGGTGTGCTCTGCCTTTAGGCAGAACAAATCAGTTACAGCAAACTGTTTTTTATCGGGCCATGGTTGCATGGAATGGATTGCCAGGGTTTTTGTGGTTGGAAAGTAATAGAAAATGTTTTCAAAAGAAATTAAAACTTTTTTTGTTTACATAGCAGGCATGAAATGGAAAGAGTATTAATAATATTGAAAGATGTCTTATGATTTGTATCAGACAGCTATTGGTTGGTGAAGGAGTACAAATGTATAGTACTTATTTTGTTTGTTTATTCATTTTAATTGCACTGGGCTGTTGTATATGTCCCGTTTTTGTGTGTGTGTGTGTGTGTGTGTGTGTGTGTGTGTGTGTGTGTGTGTGGGTGGGCATGAATGGTGCAAGATTAATGTAAAATAATTGAAATTGTAATGTAATGTAGAGGAGACCCCAGGAAGAATAGCAACTGATGATTCAGTTGCTAATGGGGATCTTAATAAATGAAATGAAATGAAAAATGGAACATCCAAGACCGTCCCCTGCACATTCAGTCAGGGTATGTAAACTTATGAGCACAACTGTATGATAATGCATGCTCACCTTGTACCAGGTGATTTCCAGCTTTTTTCCAGGTTCAACATAGTCCTCTATGTTAGGACAGGTGATGTTTTTACTCTTGCTGAGTTCAGCTTTCTCACTTCGTCTCATGTTAGAGTTGTAGCACAGGTTTGTGTCATTTTCTGCCACAGTGAGAGACATGGACACCTTCATACAGTAAGTGGAGTTCCTGTGGGTGGACAAGAGCAGACAGATTCATGTTTACTTGTCTGATATTGGGGGTTCAGTGAGAATATATCAGCGTCTTTAAGTACCTAAACATAAGTCAGTGGAAAATAGTGGAAAACCAGAGAGTGAATTCATCCACAGTTATACTTATATGTGCATGCTCACACAAACATCATATTTACACTCTTTGATCCCTTGTTAGTCCCACCTCCCCTCAGACTCCCTCCCGTTTTACCAGGTTTGCAGGGTTAGCAATAATGACATATTCAGCAGCTTTACTGAGTCAATGACTCACGCTCACGACCACTATTGGATTTATGGGGGGAGTCAGCTGGGTCTACGAATGCTAATCAGAGAAGAGACAAACGGAAGAAAAAGCTGCTTGGTCATCACAACAAGCTAGTCCCCATTGCCCCCCTCCCCACCCTTATTTCCCAGAAACCACTGCTAGTGAAGTGTTGAGCAGTAATGAAGGATGTATCCCCTTTTCCCTCATGTTAATGTCAGTGTAATCATCATCATTCTAAAGCCCATCCCCGCTGACATTATGCCACTCCACTGCACCCACCAAAGAAGAGACTGGGACACTGTGATACATATGTTAAATGACAAACAGCAGGTTTTTTTTTTGGTTTTTTAAATTTATACATAATTTAAAACATATAGCTGCTCCTTAGTAGCCAGCCTATATTCTTCTGGGAAGGGCTGCTACAGTTAATCTTGGTGCATGATACAGCAGCACCAATATTTGTTGGCATTGCGGGGTTACTGTATTAATCTTGACAAAAGGATTGTAATGTTCTAAAACAATAATAAAAGAACATCATTGTCATATGTTGTGGTGTTGTTGTTGTTGTCTCTTAGCTATCTTAACTCTCTCTTTTTAATTAATGTGCTTCAATATATTGTTTTTTTTAGGGTGCAATATATTGTTTTTTTGCCATCAGGCCGGGTACTACAGTAGGATACTAGTCATGTTGGCTAAAGCTGCACCTTTTTACTGTTATTGATACAGTTAATTAATTGGGATTGCCCACGAAACAATAAACTAATACATTTTTTTAATTAAAATAAAAAAAATATATAGATATATATATATATTTTGGTATGCATTAGCATGAAAATTTTTGCCAAAGCTTCAGTAGGTGATATTTTTTGGTATTACTGAATAAAAAAAAACAACAACTCCAAAACAGCATTCTTCATCTTATTGTAATTCAAGAGCCATGGGAGGAAACCGAACTTCAGTATCTCTTCTTGGGTCGGTGCTCTTGTTTTAGAAAATTTACTCTGTGATGGGAGACTTTAGCCAATTTCAGGTCTTTTCAGAAGCCTTATAAAAATAAGTGATTGGCAGCGGGAATGACCAATCACTGTCAAAACTGTGAAATGTGTTTCTATGAGACCAATTTTTCAATTCTGGAGGATGTCTCTTTTCAATTCTGGCACTTTTCCTGGTTTCAGCCTACTACTGTTTTAACTAGAGCTAAGGCTAATTTAAACTATGAAAAAATAAAACACTGTATTATAACATGTATATGGGGTGTCAATCCCTATAAGCTGACTTGGTCACTCAGTCGGTTGAATGGGAAGGCCGTACATATAGGGCATATGGGCTTTCATTTCATTTCATTACATTACATTTACAGCTTGCCAGATGCTCCCATTCACTGTAAATGACAAGGTTTCATATGATCTACTCAGGTTATGGAAGCAATAAGGGAGTCACCTCTCTCGTATAAACACCTCTGACCCCCTAGGGCCATAAAACACAGATGCAGACACACATATGCACTCACACGCACACACATGTTTAAGAGACGAATGTGGCTATCGGCAGCTGCTGAAGACCGAACAGAGCTAGCGCTGAACGGTGGAGAGCGAGAATAGCTACTGAAAATGAGAAAATAAGATACTGTATACTTCTACTACATAGAAGATGACTCAAAAGACATATTGAAAATGCTGTGGGAAGCAGAAGTAAGATGCATGATATTGCAACAGAGCTATGCCCTCTTGGTGCTGAAATGTAACATTATCGACTCAATGCCTCCTATTTGGAGGAAATAGAGTGGGAAGATGATCTGTGGTGGGTTTATACATTACAACTGAACAATATACTATATCTGTGTAAAGAACAGAACTATGATGCTATGCAATACACATGTGCACATGTAAGCAAATCTTCAAAATCAATCTGTGCTGCTTGTTTACATAATTGGGAGATGATCAGAAATGACCTCTCACAGTTGCGCACCTGAGCCATTTAAGTCCTCTGGGAGCCAATAGAAGACATTTCTTCATGTTAAATATTCACAGCAGGCACCCTGTGGCATTGTGGGAAGGTGTCAGAGGTGGCGCTTGATTGATGGACAGCCGGGGGTCGATGCACAGTGCTGTGGTGTCTTTCACGTCTGTCACATTCTATTTGACTGTGGCTGCTTTGAATATTAGTGTGCAGCTCACGGTAGCAGTAATTCTCCCCAGATTATCTCACATGTTCCATAATATAATCATAGGAAGGAAATATACATGGTTAAACCCATTCCACAACAGGGTCATTACAAGAATTATTAGAAAATTGTTTATCCTTGGACAAATAGAGGGAGTGTTGTGGTGTGTGTGTGTGTGTGTGTGTGCATGTGTATGTGTGTGTGTGAAAAAGAGACAGAGCAAGAAAAGGAGGGAGAAAGATTGATGGATGCGAATCTATGTAACAGACCTCATGTGAGCTGACATGTAGAGGAAAGAGAGGCAGGGAAAGAGCAAAGCAGTGGAAAAGAAAGCAGAGAGATTGCTATGTAAATGAAGTCACCTTCACACAAGAACTGGCGATTAGACTTAAATTTCGAGACAGAGAAGGACAAAGATAGCTGTTCACACACATACACACACTAAATGCACACATACATGCAGCAGAAGGACACACACTTCAATGATTTCATGTACCTCCATATCTCTTTCTCAGAAAAACATCTGGAGGGCTTCAGTGAAAAGCTGAACTTAACACAGAGGGATTTACCTACATTTATAGACAGTACACAACATGCCTGAAGCGCTTAGAATCTATCCCACCACATATACAATGCAGTCACAAAGTATTAGGGCAGTGGCACATTTTAATTTGTCTCGGCTCTGTGCTACGGTACAGAGTATTTAAAATAAAACAGTGACTATGACCTTAAAGTGTTAGAGCTGGGTTTAAAAAAAAATCAATTTTCTGACTCAAATTAAGTTTCATGTCAGTGACCCCATGTTGATTAATGAAATTGAGAAATTGATTTTTTAATATACGCTGTTTTTTAGTGGCTGAGTCTTAATCTCATCACCCCTGCATAAAATAAAGCGCTTATTGTCCCATGTTGGTCATGCTAAATAAAATGCACATGAAAGTAACTGCTTTTGGGTCAGTTCTTCATAAAATGTCAATATATAACCAGGTTAAAGGATCCTTATCATTATTTCAATGAGAACTGCTTTTATATCCAAGCAAAACTGGAATTGCAAATGAAATATGACAAACCAAATCAATATTGAAACAAATCAAATTGAACAGGAAATCGCATTGAATCAGGACCTTGTGAATCAGATTTGGGAAATCACCAGTGACACCCAGTCCTATTGTGTGCCTTTATATCTACATCACTTTGTGTATAGATGGAATAAAATCGGTATGCAATGGTCATAGTGTGCAGCCATCACTTCTCTGCTCATATTATTCAGTGCACATTTCCCATTTACACACACTTTAAGGGTGCACTCCAGTCGTGGAAAAAATTATTAGACCACCCTGGTTTTCTTCAATTTCTTGTTCATTTTAATGCCTGGTACAACTAAAGGTACATTTTTTTCAGACAAATATAATGATAACAACAAAATAACTCACAAGAGTTTAGTTTCTTGAATTTACCTCGGGATTAATAAAGTATCTATCTATCTATCTATCTATCTATCTATCTATCTATCTATCTATCTATCTATCTATCTATCTATCTATCTATCTATCTATCTATCTATCTATCTATCTATCTATCTATCTATCTATCTATCTACTTCAGAGCTGATATCTAGCCATTTTCCATGGTTTTCTTGATAATAACCATACATTTTGGGAAAAGTAAGTCAAACTTTAGATTTTTTATGAATTTTTAAAATCTTTTTTTCCCCCATTTACTTATAATGGGCAAAATTTCAAATGTCTATAAAAACATCAACTTTGTTTCAATTTACTTCAAACTTGGCACATAAATACAGTCGTGGAAAAAGTTATTAGACCACTCCTTGTTTTCTTCAATTTCTTGTTCATTTTAATGCCTGGTACAATTAAAGGTACATTTTTTCAGACAAATATAATGACAACAAAAATAGCTCATAAGAGTTTAATGTCAGAGCTGATATCTAACCATTTTCCATGGTTTTCTTGATAATAACCAAAATCACTTCAGTTCTTACATCAATAGCTATGGCACTGGCAGTGCTTTTAGGCATTCCATGTTTTCTTCCCTGTCTGTTTTAGTCACATGATACACACAGGAGTTAGTACTTGATTGCATAATCATTGTTTTTGATGACTTTTGATGTCTAATATTTTTTTTCCGTGACTGTATATATCCATGCATACTTACTATACGCTCTAGAATCTAAATTTGGATTCCTTTTATTGAATACACACTCTATTGTATTATTATATCACTGATTTTTGACTGTTGCTGGTTGAAGTATTACAAATTTTGAATATTTAATCTGCCTTTATGTCCTTAAATCTGTGTAAAGGCATCATGTATTGTGTACAGAAAATATAAATATCTAAAGTAAGGTCTGTGGCTGTGATATTTTCTATGCTTTGGATGTTTTAACATATGTAATACTGCTACAAACACTGTGAAATCCAAATGGGGTAAAGAGAAGATGAAGGCATTTTCCCTCTCTGCCTGCAGGGAGTTTGGGGGTGAGAGTGTTTGGGTCATATGTGTTAAAATGTGTGACTCAAAAGCTTACTCCATAACAAAAAGACAATTGATTTCAGCTCAGAGGCAAATCTCTCCCAGTGTTCTGATTAGGGTTTGCGAGAAGTTTGAAATCCCCCCAGCTCAACACGAGCAGCCTGAGAATCACAGACCTGCAGGCACAGACTCTGGTTCTCTACTGAATTACAAAATACTCTGAATTCCAAACATGTCTTAAAAGAAACTATCAATAATCAAAGGCAATATTAATCTACAGTAAAACAATGTTTGGTAAGCATTTGTGCCAAATTAGTTGTTGAGAGTGCAGTAATGAAATGCAGTATAGGCTGGGGTATCTTTTGCACACAAATACACTTCCTTTAGTCACACTCAATGTATTCTGCAAGCCTCTCTGGGTCTTTAAGAGGCCTTTAACTGGGTTTATTAAAAACTCTCTGAAATGAAGAGCTGCAATGAGCCGTTTATTGAGCGATGTTCTCCACTGTAAAGGTTAATAAGTTACTGCCACATAATTATGCATCTTGTATTGGGAGTCTCTGTGTAATAGCTCACTAATGTACGTGTTTGTGTGCACGCTTTTATTTGTACTCTGGATAGCCAACATTCTGTTATCTTTCTTTGTCCACACATCTTCAGTCCACTTCACAATGCTCTGGAGTATATTTTGCTGCTCCTTTTCATTCTAACTCTATGCTTGCCAACACAACACTACCCAAGAGTTATTAAAATACTGATAATCGGTTTTATTGGGTTGCAAACACACTGGAAGGATTGGTATAATTTGTGAATTACTGTCTTAAATTTGCTATCTCCTTGCTCTTACAATTTGATATATTTTACCACCTTTCCCATCCCCATCCCCATCATACCTTAGGACGCACGAGTAGAGGCCCACATCTTGGAAGTCCGCAGGTCTGAACCAGATCGAGTCCTCCTCTTTACTCATGCGTACACCGTCAAAAGAGATAGGCTCCTCAAAGTCACTGTGGCCGAGGCCAGAGCTGCGGTACCACATGAGGCTGAGGCCCACACCCTGCGCCTGGCTGTAGTTGGCCCGGATGTAACCATAGAACAGAGCACACTTCAGCCGAACTGGCTCACCCAGTAGGACCTGGTACTTCAAGTAGTCTATGGACCAATCAGTACAGCCATCCACTGCAAAAAAACAGAGATTGAGAAAGAAGGGAGAGAGAGAGAGACAGAGAAAGCGTCATCATCAATATATTACAACAGTGTGGGTAAAAATTGGTGATAAAAAAATAAAATATGTATGAGCACATGCACAATAAGAATAAATTTACAGCAAAACAATAAAAAATGTTCCACAGTCTCACATGTTGCTTAACAAGAATTGAAAGCAGGATGAAAAATTACCATCTCCTCCTTTTATTTATTAGAAAATACACCATAATAGAGCTTTATTACACAATAAAGCTATCCACAATAAAACCTGTGCAGTATGCAAATATAAAACTTATTGGTCTTGCCTTGGTGGAGTATTTTTGCTATATTGTGCAAGAGCTTTTGAAAGATATGAAATGTATTGGCACCAATTCTGCAGTAAACACCTCTTCTCCTCTTGCCTCCTGTTTTCTTTATGCTGCTCACACATGTGGGGCATGTGGGCCACCTTGGGGTCTGCAGAAAAATCTGAGACGCTTTTCTGCAATATCTGAACACGCCACCTCGATGACATTTGGGAATGAACTGTAAAATATCTCCATAAATGATGCCTGGCTCCTCCGAGTGCTGAGGAAGCACCACAGCTACTCTAACTGAAGGTTCAAGGTGAGTTCACGAACAGGGAATACACCTTTGGCTCTTGAGGTAAAGTGTGTTCTTGTTCTATCAACAGAAACCGCTCATAAATAGTCAGCTCAACTTTCAGCATCATCCACTTCATATGTAGCCGTACAAAGTGCATGAAGAGACTTCTATCTAACGGTTTTGAAAGCTGAGTTTTTACTTTAAAGTGGAGTATTTTCACGGAGTTTATTATATTATTTATGAATACCTTTACCTATGTACATGACCTGAATATCTTTTCTACCACTGCATATAATCACAGCTTTTACACAGATTAAATCACCTAGCCTAATTTTATCTATAAACTGCAGAAAAGAAAGCAAAAAGCGGCAACATAGCAGCTAAAAGGACAGTTGACAAATATCAAACACACAAGTGCATCCACCTCAGGGTCTCTGGTCTGTTCTCCTTCTACTGAGCAGATCTCTCTCAACTCCCCGGTTACTGGAGGTTAACCTATAGCCAGCTATCAGTCTGTGACTAATTAGCCGTCATTTGTTTATCCAGCAGGAGTATATTCTGGAACACATGTGTGTGAAACCAGAGAGACTGAGAGAGAAGCGATAGTGTGGTGAGATAAAGTAATAAGAACCCTGCTGTGTGCCAGGCTGTGAGTGATACAGAGCCTCACAGGGACAGCTATGCTTGTAATTAATACTCTTAATTACCAGGGAAGTAATGTGTGTCTTTGTGTGTGTGTTTGCATGATTGTGCATTCCCTATACAAATGGTTGTCTGCCTAATTATGTCTGTTAATTACCAGTAGGCTTTTGCCACAAATGTGTGTGCCTACATACAAATGTGAGAGAAATAGAAAGAGTGTGTGTCATTCAGTGTGTGCACGTGTGTGAGGAAGAATGTGTGAAAGTCTAATTATCGCTACTCCTAATAATTAGAGCAGGGCCCCTATAGATACAAACAGGCATCCATGCACTCACACACATATTCACGTGCACACTTGACAAGTTTAAATTTGATTATACAATTGTTAAATATCTCAATAATGATTATCAATCTAAAGACCACTGATAAGCTTAATATACTTATATTATACAATTTAATGAAAAAAGAAAAAAATCTGAGTGCTATTCATCAAAAGAAAAAACACTATTCAACTAGTCCGTTTTATTTGGAGTGTCTATCTTCTTTGAACATTTACGCATTAAATGAAAGATAATGAATAGAGAAACCCCATAACCCAACAGAAAACTATTGCTACATTGATATCTGTATTGATGGCAGCAGGTAAGTCCTGGGCTTTCTCTGCATAGTAATCTACTAATCAGCAGGGACAGCAGAGGCTTCATTCAACCTTTTCTTTATTCACCTTCTGCACCTCTAATGGATATGACCTCTGCCTCTTTCACATTGTCCATTTCTGCCCACTCTGCCACAACAAAAACTGTTTATTCTAATGAGCCTGTATCCTGATTCACAATGAAACAAGCATTTTATTCAGTGGCGGCATGCCTGTCATTGGCTTTCATGTATGCAGATTGGCAGACGTGCTGTCTGAACATTTAAATATCATCTAACTGTGGGATATAAACACTGTATCCATCCTGTAAGTGCATGCACATGTTAACCAACAGACACAACAAGGAGGCCTTTCATTCCTTACAGACCTCCCAGTGGGAGTTGTCTAATGTGGTGGCCTTTTGTGGGGGAAACCATATTTACGTCTGAAACTCAAAACGGTTTTATCAACTCAATTAGAGGCTGACATTTCCCACATCCCCACGCTGGGCCAGAAAAATCAATGCCTCCCGCTGGAGGAATACTGCAGTCCCCACCTCTCACTCTCTCTGCTGACACATACACATCTATACACACAAGCACACACAGGATCTCACCCTTCCCTTCCTTTACCTCTGGGATATCACACCTTTTTGTAGTGATCCTGTTCAGCCAATCTTTGACAAGCCTATACTGTAAAGACTGTCTCCATGTGGACACATCCCACATGGCTGTCAGGCTGGGGGAAGCTGGCCTCTGCTCCACTAAATCTTACTGCAGTACTGTAAGCTGCAGCACTCCTTCACCAGCAGCTGCTCCTCAGCTGCTGCCCTAACACCACTGCTTCACATGACGTGGAGGGCACAGGTATGGACAGTTCAGGAAAATAGCAAGGGAAGAATGTAAGGCCAAAGGATATATGTGTGTATGTGTGTGTGTGTGTGTGTGTGTGTGTGTGTGTGTCTCACAGAAACCTTATTACATTCAGCATCTAGGCAGACCTGCCAGTCTTTGTGTGACACTAAACCAAGGCAATAAATACAGGCCCCTAAGCTAGAATACATTTTCCCATATCCATGCATAAACACAGATAGAGACACACAAAAAGGCAACTGCACACTCACCAACACCCATTCCCCCAACAAACACTCAAGCATGCAGTAGACAATGACCGGGCCACGTCAAATTCCCATTATCCTTTCACAACAATATATCACTTGCTCTCTTATTTATACATGTCTTCCTCTGTCTCCCGCTCTCTATCATAGCGGCCTCAGTACTTAGCCACACTTCTCTCCTCGCTACCTGCTCTCCTAATGAGTGTAATTATCAGATGTTGGGTGGGCGGCAGGGTTCTTGCAGGCCAGGAAGATATTCAATGATCTATACATGGATAAGGACACTTAATAACTTTCTGTCTCTCTCATTCGCTCTCTCTCTTCCTCAGTTTACACCCACTCTGCTATCATGACTCTGTCTCCATCTCCCTAATCAGCTAACTTATCCCCTCCAGCTTTACATCGCTGTTTTCACCTTCTCCACTGCTGGTTTTCTTCTGTGGCTTTGCTTGTTTTTCTACGTCAATCAAGAAGGAGATTTTTACCTTCATAGAAAAATACATCATGTGCAACCAGTAGCCCTCGACTCCACCTATGACATTTGACCATTAAATGACACTGTGGAAATTCAATAATTTATTATTGAAAAGGGTTTCTATAGATCTCGGTGGCTTTCTAGAACCGGAAGTCTGTATACTGTGGCTAAGGCCCATACTGACCTCTCAAGGTAACACTATAAAATACCTATAGAATCTATAGAATATGGTTCACTGCACTAGTACAGTAAAGTTTCATTCAAGATAAAAACACCTCGTATGATCTTTCTGTAACCTACGTGACTGTCCAGCACACATTACTATTGCAGATCCTCTGAACAAAAATAACCTATGATAATTGAATAAGGTACAGCATGAATAAAGACTCGTGAATAAAATGGACTTAGGCAATTATCTGATGCAACACTTACCACCTGTCTATCACGGAGACTCTCCTATCCCCCTCAACTTTGGTCTCAAGATTAAAGTATAGATCAAGGATAACTACACTTAAATACCGGAGTCTTAATGGGAGAATCCCAGCTGTCTCTATGAATCACTGGCTTTGTCTCTTCAGCCAGAGCTTCCATTGCATGTCCCTGTCTGTGTCTTGACTTTGAATTTACAAAGCCTTTCATCCCAGACTTGTAGACCTTCAAATAGAGCAGCTTCAAGAATCTAAACTGGGTTGATCTGGTGGTTACTGTAATTTAGGTAATTTTCAGAGAAAAAACCAAACACCTAAACACTGCTGGGCATTAATGTAATTAGATCTAGATGTGTAGAGTGTTGGCTTCAGTGTAATAGAGGGTCTATTTAACATGGTCACACAATAGACCTACTGTGCATAAATGTTATTGTTGGATATTGATTTTCAGTTCATAGCCACTGCTGTGAATGAATCAGTGACTGTCGAGGGTGTAAACATGTTAATGCCAGGGTGGGCTCATCGCTCCTCAAAAACTCATACATAATCTCCATTATCTTTGTCATTAATAGAGGATATAAACACAATAGGGGGAAGTCGCCTAGTGATGGAAAGACTGCTTACTGAGTGGCAGCGTTCACCTTCAAAAACATAAAAACACACCAAAAATGGACATGTTTTGTTAGTGCATTTCCAGGTGTTGAAATTAGGGACCCTATAGCCAAATTAAAGCAGACCTGA